>NC_048224.1:69474211-69511183 GCF_002007445.2 Ailuropoda melanoleuca
AAAAAAAAAAAAACTTTAAAAAAAAAAAAAAAAAAAAAAAAAAGAATATTCCCTGTGTGGTCACGGGGTAGTGTTTGGATCTTTGCTTAACTGTGCTTACCCCAGACCTTTGGCAGTTTAATATGCAGTTGAAGATAATGTCAAGATACATTCAGTTCTTTTTCATGACTTACATTCATCTGTAAACCTTCTGTTATTAGGAATTATTTTCTTTTAATTTTTTTGAAAGTAAACCTTTTTTTTAATCTCTAGGGGAAAATGAACCCTTTTCTGCATTTTGCAGTAAGTTCTGTGAGGAAGAATGTGTACAATCTATTGACCTAATGATGTGTAACAAAAATACATTGCATTCCTATGTCAGATTTTCTTCCAAAGACTACTCCCAACCATCATCTGCTTGATTTTGTAGACATAAATAGACACGTATGTAGATATACATGAGACCAGATTAATATGCACATATAAAGGTATAGTTATCAGGGTGCCTGGGTGGCTCAGTCCGTTAAGTGTCTACCTTGGTTCAGGTCATGATCCCAGTGTCCTGGGATCAAGTCCCATGTTGGCCTCCCTGCCCAGCAGAGAGCCTGCTTCTTCCTCTCTTCCCTGCTTGTGCTCTCTCTCACTATCTCTGTCTGTCTCTCTCTCAAATAAATAAAATCTTTAAAAAAATAAAGATATGGTTATTAAATACACGTTTATTTATGTGAATGATGTGTTAATATTGTTTATGTGGATGTATATATGTACAACAGTGGGTATACATAAGGGTGTTGGTGTGTTACACATAATCATAAAACTTAAGCAAAGTATAGTATAGGAACATAGATGTTAATTTTGTCCAAGACCAAAAAAAAAGTGTTTGTGACAGAATATGGAAATCTTATAATGATGAATTTAAAATGCTTAGCTTGCTCATTACTATTTTAAGCTACATTTGAGGAAATGGACTGCTATTTGTGTGAGCTTCCTGGGACAATCACTTCTCTGGGATCCGCTTCTCCCCCTAGAACTTGAGATTATTTTTAACCATCCCAGAATATGAATCTCTAACCTGTTTGAGAGGAGAGGCTATTTTGCACTTCCCAAAACTTTCTGCACTCTGTTCTTCACGTAAAGGGGGAGAGGTGACAGAGAAAATCCTGACATGCCAGGGGCAGATGCCTGGGAGCTCTGGCAGCTGGAGACCCTCCTTGCTGGGGGTCTTTGCAGGCTGAATAGAGGAGCAGAGGGAAAAGGGGTGGAGACTGACAGTGGCTCCCACCTTTCTGTGCAGCCAAGCATCCCCCTGACCCTCCTCGAGACATGGACACAGGACCTGGGTGGCGGGGGATGGGGAGGGTGGGAAGGTGGTCCAAATTTAGTAAGCTATTTTAGTTATGAACTAAGATATGTGTATATCAGACAAAAATATTGCACTTCACCGCACCCTATCACTCTTACATTTCAAACACACGAAAAAATTCTGCATGGTTGTATGAAATAACAACATTGAAGTAATTCAAGTTCTGTTTTTTCACTTGTATCATCACTATCCTATCATTGTTTATTTTGAATCTGCTGTTGAAATACAGTAGCATGCTGTACGATAGGGTTGGAGACAAAAAATGGGCCCCAAGCTAACCTGAGTGAGGTCACACTGTTATCAATGTCTTGTCAAAATGGCTGCTTGTAGATGAGTCCATGTAAGTCAGAATAATTGGGGATTCTCCAAATTAACTTCCATATAGAATACGGTGATTACGGAAGGATAAGTCATTGAGGTGTTCTTGAGTGAAGCTTACCTATATTAGTAAAATTCACCAATAACCACAGCAGCTGTTTGGAGACTATCCCACGGAAAGATTTTTTACAGACGTGCATCATGTGTAGAAATGTCACTGCTTGTTGATGTAAAAAGCAGATTGACCTTTAGTTTGTTTTATTTATTCACCTTTTTGTCCCTCCCAATGATGCATCCCCTTATTACCAGCACCTAGCTGTTGCTTCCCTGCCTCCTGCCCCCTTGGTAATGGAAAGGAAAGGGCATCTGTACTTAGAAGATTCGGACTTGAGTGTTGGCATATGACCTTGAGAAACTGGCCAATATTGTTGTGGTTCGCTTTGCTTGTCTATAAAATGAAAACAACGTCACTCCTCTACTTGACCTCATATAGCTCTGATGAAGATTTCATTCATGTGGAGCCTGGGGAAGATGTACAAATACTAATTTGCACGACTAGCCCCTGAGTTGTGGTTTGCCATGGAAGAGCCTGGCCGTGAAGTTCCCCCTACCTTTTTCCTGTCCCCATCACTGGACCCCGCTTCCTAGTCTGCTTCCTAAACACAGAGCGGGCATTCCGACAGGTTCTGGTTCCAACTCTTGGTTTCTTGCACTCTCCCCATTTCTGCCTTTTTCCTTCCTCTCTCTCTCTCTCTGCTGAGCTTATCATCTACTTTCTGTTTCCACTTTTACTAATTAGCCCAACAACAGTTTCCAAATCCACCCTCTCCAATGCCGGGCCAACATTTCCAACATTTCCAACAGCCCTTTTCCCCATAACATCCTCCTCCTGCTTTCCCACTTTTGCAGCTTCTGCCTTGTCTGTCAGTAACCCAAACACAGGACTCAAACATAGGCCCCAAAGATGACTCTCATCTTATCCTCCTTGACATCCAAACAGAAATGAGCCAAGAGGGGGCAGAGGGGATGGGCATGGGGGCTTCAGGCTCAGCTCACTCTGGATTCAGATCCTGGCTGTACCATGTACTAGTTGTCTGACCTGGAGCAAGTTTCTTAATGCTCTATGGATCCTGGATTCCTTACGTGCACTTTGACCTACCTGAAATGCAAACACACAGAGCCCATCATTTATTATTTGTGTAATGTTCTTTCTCTTTCAGGGGCTTGGAATATTTTCAATCATAGTATTTAATTGTGGTAAAACACGCACACCGCTAAATTTGTCATGTTAACCATGGCAAGTGTACAGTTCGGTGGTAATAAGTATGTCCACATTGTTGTGCAACCCATCATCACCATCCATTCTGCAAAACTGAAACTCTGTATGCGTTAAACAATAATTCCCGATTTCCCCCTCCCCCCCAGCCCCTGGCAACCACCATTCTACTCTCTGTCTCTGAATTTGACTACTCTTGGGACCTATATAAGTAGAATCCTATAATATTCGTCCTTTAGTGTCTGGCTTATTTCATTTAGCAGAATGCCTTCAAGGTTCATCTATGGTGCACATGGATCAGAATTGCCTAACTTTTTAAAGCTGAATTAAATTCCAGTGTGCCTAAGTGTATGTGCCATTTCATTTATTCATTCCTCTGTCCATGGACACTTGGGTTGCTTCCTCCTCTCGGCTATTGCAAATAATGCTATGAACATGGGTGTACGAATACCTCGTGGAGACCTTGCTTACTGTCTTCAGGTCTGTACCCAGGAGTGGGGTTGCTGGATCATAGGGTGATTTTATGTTCCACTTTTTGAGGAACCATTGTACCATTTTCCATAGCAGCTGCAGTTTTCCATGCTCACCAGCAGTGAACAAGGGTTCCAATTTTCTACATTCTCACCAACACTTATTTTCTGGGTTTTGGCATTAAGTTTTTTTAAAGATGAGGTATTAACTAGGTTGTAGACTGTGTTTCTTTAAACTTCTAGGAGGATCACCTCGTCAGAACCAACTGGAATGTTTGTAAAAATGCAGACTCCTTACCCCACTCAGACGGAGTGGGCCCTCTGAATGTGACCTTGAAGCCAATTGCTGTGTGTGCTGCCACCTTCACTCATAGGAATGGCTCCTGCAGGCGAGGTCGTAGGCCAGCTGAGGAGCCTTTGAGGAAATTTGAGAGGGAGAGCACCCGTGAGTCCACTGAGAAACCACAGCATGTGGGAGAACTCAAGCTACACCCATCAAGATCATTTATCTCCTCACGAGGATTCAAATGGCAGCACAAGTTAAAGAATTATAATCATTCATCCTGTTTTTTTTAAGGTTTCAGTCTGCTCAGTTGTGATCCACTAAAAAATCAAATTAAGGGCTGGAAACAGGACATTTTTAGCTAAGGAAATGCTCTTGATCAAAAACGAGATTTTGACTGGTGATCCTCGATGAAGTACCTATTATCAGCTTCCTACAGATCTCCTCAGAGCCATTCTCAGGCATTAGGGAAGCAATCTTCACAAGGGCCGCTTCCCTGGCTGTAATGCCTACTGTGATATGAGTCATGCCTTTTGTCTTGTGCCTGGAATTTGGGGATGTTTACGAAAAGTTGTTGTAAATACGAGTCATAATTCCTCTTTTCACAAGATTCTTTATTTCAGAAAAATGAGCAGCTCATCACGTACAAACGTCATATCACTTCCAGTCCTATTGTCACCTGGAAGTAGTCTCGGTTTTATTAGGGATTATTTAAAGGCTTTTGAGAACAGCATGTCATGGAAATCCTCCAGAGAACATCATTTCTGGGTTGCCACCGATAATGTTGAAATACACTTCTGCATGGTCTGTACCAACTTCAGCTTTTGAAGGCAGAAAATGGAGTCTTGCATTTAGAAGCAAAAGACGGTGAAATGAAAATATCTTTTTACACCAGGCTCCTTGAGTTTGAGCACAACGTCTGCTTACTTGCTTCATTTAAATTCCCAGAGTGGGTGGAGATGTCCTTGATACGTACACCGTGGTAACGTTTTTCCTTAGCACAATAAAACCTTATTTTCAAATGAAACTGCTCTGGCGTTGAGCATTAATATTTTAAGGTGTGACAGCTCATAACTTTTTAAAAATGGAGAGGAGGTCACCTGAACTTTCTTCCCCAGTGGCGTCTCTCAGCGTTCGGACATGGACATCAGACCAGACCAGATGGATACGGGAAAGCAGGACATAGTCCAGACTGCCCAGCTAGGCTCTAGCAAAACACACAAAGCAATAAAAAAAAAAAGACAACATTCCATTGAATCCCTGTTCATAGAAATACACGTTATGTAAACTGTCACTTGTCCTTGTTTGTACTTGGCAAATGGTAGTGGAGGCACAGAATACAGTTAGAAATAATATGATCAGATGCGTGTGGCTGAAGAAGAGTCTGGGAGAAGTAAATTTATGTTTATGAAGGCAAGTATTTAAAACTGATTTTGTAAAGAAAGAAATTGTACTTTTAACTTCTATAGGGTCATACTGAAACGGAATTGTCTATGGTAAGTGTAGTTCCATTCATGCAAATAGAGGCCTTTTTTTTTTAATTTGAGTACAGTTGACACATCACGTTACATTGGTTTCAGGCGTACAACATAGCGATTCAACGAGTGCTCACAAGTGTAGCTCCCGTCCACCAGCATGTAACGCTATTACAGTAGCATGAACTAGACCCCCTGTGCTGTACCTTTCATCCCCCCGACTTATCCATTCCCTAGTGGGAGCCTCTACCGCCCGCTGCCCTTCACCCGTTTTGCCCATCCCCCTCTCCCTCTGGCAGCCATCTGTTTGGTCTCTATTTATAGGTCTGATTCTGCTTTTTGATTGTTTATTTATTCATTTGTTTTGTTTTTTAGATTCCACATCTAAGTGAGATCATATGGTATTTGTCTTTCTCTGTTTTTCAAAGACTCTGGGGCAGGAGAATTAACTGGGTATTTGGTGTTAATTTGACTGTTTGACAAGAAGCTGGGAAAGGAGGCAGGGCCGGGAAAAGTTGGCCCCTCTTCTTTCTTCTGTTCCACAGACAACAGTAGCAAAGGCTTCTTTCTGAAGTGGAGAACAAAGCTTCTCAAACTTCAGAGTGCTTACATATCACCTGGGGACTTTGTTAAAATGCAGACTGTGGTTTAGGGAGTCTGGGGCGGAGTCTGGGGCGGAGCCTGAGACTGTCGGGCGAGGCTGATCCTGGAGTAGTGGGAGATTAGAGCCTGAGAGGCAAACAGGTGCTTTGCCTTCTCTCCTAGCTGCGCGGCACAAAGCCCTGACCGCAGGAAGGCAGGCCAACAGACTAACCTTACCCTCTCAGCCGGCAACCTTTTTGGCTCTGAATCCTTGTTTTGAGGTTTAAAAGTGTGTTTTATGCTTTCTAGTGGGCTTATAGAAAGCAAATGAGTTTGGCGTGGATGGTGGATAACCCAGCAGCTTCATCTAAGACAACAGTGCTCCCATTGACAGAGAAATCCAGGCCTTCCGGATGACATCTTCCTTTTGGGGGATGGGCGGCGCCATGAATATGTCCTTCTCATGATGAGCTCTCATGTTTCTTCCCATATTCCTGCTCCTGCCAGGAATTTTGTATTTCACAAAAAGTGTTAGTTAAATTTTATCAGGAATGAAAGTTCATTTTGCCCCAATATTCTGGCATAGAGAACACCAGGGATTTTGGAAATTCAGTGAGTCAAAGATCAAGGCATAAAGTCATAAAGTCCTGGGTGGAGAGGTTGCAGCCAAATGCCATATTCTTCCAGGGCTGAGTTTTTGCATTTTACCTCATTGCTTTCATTAAGACTCATGTTTTGTTTTGTTTTCTGAAAAATTTTTAAAAAGCATCAAATTGTATTAAGTGTCACAGGGTTGTTTGCAAAATAGATTCAAATTTATCCTCTACCTGCACTCCACATATGCCACTGCCTCTGACCCCTGAGAGCCCCCGTGCATCTGGCAACCCCGAGATTTAGTTGTAGGTTCTTCCACACTGGGTTTCTGTTGCTCTCATCTCTCTATTCATTGACAACTCCCAGCTCTACCGGGTCTGTTCCCTGTGTAGACACCAACCTACTGAAACGTTACCTATTATTGTCTCAAATTACTCTTTATACGGGCCTTTTGTTTGAGATCCACAAAATGGGCCCTTTTTGGTAATCACAAGGTCCTGATTCTGACATCAGATTGCCTTTACTCAACATCATAGTCATTTTGGCTGTGCTTAAATAAACAGTCCAGTTCTCTCCCTTTCTGGGGACATGCTAAGTTTGTAGTTTCATATCTCTTTTAAAGTTAGGCATCTCATGTGACTTGTGTTGGCCGATGAAATGTGGGTGGGAGTTATATGCTACTTCCAGGAGGAAGAGCTCATGCATAGTTCTGTTCCCATCCTTCTAGAGTCATGGAAGCATTTCCCTAGAGGGGTCCCCCAGCAGCCAGCAGCCTGGGCCCCTGCATGGTGACAATAAGAACAGCGCCCCCATCGCCCCCATCGCCACATCCTGCAATCCACACTGCACACGTAGGATGAGCTACAAAGACACCTTTGTTGTGTTAAGCCATTGAGGGGTGTGTGTGTGTGTGTGTGTGTGTGTGAGTGTGTGTGAGTGTGTTGTGTGTGTGTGGTGTGTGGGGGGGTGATTGCTCCCACAGCCTAACCTATTCTATCCTAACTGATCCACTGGCATTCAGCTGATGGTGTAATCCATCACCCACAAATACAGAACTGCTAGGAAAACAGCTTTTTGGTATAGTCTTCATTTTCTGTTGTGAGGTAGGGGGTGGGAAGGAGGGGCAAGTTCTTTCAAGTTGAAGGAAACAGTTATTATACCCACCACCAGGAATCACTTCCTCATCTCAAACAGCTGGCTCATAGTTCAGTTAAGAGCTGAAATTAGTTCTTGTACATTGGAAGGACTTCATAAATATTTGTTTATTAAAAAAATTAAGTTTAAATGTCTATAATGCATTCCTGTTCATGCTTCCAACACTGCTCTCAAGGTCACATCTATACTAGATGCAGCTGTTAAAAGATAAACACATGTAGTAAATCATAGGGTCAGATACACTTTTCTTTAGAAGGAGGATTAACTCAAGTGCACTGAAGTAAACATTTTTTTTCTTTTGCGGTGGGAGGAATTAGGTAGTACAACAACTTGGTTATTTTATTGTTTCTGTCCCATTCAGTAATTAATTTTGGAGCCCTGGTCAGCACAGATGCTCAGGTCCTGCTTTGCCTCCTTCTTGCTGTGGCCTGCCACTTCTTCAACTCCATGACCAAACCCCGCTCCAAAATCTTCCATCACCGTGTCACTTCTGCTGACATCACCAGTAGCTGATAATGAAAAACCTAGTGATCTTGTGAGCCTTCCCTGCCATGTTTTTCTTCAGTCCCTCCCAGGTTTGAAATTAACGTGCATAAAGAAAACATTTTTCCTGTTGCTTTCAATTGTTGGCTTATGTCTGTAGGGTTAGATTCAGAAGCCCAAACTGTGAACACTGAAAACAATTTCTTGTTCTACCTGTGACGTAGTATTAGGAAGTGATTAAGATTTTGGCTTCTGAGCTCAGATTGCCTGGGTCTGAGTTCCACTGTGGCACTTAACTCGCTGGGTGGTCTTGGGCAGCGTCCTGGGCCTCTCTGTGCCCTGGTGTCCCATCTGTAAGACGGGCTTACAACAGGTATCTTTCCTTGGCTACTGTGAGCATTCAGTGAGTTAACTCCTGGAAAATACTTGGAAGACTGCTTCTTACCAGTGCTTAGAAGTGTCAGCGTCCTCAGGAGCCCAGAAAGGAGGCAACATAGCCCAGTCGAGTGCCAGGCTGCGGAGCGGACCACCTGTGTGGCCTTCGGCAAGGGGGTGACCTCTCTGTGCCTCGGCTTCTTCAACTGTCCAGCAGGGCCAATGTTAATACCTGGCGTATCGGACTTTTGTGAGGCAAAAATGAAATAGGACGTGTGAAGGTCTTAGCTGATAGTGCTGGGACCTCCAAAATGCTCAGTAAAGACCAGTTTACTACTATTATGGTGATTATTTAAAACATTCTTTTTAATTCTCAGCATTAGAAACAAACTTGCCACCTCCTTCCCAGACATCCTATGCTTGCCTCTTCTTTTGGTGGCATTTATCTAATCTCTTGAAAGATTGAATTCCTGGTGTTGCCTAATTTTGCTTTGATGGGGGTAGTTGCTTTGATCCAGGGGGATGCAGTGTTTATGCTGGCTGTCAACAGGGCAACGCCCAGGGATTATTTTTTAGAATGATCTAATGTCCTTTCCCAGAAAGTCTCCAAGAAACAAACATTTTTCGGGACAAAATAAATTTGAGGCTTGCGTTGGTTCTTTGTAACACACCTTATAACCCATTTTTCAGATGCTCACATGTTCCTGTGAGTCCTGACCCTCTGCCGGAAGGTGCATGGCTCTGATATCTGAGATGAGAATTGTTTGGGTTCATTCAGTACTTTTTTTTTTTTTTTTTTTGGCCTGAGGTATATTTTACACTGGAAGTTTAAAAGAATTACCTTGTATCTTATATTTAGACTACAGTGACTTGTTTTTCTATCCTATATGTATTTATTCAGGTCCGTTTCCTACTTTTTTTTCCAATTATCAAAAGAATATTACAAAGCTTCTTTTGTGAGATCTCCAAATGTTTCAGGATTCAGCAGACATTAGCTGGTCTTCACACTGCTGAGAACTCCACATTCGTCTCAGTTCCTCTGTGGAAAAGGTCTCCAAAAATAACTCTAGACATGGAAATAAAATAACGACGAGGAACATAGTGTCTCTTTTTATCTCTTAACTATTACAAACGTAAATCAAATTTCTTGGTTTAAGGCAAGTACTATTTTTGCTTCTCTCAAAATACTAAGTTCATTCAGGAATAATGCTGACCCTCCCATATATTCAGAAACAAACACCCTACATGGGAACGTGTTTGCTTTGTTATTCTCATCTGGGCTTTTCCACTTTTAGGGAATGACTGAGCCATAGCCTGGCTGTAGTCATATGCCTGGAGTTTATAAGAGAGCCATGTGCTCCAAAAGACCAGCACGAACCCTCTGGCCGTTCACAACCTCACCTGTGACTGGAGAGGACTCCTCTGAAATACCAGCAATGTATCTGAAGCTTTGGGCAAATGCAAACGTCACTAAGAAAGCTTGATGGGTTTCCCGCACGACATTGCCTCTGTCCCAGTCCTGGCAGGATTCATCAGAAGGGGACCAGGGGAGCGGAGGTACCAGGCATGCTGGGGATTCAGGGGGACAGATGAAGCTGGGGAAGGGGGTACCTTAGGAGCATAAGGATAAAATATGGAGAAAGAGAGACATCTGAGTGATGTGCATCCAGGGGAAAGGCGGAGCTAGTTAAATACCATGGGAAGTCCGCTTTAGCTGAACAGGAGGGAGTGGGGGAAGTAATCGGAAAAAGGAAGCAGAGGGTATATATAGTTGCAGCTAGCATATTTTAGCTAAGTAATCTGATATTTGGCGAGATGGAGAAATGCTACGTGTAAAGGAAGTCACATCTCTTTGCAGCTGCCTTGGAGGTATTACCCCTCCCCCCCCCCGCCCAGCCCACCGCCCAAAGGCTTGCTGTGCAAGCACACCTCCACCAGGGGACACTGTGGTCCACGCAAAATCTCCGCACTCTGCCCAGGGTACTTCCGGCGCAGCTAGGAACCAGTTGGCGTTCTGTGAGAGTGGTTTAATTTCAAGGGCTCAGTCCCACAGTGCTCAGTGTCTTAACTGGATGTCCCGTCCCCTGCCCCGAGGGAGGCATCTCCTGCACTGTCTGCAGGGCCCGGTTAGGCTCTTCCCAGGGAGTGGAGCCCAGCCCTGAAGCGTGCACACGCTCCAGTGAATTCCTCAGCTACCTGCCCCATTTCTGCCATCTGCTTCTGTGGTCTCCAAACGGCTGGCCTGCACTCCCACCTCCCTCCGGCCGCCCTTCTCTCCCCATACCCTTCCTTCAGAGTCGCCCCTCCCCTTCCTGTGTGCTGATAACATCTAGAGGGGGCAAACTCTATTTCAGCTTTTTACTGACTGGCTGATCCTCCGCACGGTGGCAAGGAGAGGTTATTTATTTTTTCTCAGGAAACCTCAGCATCTAGGTGGGAAAGGACTGGTTTCCTGGAAGAGCGCTTCTAGAAAGACCACCCCCCCGCCTAGGAAATGTCACAAACTTTTTATCTAGGTACTTCCTGTTTCCTCAGTTTAAAGTACTCCTTCCCCTGGCCACAGCCTTGTAAAAGAACTTCAAAGGCTCCGGCCTTCCAGGTTTAGGCTCATCGGCTTTTTTCTTTGAACTCTTCTTGGTTTAGTTTGGGCATTTAGTTATCCTGCAGAATGGTCTGTGGCTATTAAAGGAACATGATTATTAAATTCTATTCAACCAATTTCTGTCAAGAGTCATGCGGGTAATCCAACGAAACATACACATTATATTATCCTTGGGGTTCGGACACATGCCTCTTTGAGATGTCATCATGAGGTGAAAGGTACATAAGGCAAGCTGAGGACAAAGCAGAAACTGACACCCTGCAAGCCTCACCCCCCCCCCACCGCCCATGGGATGTATGTGACATTCCTCAGGCACTCCTGGCTGCCCTCAAGGACAAAGAAACAGTTAACCTATAGATACCACAAACCCTCAGTTTACAAATGTCTTAGCAGTTTATAAGAATGAAGCATTTCTACCAATAACCTAGCTTCCGGAAGGGAATGCAGATACGATTAAATGTCCTTATACTCTGCAGCCTCCAGGAAGTTCCCAACCATCTTAATGTTAATGCCTTACTAGAGGGAAAAACAATCTTAACTTGACAATGGCAAGACCTCCGGTTTGTGTGAATCTTCTTTAACATATGAAAGTATTTCCTCAACCTCCCTTTTTCCTTACCTCCCCTAACCCCATAGTATGTAATCAGCCAGCCCTCACAACCCGCGGCAGCAGCTTTTTCTGCCCACGGGTCCTGTCCCCGTGCTTTAATAAACCACCAATTTTGCACCAAAGACGTCTCAAGAATTCTTTCTTGGTCATCGGCTCCGGACTCCACCCCACTGAACCTCACGTATATTCCCCGACCTCATCAATATTGTCACTCTTAAGTGTAAATATTTAGATTTCCTTATTTAAATTTGCAAAAATGTGTGCCCATAACACCTTTACTTGCGAATTTATGATCATTTCTATTCCTCCATGGCCCAGCCTCAGGTGTCCATGTAGATATTCTCTTGGAGAGGCACAAATGATAAGGATGTGCAAGAGTCTTAAGATGAGAAAGTTATTTCTTAGACACAAATGTTGCTTTTTAAAAAAACTCTCTTTTGTAGAGCTAATACATGTTCTTAGAAGGAACATGTAAAGAAGTTACCCGTCATTGAAATATCTTTATAAATTAGTCTGTTAGAGATTGGAACAATCTAAAGGAAGGGAGATCCAAGAAAAGTTAGCTATAAGAACTTGGGCAAATGACCACCTCGGAGTCTCATTTTCCTTGTGGAAAGTCGGAATGAGAAACCATTTCACCAAGTAGTTTGAAGATCAAAATCCAAAGGAGATGAAAAAAATATGTTAACTCCCCCAGAATTCAAATAGAAAACTTAATGCAGTTTTAAAGAATTCAAAGGAGATGGTAAGTAAGAGCCTGCTTTATGGAACGCACATGCGTGGAACAGCTGTCAAGCACTACTTCGGTTTGGACGGAGGCAGAGGAAAGAAGGCTGCGGGAGAGGAGAAGGAAGACGGGTGGAGAGATGGGGCAAACGTCTGCATGCGGGAGCATCCCCGGTGTCCAGAAAGGTGGACAAAGAGGTCCTGAGACAGAGTAGCTTCCTTCACAACTTTGTGCCGTGTCTGGCTCTGAGGGGCCAAGTCAGGGGTGGTGAGAGGTGATGTTTCCTAGTGAAACCGGTGTGGGATTTTACATCAGAAATGCTGGCACTGCCAGTTGATAACGTTGAAGACTTTGAGGGAAGTTTCTCGGGCTCTATTTCCCTGGTCGGTTAATGATGAATGATGATAAGTGTGGTCAGTATTAAATGGTAATCATAGAAAAGTTGACTTCGTAAATTCTAAAGGGCCATGGTGATGCTGTTGTAGAACGGCTCACTCGGAAATGAGGCAGGGGCACCAAACCTACCAGTCGCCATTGTATTCTTCACTGCCATGTACTCCTGGTTCAGAAAAATGCCTGTTTCACTGAAGAATGTCCTTGATGAAGCAGTAAAAATTAAGTTTACTAAACATCAGCCCTTGACTACCTGCCTTCTTAATCTCTCTGTGCTGAAACGGAAGCACATTAAAGCACCGCTGCTGTATCCTGGAGTATGAGGGTTAAGTTCTTCAGTTAGTTGTTCGAGATGTGAGCACCTCTAGCCAATTTTTTTTTCCCCACTGTGGGACACCAGTTTTATTTAAAGAATGCGTAACAGTCTAATTGAATACCTGAGTATTTTATATTCTTGAAAGGGAATGAAGTGAGCCTGTCATTTCAAAGCAAACAACTGACAGTATTTGTAGTGTGAATGGTGTTGCGGTGAACAATCTATCTTTTGAAATCTTGTTTTCGGTTCTTTTGGATGTATACCTGGAAATGAAATGCTGGATCCCATGGTCATTCTATTTTTAATTTCTTGAGAAGCCACTGTACTCTTTTGTGGTTGCTCTATTTTGCATTCCTGCCAAAGTGCATGCATGTGCCAGTGTCTTCACATTCTTGCCAACACTTATTTTCCATTTATTTTTTCCATTTATTTATTTATTTCATAGTAGCCATCTTAATGGATGTGAGATAATATCTCATTGAGGTTCTGATTTGCATTTCCCTGATGATTAGTGATGTTGAGTATCTTTTCATATGCTTGTTGGCCACTTGTATATCGTCTGGGGAGAAATGTCTACTCAAGTAGACATTTTAAAAA
This sequence comes from Ailuropoda melanoleuca, assembly GCF_002007445.2. Taxonomy (NCBI): domain Eukaryota; kingdom Metazoa; phylum Chordata; class Mammalia; order Carnivora; family Ursidae; genus Ailuropoda; species Ailuropoda melanoleuca. The sequence continues at coordinate 69,487,810 of NC_048224.1, forward strand.
ATTTAGTTTTTTGTTTTTCTGTTGTTGAGCTGTAGGAGTTCTTTATGTATTCTGGTTCTTTACTCCTTATCAGATATATGGTTTGCAAATATTTTCTCCCACTCGACAGGTTGTCTTTCCACTCTATTGATTATTATTACCTTGGACACACAGAAGTTTTAAAGTTCGAAGTAATCCTATTTACCTATTTTTTGCTTTTATTGCCTATGCTTTTGGTTTCATATCTAAGTCCAGTGTCATGAGGTTTCCCTCCACTGTTTTCTTCTAGGAGTTTTATAGTTTCACATCTTACATTTAGCTCTTTAATCAATCTTGAGTTAAGGTGGTATAAGGTAAGGATATAACTTCTTTTTTTTTTTTTTTTTTGCATGGGGGGGTCCAGTTTTCTCAACACCTTTTGTTGAAGAGAGTACCCTTTTCCCATTGTCGAAGATCAGATATGTGAGGGTTTGTTTCTGGGCTCTCTATTCTATTCTGTTGGTCTATATGTCTGTCCTTATGTCAATTCCATACTCTTTTGATTACCATATCTCTGTCATATTTTGAAATCAGGAAGTGTGAGGCCTTCTGCTCTGTTTTTTTTCCCCTCAAGATTGTTTTTGCTATTTGAGGTCCTTTGAGATTCCATATGAATTTTAGGATGGTTTTTCCTATTTCTGCAAAAAATACCATTTAGATTTTGATAAGGATTGCATTGAGCTGTAGATTGCCTTGGGTAGCACAGACATTTTGACAATATTAAGTTGTCTAGTCCAGGAACATGGAATGTCCTTCCATTTATTTGTGTCTTTTTACATTTCTTCTTAAATTTAAATTTCAGTATTTTGTTTTCAGGTTTTAGTGTGCAAGTCTTTTACTTTCTTGGTTAAATTTACTCCTAAATATGTGTGTGTATGTATGTGTGTGTGTGTGTGTATATATATGCACATATATATGTATTTTAATCAATTTATTTTTTTATTTTTCAAGAATTTATTTATTTATTTATTTGACAGAAAGAGATAGCAAGAGAAGCAGGCTCCCCACTGAGCAGGGAACCTGATATGGGGCCTGAGCCAAAGCAGATGCTTAACAACTGAGCCACCCAGGCACTCCATAAATATTTAATTATTTCTGATGTCATTGTAAATGGGTTGTTTTCTTAATTTCTTTTTGAGTAGCTTATTAGTGTATACAAATGTATAGAAATGCAACTGATTTTTGTATGTTGATTTTGTATCCTGCAACTTTGCTGAATCTGTTTATTAGTTTTAGTGTGTGTGTGTGTGTGTGTGTGTGTGTGTGTGTGTGTGTGTAATCTTTAGGGTTTCCTAAAGTCATATTATCTGCAAACACAGATTTACTTCTTTCTTTCTAAATTAGATGACTTTACTTCTTTTTCTTGTCCAATTGCTCTGGCAAGGACATCTAGTATTGTGTTGAATAGAAGTGGCAAGAGTGGACATTCTTGCCTTGTTCCTGATCTTAGAGAGAATGCTTTCAGTTTTTCACCATTAAGTATGACATTACCTGTGGGATTTTTATATGTGGCCTTTATTATGTTGGGATAATTTCCTCTCTTCTTAGTTTAAGTGTTTTTATGATGAAAGTTTGTTGAATTTTGTCATATGCTTTTTCTGCATCAATTGAGATGATTGTGTGGTTTTGTCCTTCATTCTGTTTATGCAGCGATTGATTTTACTATCCTTGTATTCCAGGAATAAATCCCACTTGGTCATGGTGTATGATTTTTTGAATGTGTGTTGAATTTGATTTGCTAGTATCTTGTTGAGGATTTTTGTATCCATATTCATCATAGATATGATGTCGTTTCCTTTTATTGTAGTATGTGTGTCAGATCTTGTTATCATGGTAATGCTAGCCTCATAAAATTAGTTTCGGAAGTGTTCTCTCCTCTTTTTTTTTTTTTTTTTTTTTTTTTGGAAGAGTTTGAGAAGGATTGGTGTTAATTTTTCTTTAAATGTTTGATAGAATTCTCCAGTGAAGCCATCTGGTCTTGGGCCAATGCGATTTTTAAATTATATAACAAATATGTCTACATTTGAAGGATCTCTTATTGCTAGTGAACCAGTATTTTCCAACTGACCTATGCATGATGTTACAAAATCATGCTTGAGTAAAAGTGTCATTCAAAGTGCAAGATAGACCAATTAATTTTAATATAACAGAGTATGAAAATTTCACTGATATAGTTTCAAACTCTACATTGCAACTAATAATCATTTGTTATGATTTGGTGTAGTATCAAAGAAAACACCAATAATTGTCTGAAAAGATGATTAAAATACTTATATTTTTATAACTACATATTTGTGTGTTAGGATTTTCTTCATATACTTCAACCAAAGCTACATATCACAACAGATTGTGACAACAAAAAATTGTGATGAAGAAAGCATCTTTTTGCATTCTTTGGGGAGTTGGTCTAAATGACCTCTTAAAAGTCTTCCATTCCAATCCTTAAATTCTAAAACTTCGATTTCTTAAGTAGTCTCCACACCCAGCATGAAGCTCAATGAAGGGCTTGAACCCACAACCCTGAGATCAAGACCTGAACTGAGATCAGGAGTTGAATGCTCAACCGATTGAGGCACCCAGGCACTCCTAAGACCTTAACTTTTTAATTTATGTTATTTTATTTAAAAAATATTTTAATTTAAATTCAACTTAGTTAACATGTAGTTTATTATTAGTTTCAGGGGTAGAATTTAGTGATTAATCAGTTGTATATAGCACCCAGTGCTCATTACATCAAGTGCCCTCCTTAATGCTCATCACTCAGTTACCCCATCCTCTCACCTACCTCCCCTCCTGTAACCCTCAATTTGTTTCCTATAGTTCAGAGTCTCTTATGGTTTGCCTCCCTCTCTGTTTTTATCTAATTTTATTTTTCTTTCCCTTCCCCTATGTTCATCTGTTTTGTTTCTTAAATTCCATATTTGCGAAATCATATGGTATTTGTCTTTGACTGACTTATTTCCCTTAGCATAATACTCTCTAGTTCCCTCCACGTCATTGCAAATGGCAAGATTTCATTCTTTGTGATGGCTGAGTAATAGTCCATTGTATATAGATATACTATGTCTTCTTTATCCATTCATCTGTCAGCGGACATCTGGGCTCTTTCTCTAGTTTGGCTGTGGTGGACATTGCTGCTGTAAACATTGGGGTGCATGTGGCACTTTGAATCACTATGTTTGTATCCTTTGGGTAAATACCCAGTAGTGCAACTGCTGGGTCATAGGGTAGCTCTATTTTTAACTTTTTGAGGAAACTCCATACTGTTTTCCAGAGTGGCTGCACCAGTTTGCATGACCTCAACTTTTTTAAAGTAAGATTTTTAAAAGGCTTGGCTAAAAAAAGTTGCCAAATACAAACCGATAATTTGTTTTCAGCCTTCTGTAAAACAGCATGGCTATATATATGTGTGTGCATGCTCATTCCTTCTTTTGCCCTGTTAATCTTATTAAGAGGAATATAGTCTGCAGAAATAGATCTAAGGAATACTAAAATACAAGGAAGGCAGTTTACACAAATATGTTTATCATAGCACAATTCATGGTAGTGAAAAATTGGAGTCACCTAAGTAACCAGTGCATAGCAAATGTTAAGCAAACAACAATACATCAATATAATAAAATTCTGTGTAACCATTAATGTCACAAGTATACAGATTACAGTCGGTAAAAAATAATACACTCATAGTGTATAGTGTAAATCATTGATTATAGCTATATAAAAATTCAGGTTTCAATATTGACCAGAAATAGAAACATTTTAGTTGTGTAGATTGTTTTTCTGTAAAGCAGTTGTAGGCACCTTGATATTTCTAAATGATAGACAATTACTGTAAGAATATTCAGTTCTGAATACCAGAAGGCCAGTTCTGGATACAAACAGGCCAGGATGAGCCGCTTTAATGTTGGTGGAAGTCTCTTTGGGTATTCTCGTCCTCTCTCTGGACTCCTACCTTCCCACAGTCTGGTCAGGGGAAGAGGGAGGCAGGTAGGGCAATGCAGTGTGGGAGTACCATAGGCAAAGTAGTTGACTGGGAGTCCATGAGAAGGACCAGCTGAAGTCTGAGTACCAGCTGGGAGTGCTTGGTCAACTTAGCAATATATCATACCGCATCTGGTCTCCTTGGTTATTCCTGGACTGGCAGGGTCTAGGATTTTGCAATCCAAACCAGTCAGATTTACCACACATTAACCTAGTGGCCAGGTACTTCACTAGGCCTTGTGGGGCCAAAGACTAAATAAGCCATGGGCCTTACCCATAAACAGCTCTCAATCTGGAGGTATATAATCAGACATCAGGTAATCTACATGAGCCATGAAGTGGACGGGCAGTGATATTTTAGATACTTGAAGATAAAACACACTGTTAACCCTTACTAATTAATAGGTTTCACGACTTGGGAGCCGTTGTTGACCACAGCTGCTCACTGGTGGCCTGACACCTATATATCTCTGATTCATTCTGTCCAAGACTACCGTGGATTGCAGGGTTAGGGAGGCTCAGAAGGGAGGAAAAGGGACAAAAGCAAAACAAAGCAGCAAAAACACAAACAGGGTAACATAGTCATAAATTATATGCCTTTTTGGAAAAAGACACAAATGAAAATAATTCTCCTTCTGAAGGTAAATGTGTTAATTTGTCTCAAAATTGTTATCTCTTCCTGTAACAAAATAAAGTTAGGGCCAGATGCAACTATCCTCAGGGTCATTTCTAGGAGCCTAAGAATAGATATAAAAGAGTGGAAGCACGCGGAACAAGGAGAGAGGTCTAAATTTGAGGCTCTTTTTCACTTGTTCTGTTCCTTGTTTGTCAAATATTCTCTGCCTCACTGGATTACCGTGAGGATACATAAAATGGGTTTGTGAACGGTAAAGTTGAACAAAAATGTAAGATGGCCACTGCTTTTATTGTTAGTACAGAATATTTTATAGACCCGGATTTTCCAGTAAATGAGAATTACATGTCACATGTAATTTGTGATTTCAGTGGTGATTTTATATAGAAAAAACTCCCTGGTTCTAATAATAAAATGCAAAGGTTTAAGTTATTTTTTTTTCTTAAATCACTGACAGAAGCACAAAGTTTTCCATATGGTTTGGTCTCACAATCGGCAAAATTAATACTTGTCCAAGATATAAATTAATTTTTAGAGGCAAAAAACTTCCTTTCCTCTTAGCACACCATTAATTCTATCCTTTGGGGTCAGGGAGAGACCAAGCTGAGCCTATACCCCCATCTCATAGCCACTGTTTTTTCTTTCTTTCTTTCTTTCTTTCTTTCTTTCTTTCTTTCTTTCTTTCTTTCTTTCAGATTTTATTTATTTATTTGAGAGAGAGTGAACAAGAGAGAGAGCAAAAACAGGGGAAGGGGCAGAGGGAGAGGGAGAAGCAGACTCCCCGCTGAACAGGGAGCCCGATGTGGGGCTCAAATCCCAAGGACCATGGGATCATGACCTGAGCCGAAGGCAGATGTTTAACCGACTGAGCCACCCAGGCGCCCCTCACACCCACTGTTTTCAAATGCCATTTTCCCTGAGACTCTACGTCTATTATTACACAAAGTAGCTCAAACCAAGGGAAAAAAAATCTTGGGAAATGTGTCCAAAGTTCATTCGCTTCAAAAGTGGGGCTCTGACCAGGCTGTTGAATAGTTGTTACTCCCAAACCCCTAGGACTGTCCTGGTTTCTGCATTTCTTTTGACCCATTTCTTTTTCCTAAAGATTCCTGCTCTATTTTTTCTTAATGATTCCTTGTCTGCCTAAGGCAGTTAGGTTTCTCTTACTTGAACATGAAGACTTGTAATTGATATAGGCATCTGTTGCCTTTCACCCAGATTATGATTTATTGAAGAGTATAGTATATAGGAAGAGAAGGAGTACGGACGAGTGACAAAGAGAAAAATGGTATAATGGCTGGAGGAGGGTATGGCTTAGGAGAGGTTGCCTTTCACTTTATTTTCAGATACTGAGGAGATATATGTGTTGGTAGAGGTAGAGGCTGAAGATAGAGCACAGAGAGGGGGTGACTGATGGAGATGTATCTCTGAGGAAAGAAGAGATGGGATTTCAAACAATAGAAGATCTTCTCTACTGTAACCAAGGGAAGAAGGTTGATATGATTAGAACTAAGTCTGTGTGAGTGGTGCAGAAAGTTTATGAGATTCCTTTCTAGTATCTTTTATTTTCTCTGAAAAGTGAGAGGCCAGGTCATCACCCAAAAATGAAGAGGACAGTGGTGGAGTTATTGGTTTGAGGAAAGAGGAGGGGGCTTGCTGTAGCCAGTGTGGAAGATGAGAAGGAGAATCAACTAAAGCAACTTGGCAGAATTGGCTGGAACTGCTGTGAGCCCTGTTTGGGTCAGACACCATGAGTTCATCTAATACAATCTTTAAAGTTGTGTGGTTTTCTTCCTCAGCGTTTAAGAGCATCAGGAAGGCCAATAGGTGGGAGTAATCCAGGGTTTGGGTTTTATCAGGTGCGCGTGATGGAGAGACGATGAGGTGAGCTTGTTGAGAATGCCAAGAGATGTTTGACAGGGTGAAACGTTGGGTCTAAGCTAGGAAGGGAGCGTTGACAGGAGAGGTAGATAGAGGTAGAGTAAGGGAGAGGGTAAAGGGGCTAGAGGGCTGGACAAAGGGAAAGAACTGATGTAGAGAAAGTAACTGGGCGATCCAGCTGGGAGGATGAGGGTGTGGTCATAACATGGATGCTGGAGCTAAGATTCCAGGGGATGGGTAGGTCTGGGAGATGGGAAGGTCCAGGTCATGGCTGAAGGAGGGAGTAGAAGGGCCACAAAAGAGAAGGCTGCTACCGATAGGAGGTCAAGGCATTAGAAGACTTAGGTTTTTGTGGTCATTCTCAAAGACGTATCATTTCCTCAGCCTAGAAACAGAAGGGAAGACTGAGCCAGATCATGGAGTCTTCAATAAATGATGAAGCAAGATAGGAAGTTTGGAGGATAACAGCAATATGGAAACAAAGTGTAGCAGTAGATGGAATTTGTTTCATGGTATTCAGGTGCACAAAACATGGCTTTTTTGTCTTATGACAAATCGAATCCGGCTCCAAGTTCCCATTTCCTGGTTGGTGGCATAGTCGATGTTGGTAGTTATTGGGACTCATAGTACCCTCTTGTATTGAGTTCTTTAACAGAATTCCAGGGTTTCCATGGTCTCAGAGGTGTAGGGTACTGACTGCTATTATACCCCACATTGTGCTTCCATTGCACAATGTGGATGTCCAGCCTAGCTGTGCTCCAGGTGGGCTGGAGTGGTGCCCATTGTGTCCAGTAAGGTTGTCCAGTAAGGTTCTCCACTGGTGGTTGTTCAACCACAGCAGACCCTCCCTGGTGATCTCGAGCCTTGTGGATTTAGACTCCAGCCTCCACATCCACTCACCTTGATGTGGGTCCAGCCACATCCAGGACACAGGGAAGCAGGGCTCAGGCTTCCAGCCCTCCTGGAATTCATCACATCTGCTTTACAGGTTATGGAGCACTCCAGAGACCTTTTGTTTGTGGAGGTTATAGCCATCAATATTTACTATGCCAGAAATCAAAACTGAGAAAGGTTCAAAATTTTTATTAATTTATTAAAAAATTAATAAGCCCATTGTACATTGAAATAAGTAACAGTTTTTTTTGTGTAAAATTAATATTTTCCAAACCAAAAAAGTTTAATAAGAATGCTTTTTTTTTTTTTTTACATTTTTGTAAATCACTTTAATATCTGGATTCTCACATCCGTGTCTGCATTTGATCTGTTGTGATATCACACATGAGATAGCCTCTGGGCGACTCCATGTACATTGTTGAGAGCATGAAAGTGAAAAAGGCAAAGAACATATTATTATGAAAATGGATTTGACCTTCTGGCACCACTGAACAGGTCTTGGGGTATCTCGAGGGGACAGCATTTTGAGACCCTCTCTTTAGAGGAACCAGCTCTTTCTGGGGCTGGAGGGGTCATGGCCCCTTTTCCTCAAAACTTAGGGCTCCTCCAAAGACCTGTTCTTGCTTCTCTGGGTCAAGAGTAAAGTCGTTTCTAAGACTCAGAGGCATGATTGCTTTCTGAGAACAGGTTAAAATAAACACTTCTTGTTCTTTTTTAATGAAACACCCACAGAAATCATGGCAGTTTCTTAGATTAATCCACCATAGAGGGATGGTAGGTGTTATTGGTGAGGGTGGATGGGGAATGGTTTGGAAGCAACAGACAGAGAGGGAATGGGGTGGAAAATGAGGAGCAGCCCCTTGGGAGGGCTCAGGACACATTCATGTCCCCACTAAAGCTGGGCAGTTTGAATCCTGTTAGACTCCACGCTGGTTTTCTCCTTGCCTACTCTTTTCCAGAAATTTCTCCTTCACACCCATAATGTGGGCTGATACATGGACTCACTAGCCTCTCACCTCTCTCCAGATTAGCATCTCTTGTTATCCAGTTGAAATCTTGCTAGCTGTGTGGCCTTAAGCACCTCTCTAAACCTCACTTTCCCAACTCGCAAAATGGGAGATTGTGGTAGTATTCATCCCAGAAGATTGTGCAGGTACATAAGAAAATGCACGCAAATTACCCAGCGTAGTCCAAGTCCGGGACATGACAGACATTCACTTCACATTAGCTATTATCAATGGGCATCTCTGGTAAGGCCTCTGCGAGGTGTAAGAACCCATTGACTCTTCCTCTTTAATATAGGACTTTTACTCTATATCCTCTCTGTAGTCCATTAAAGGCCTCCAACACACTACTAATTCCCATTTTGTGTGTCTCATATTGGGGGCCGGGAAGTCCATGAGCATCTCCTTAATGTGCCCGTGTCTTCCATGTTTATCCAATTATCTTTGTCTGCAAACACCAGCCACCACGATCCTATCGGCACATCTCTTTCCTCTCTTACTGTTTCTCCTCATTCATTTTAAACCATGACTGGCTCTAGGCCCATAGTAAAATCACCATGGGTTACAAAGCAAGTTCAGAAACACAAAGCCATTTCTATATGGATCATTTCTGCTGAGCTAATTTCACCCTGGATTGTTGGGATGGGGGTTGGGGGAATTTGACAACTGGTTTAGGGAATTGTGTTATCAGTCATTTATCCAACATCCAGTTCTTGAGAGCGTCCCATGTTATGGATGCAGTTCTTGGTTCTGGAGCTCCAGCAGTGAGCAGGGCAGATACAATCTTTGATAGAAGATGATAGTCAGAAAACATAGAGGGAAACCAAGCAGAAAGTAGCCCAGAGGCCAGGTGTAACAGGTAGAGATTTTGGTTCATTACAACAGAAACTGACTTTGTTTTAACCAAAGGCAAAAGAAGGATTTTATTGGGAACTCACAGCATACTCATAGAATAAAAGGAAAGGCTGAAGAACCAAGGTTGGGGAGCTCCCAAACCAGAATCACTTGCAGGATCTAGGAAACAAGTGTCTTTTCCACACCCTCACTCAACTCAATCAGCTCCTGCTGGTGTCTCCTTCTGGGTCAAAATGCCAGAGAGAAGGTGGCAGCCTCGTCCAGCTTGAGTCACATGCCCATGTCTTGCCAGGGGAGGGCCAGCCATCTGGATTGACAGTCCCTCCAAGGTTCTCTCCAATGAAGAGAGTGGTAATTCCTCAAAGGAAAACTGGGGTGCTCTTGCAGAAATAGGAGAGATGGATACCAAGCAGAGAGAAAGAACAGACGTCCCTGGTTGTAAAGCAGTTTACCTAAGCGAGGCTGGGGTTTTAGCTCATGCAGGTGAGCACATCCACAAATGGATGTGCTTTTGGCTTGTGTTAATTAGATCCACCTGGGTTTCAAGAGTTCGCCAACCCAACAGTCCCTTAGTGGTGAAAGTGGGACTAAGGCTTTAGAATTTTGAGAAGGATACTGACAGTTAAAAATTTATCAAGGGCAGTGAGGATGGCAAAGGATCTGGAAAGCCTGATCTATGAAGAATAATTAAAGAAGCTGCTGTAATAGTCTGGAGCCCCTAAAAGAGATGTGAGTTGTCTCACCCTTGTGATGTGTTCTAAATGAGTTAAGTAACAAGTTTCATTCCCTCTTTAATGATACTTTATTATAAAATCTTAGTCTATTGGGAATGCAAACTGGTGCAGCCACTCTGGAAAACAGTGTGGAGGGTCCTCAAAATGTTAGAAATGTAACTACCCTATGACCCAGCAATTGCACTACTAGGTATTTATCCAAAGGATACAAACATAGTGATTCAAAGGGGCAGCTGCACTCCATTGTTTATAGCGGTACTATCAACAGTAGCCACACTATGGAAAGAGTCCAAGTGTCCATCGGCTGATGAATGGATAACGAAGTTGTGGTATATATATATATTATTTATATAATATATAAATACATAAACAAATTACATGGTGGAATATTACTCAGCCATCAAAAGGAATGAGATCTTATTATTCGCAACAACATGGATGGAGCTAGACAGTATTATGCTTAGAGAAATAAGTGAGTCAGAGAAAGACAAATACCGTATGATTTTACTCATATGTGGAATTTAAGAAACAAAACAGATGAACATAGAGGAAAGAAAAAAAAAGAAAGGGAGACAAAGCATCAGAGACTCTTAACTACAGAGAACAAACTGAGGGTTGATGAAGGGAGGTGGGCTAGATGGGGGATGGGTATTAAGGTGGGCACTTGTTATGATGAGCACTGGTTGTTGTGTGGAAGTGAGGAATCACTAAATCCTACACCTGAATCTAATATTACACTACACATTAATTAACTAGAATTTAAGTAAAAACTTGAAACATAAAAAAAGCAACAAAGCAAAAAATCTTAGTTTATCAAAGGAAAACTTTAAAATAGGTATAATCTGCTATTTCTGCACTTTTGTTTACCCCTCTATAAAATGAATTTGAGCCAGATTACCTTTTGGGTCTCTTCCACTTTTAAAATTCTACATTCTACAAATCTCATTATCTTTGCTGATCTGTTACAAGACAGCTACATTGTAAATAATAATAATATTAATATGGTATCTTTACTTGGCAGAATTTTTTCTATATTTTTGTTTATTCCAAGAGTGTTAAATTAATCTTCATCATCTTTCTTTAAGTAGAGAAGAGTAGATGAAATTTCTTCCATTTTAAAGATTAGGAAACAAGAAACATAGCAGTTCATAGATAAAGATACAGTACATTTCATTTCATCTCGTTACATTGAAGTGTATTATTCTTGTCCCTTTTATAATAATCATACATCAAACACTATTAAAGAACCATGTTGTGGGGATTCTTGTCAAACGGGAATTTTCATATTTATCCAAAATATGTCTATGGTGTAAGGTCTATTTGGTTACTTACTTGTGCCAAGATTTTAAAAATAGTTAAGATAAAGTGTGAGCATAGGAACTCAATAATGAAATCTAAGATCTTCCGTTCCAGAGTAAGAAGCAATTACTATTTGCAATTTAATTAGGAAAACATAATTAAAGGAATAAACCGTGTCTATTCTCCTACTGAATATTAAAGTTCGCCACAAAGGGAACCCTCAAGTGAAATGTAGTTGTGGCTAATTAGCTGAAGTATATGCGGCTGGAACAAGTGTCCTGCTCAGGGCTAGACAATGACCTCTCCAGGGGCCAGAGATCAGCGATCATTTAGGAAGCAAACACTTAGAATCACAAAACCTAGACTTTGCCTGTCCATTGCAATATTTCACAACACATAATGCACTCCCCTGTATTTTCTCTTGACATTCAATTTGCAGTTGCTTAGAAACATCATATGCTTGGGCTTATTAATAAAGAATTGTTGATATGTTGACCCTGAACTGAATCCAAGGCAAAGCTCTCTGCGAACAAGCTGAATAAGCTCCCCAGGGTGCTGTGGACCATAAGTAGAGTTCTTGGGGCAGTAGGTCTAGCCTCCTGACCCTGGGATAAAATGAAAAGCTCAGGTTGGGGACCACACATTCAGGACGGCTTGATGTCGGAAAAGAGCCCAAGAATTAGAGTCAAGAGTCTTGGGTTCTGGTCTTCTAGATTTGGCTCTGCCACTACAAGTTGTGTGACTTTAAGTAAGATTCTTTATTTCTTCAGGCCATATTTATTTCAACTGTAAATCAAATGAAGCCATCAGTCTCCAAGGGCGGCATAAAGATGTGACAGATTTGGCGATGGGAAGATACAAAGGTACAACGCAAAGTCGGCATTCTTCTTTCAGAGCAAATCTGCACACAGGTAAAGGGATCTTCTTTCCCATCCCATCTGCTGATCTGACAGGTACATCCCACAGGACCTGCCTAGGTTGCTGTTTGGTCTTTACTTTTGTCTCATCAGTGATCATTGCTGCCATCAGACAGTGGGTTGTCAAGACATTTATTCTCATTTCAATATTTGAGTGTTTACACATGCTGGCAGCTGGAGATACAGTCAGGGACCAAAAACCCCACAAAAATCCTGCTCCTGGGGACATTCTAGTCAGACAATATATAATATGTCAGGTGTTGGTGAGAGTGCTCTGAGGAAAAAATAAAGCTGAAAAAAGGATCAGACCCACCTGGGGAGGGGGGTTGGTCTTTTAGCTGGGAAGGCATCCCTGATAAGGTGACATCTGAACTGAGATCTGAATGAAGAGGGGGTAGTGTCCCCAGTCTGGGGCAAGAGCAGTCCGGGGGTGTGGAAGTTAAGGACAAAGGACCTGAGGGGAGAGGAAGCTAGAGTTTTCAAGAAACATCAAGGAGACCAGTTGTGGCTGGAATGAGGAGGCAAAGTGATTGGGCATTGGTGGTGGTTTCTGTTCTGATGGTGGAAGGATCATGCGGGAGCTCTTGTTCCTTTGCTGGAAAGGACACAGGTAACAGCACAGTCTGGATTTAGGGGTCCCTAAAGTTATTAGCGTTGGCTGGACTCAGAGAGTAGACAGTGCCCTGGACAGGTATGTGACCAGTGCAGTCCCACAGAGCCACACACACCAAAGGGGCCCCCAGTGGGCTTTAAGGCCCCGTGGTAGTAATCTTGAAACGCTAAATAGTTTTATTTTCGTGTTTGTAGTCTTTGAGTGAAGTCCCACGGGCCAGCGGTACCCGTGCCAGGGCCTTGGAGCCTCTTTTCATGTGAGGTTCTGTCTCCTGCTTCTTCTCGCCACCCTACGTTGGGTGCTGGGTCACCCAGCTACCCTCACCTGGGCCTGAGCGTGGTGGCAGAAGGGCCAGTAGGCGCCAGGCGGCACCCTCTGCCTGTCACAGGTGGGGGCAAGGAGGGTCTCCTTATCCCTGGGCCTGAGGGAGCTGATATTAAATAACAGAACAAGATGACAGGTAGAGAGACTGCAGAAGAAAGGAAAAGCTTTCTTCCTGGTCTTTGAACAAAGGATCCCTATTTTCATTTTGCAGTAGCCCCTGGTGTGCTTCTTGGTCAGAAACAGTGTCAATCCCCCTAGGCTAGGGCCTTGTTTTAAAACCCAGTAAATAAATATCTTTTGTTTTAAGACCCGCATTCCTGTGGGTCCTGTTGCCCTCTGCTGGGCAAAATAGGCATTAGCTTTATCTCAAAATCTGTGAAGAAAATGCTTCCAAATCAAGAAATTCAAAACCCCTTTGAGACAATAGTTGAAATAATCATTGATGTTCTCCCTCTGGTCTTTTGAAGGCTGTTGCAGGTTTGAAGAGCCAGTTCCCAAATGAATTGCCTTGTAGGTAGGTGAGCTTTGTTTTAAAAGCCACTTTCATAAAACCTTAGTATCCAGATGATATTGAGATGTAAAGTACAGCAGAAACCACATTTTGAACAGTGGGTGATCCTGTTTATTGTGCCATCATGTAATATTGCTTAATGCGGATGAAATATTCCTTACAATTAAAAAAATGACTGGACTGGACCTACACGTTAATAGTATCTTTGTTCAGAATTTAAAGAACCTAATCACTCCCATTTCCAAGTTCCGCATATCTGGCAATGTTTCATTTCATTGGGCATAGGGAGAATTATCTAGGGTATATTTCCTTAATATTTGTAATACATCAAGAACTTAATATTTAGCCATTAAATCACCGCTTCTAAGATAAACTGTCTTTTTGGCGGTGATGGTACCAAAACCATAAGAAAGAACACTGTTAAAATCAGTGGACCTCTGTTGTCTTCAGCTGTTTTACTCTGTGTGTATGTGTGTGTGTGTGTGTGTGTGTGTGTGTGTGTGTGCATGAGAGAGGGAGAGAGAGAGAGAGGGAGGGAGGGAGAGATGTATATGGAGCGTAAGTGGAAGGTGGTCACCCTCTGGGTCCTGTGTGTAAGGCCGGGTGTCATCAACACAACTGAGGGCCCCATCTAGACTCTTCCATGTTGCACTGTGGCACAAACTTCATCTGACTTCTCTCATTGAAATTTCACAGCAACTTTGCAAGAGAGGTATTCTACTCCCCACAGAAAACTGAGCACCACTGGGTTAAATAACTTATCCAAGATTGTTACCCTAGTAACTGACAATTTGGACTCTGTGCCAGAGCCGTCTGACTCCAAAGCCTCGTATCCTATGCAACGCGACTACTAAAGAAAGGACTCTAATCCTGATTAGTTTTGCAGAGAACTACTAGTAAGGACGCAACAGATTGTGTAATGCGATGGCACCTTACAAGTTACAGATGGCAAAATTATAGCCCCAAGGAATGAAGTGACCTGCCCTAAGCTGGGTGTTCAGGAGAAGGACTGGATTTAGACCCCAAGTCCCCTTAGCCTAGTTCAGTGCCCTTTCTGATATATCACATGGCTGGAATAATTTAGTTTTCGAAACTGGGGATAATGTATTTTACTCCCACTTTCCTATCTCTTAGGTGGTGGTGTTTGGGCCCTCCAGGAACTACCTAGAGTGAGAGATATAAAAGAATGACCTGGTACAAGATTTTGAAGGAATTAAGTCTTGGTCATGGCCTAGGTGACAAAGGAAAGAGGAAAGAAGCTAACCAAATAGGCAGCCCACTGTCATGCCAGTGTCACTCAGGGCAACTTTCCAGTCAGTTAATCGATCAACCAACATTTCCTGAGCATCTTCTATGAGCCACGTACCAAGGGGGGGGGGTGCTAGAAAAACTAGCTGTGAGTAACTGTCAATGGCATGAACAAACATGGAAACGAAGTACACTGCAATGTAAGTCCTAAAACATGCTGCTGTGGGATTATGGCGAGAAGAGCACCAAGTCCCACCTGGGAGAATCAGAATCACTAAGCGACAGACATCCACTCACTCCGGGGTACCTTCAATATGGCAGTGCTATTCACACAACATTTTTCTCTCTTTTGTGCATCCTTCGATTCCAACTTGGACAGACAAGGGGAGCCGAAGATAATCCAGGAACTGGAAGTAGTAAACATTTGGGGGAAGACATTAAATTATTTTGGTTAATAAGGAACAGAGATGTGGATTATTAGAACATTGTGGTGAATTTAAATTGTCTAGAGGGATTGAACAGCAAATGAAACCTTAATTTCAGCTTGGTTAAACACAGAGTAATTGGAGTTGTTAAATTGGTATGCTAATTTAATTAAAAATTTAAAGCAAAAACAAGCATGTTAGCTAAAAGGGTGACTTTTATATAATCTTACTGAGTTTTCAATTTAAACATTTTTTCCAACTAGAAATAGGATTAATTTTAGGGGTCCTAGATACATTACATTGAACTCAGGAAAAAAAAAATAAGGATCTAGAAATGATTAATATATGGAATTACATATCTTTTAAGTTTTAGAAAAACAGAAAATGGAATTGATTATTAAATCTCAGAATTGGGAAAGACTGTTTACGTTCAAAAGTAGTATAAGTTAGCAGAGGAAAAAATGTACAAATTTAATTAAAAATGAGGTTTCCTTATGTAAAATAAAGAAACACCATCAAAATATCAGACAAACACAGGGGGAATAGTTACAGCAACAAACTAATAATTATATAAAATTAATTATAATTGCATATAAAGATTATACAAGATAATAATTACAAAAAATGATAAGAAATTCTCTAACACCCTGATAAATAGATGTGTCAGTCAGCTGTTACTACAATAACACTGCATAACAAATCCCCTTAAAACTCAGAGACTAACGATAGCATTTATTCTCAGATAAGCCTGTTGGCCAACTCTGGTTTGACTGGTTTAGGTTAGACTGGGCCAGGTGACTCTGCCTCAGGGTGCAAGGTCATGGGGCTTGGCTTCAGGATGCAGTTTGGGTCCAGGTCTATTCCAAGTTCTGTCATCACTCTAAGACCAATGATTTCCCAGGGCTGGTTCTGATGGTGGTGACAGAAGTGCAAGATTATCAGCCAATCTGAGCAAGCGCAGTTAAAGCCTTTTGAAGTTGAGTCCTTTTTTTTTTTTAAACATCTTCTGTTTTTATTAACACCAGGTTAGTTTTATGTTTGTCCCTGTCTTCATTTCTTTCTATTTTTATGCTTTGAAAGGTTATTTATTTAATTATTTTAGTAACCTCTACACCCAACATGGGGCTCAAACTCATGATTCTGAAATCAAGAGTTACATACTCTTCCAACTGAGCCATAAAGCCTTTTGTTTATGTCATGTCCACTAACATTCTGTTGGGCAAAGCAAGTCATATGGCCAAGCACAACTTCATTGGGGTAGGGAATGGTATTCTATCCACAGTGAGAGGGAAAGTAAAATGAATCTAAATGATCACCATGGGAAAAGGAAATAAACTGGTAAACCACAAAATAGGAAACCCACAATTAATAAAGTATGGGGAGATGATCAACTCTTCAGTCGTATAAAAAATGGAATTTAAAACTGCATTGAAGTAGCACTTATTACTCATTAACAAGGGCAATATTAAGGAAATCCAATTACTCAGTAGTAAAAATTCTTCCCAATAAGAGCAACATGAGATCCAGATGGTTTTACAGATGAGTTCAACTAAATTTTCCAGAAATGGGTCATTCCATCTGATGTAAATTTTTCCAGAGGATGTAAAGAGTGGACATATTCTTAATGTATTTTATGATATCAAAACAAGAAAGGAACACTAGAATGAAGGGAAATTACAGTTCATTCTCATTTTTAAGCACAGATGTAAAAATCCTAAATAAAATATTCTAAACAGAATCTAACAATGTATGAGAAAGATAGCACACCATAATAAATACCCCCAAATAGCATGGCTTAAGTGAGAGAGGTTTTTAAGCATGGCTCATCTAGGCTGGTGGGACAGCTCTGCTTCAACAGGTCACTTAGAGATCTGTGGTCATACTTTGTTGCCAGGTCCTTCCAAGAGCCCTGTATTCATCTGAATGATCAAAGCTGGGCCCCTCCCACATCAATGTTGTGGTCAATACAATGTGAGGAAAAGCTGAGTCTGGCGTAAGCAATGTTTCCTTAAGTAGGAGCTACCCGGAAGCTGCCCCATTACTCCTGGAGTGAATAGAATCATTGGACAGCTCTATGCCCAGGAAGAGGAGGATGCAATTTTTTGGAGACAACTGGTAGCCTGTCACATGAGGAATAACTCTAACAGAAGGTGTTCAAGATCCGTATTCAGAATATCATAAGATCTTACTGGAGGATGTTAAAGAACACCCAAGAAAACGGAATGGTATGTTTTTGGAGAGGAATACTCAGTATCTTGAAGTTGCTTTTTCTCTCCAGATTCTCAAGAGACTCATAATGCCTTAGAAATCCAAATAGCATTAAGAGGATTGCAGCCATTTTTGTTTTACTGCTGTTTTAGCCATTCTCAAATATAACTGCCTGGGGAAATTTATCTTGGGTCTAGGGACAGAAATTATTATTTTTTCCCATTTGTATCATTTGAGCAGTCTCAGATTGGAGGACAAACAGCCTTTCAGGGAAAATACAAGAAGAGAAGATGCGTAGTTGGGGCAAAACCCAGCCAACCCAGCGTCTTTTAGGATACTACCTGCAGGACTGTAAAGTCTGATCAGATTTTAGAAGGAAGTGAGGAGTCTTTAAACTCTTGGATGTTACAGCCAAGTGTCAATCATAGCAGGTTTCAAGAACAGCAGCCATCTATGTGATCTACTATGGAGGTGGTGTTGATAAGTATTTAAAAACTGTCGCCAGTGGTCAATGAACCATGCTAAGGAAGAGAACGATGGACAGTTACTTCAGGAGACTCTGTCGAAAGACTGAGAAGTCTGCCTCTAGTCTCCAGCTCTGTTTTCCCTGCTTTAGGTGAAAGCTTTTCCATTCTTCCCAGAGCCAGGTTGGAATTGCAGAGCAGGTGGCAGAGGGATGAGGAGCAGCTGGGAGGTCCAGAGCCTCCTGTGTGGCGACCAGGAGTTATGGGAACATGCCCTTAGGCTTTGTGTGGTCCACGGGCCTAGGAGCTAAGCATCGTGTTCAGAATGGGAGGTATGGCTCCCCTGTCACTGATGGGGCAGGGTCTGCACACACCGCCTATGCCAAACGCAGGACCAGGCCCAAAAGCCTAGCAAGCCTTAGGTCACCTGGCCTGGGGAGGAGGCAGGGAGGATCCCACTGATCTGTGATGCAGTGGGTGCTCTTGTTATGAAAACCATCCCTTTGTTTCTTCTATTATTTCGATCATTGGTTACATTTAGAAAATTGTGGTAAAATATATATAACATAAAATTTACCACCTTAACCATTTTTAAGTGTACAGTTTTATGGCATTAAGTACATTCACATTATTATGCGACCATCACTACCATCCATCTCCAGAGCTCTTTCCATCTTGCAGAACTGAAACTCTGTTCCCATTAAATAACAACACCTCCTTTTCCCACCCCCCCGCCCCTGGCCACCACCATTCTACTCTCTGTCCCTATGAATTTGGGCTGGGTCACTATTTCATCAGACAGCAATAAGGACTCCATTGCTAGTCTAAACTGAGAATGACAATCTTGGCATGCAGTAGCATCAAAATAAGTAGGATTCTGACCTGCAGTGGACAAGTACGGAAAATGTGGTAAATTCAGTGCTTAGCAGTTTGGAGCAAAAATAATTATGAGGATTGTGGCAGAGCAACAGAGGAGACTGAGGCATAGCCTCAACTGGTCTCTCATGTCAGGTCAGACTCTGGTGTGAAACAAGTGGGGTCCGGGTTCTGAGATAGAGATATTTGCATGGGCAGGATTGAGTCTTTTGAATCTCCAGACTTCCTGGGACCATCTGGACTAGTAGAAGCAGCCCTGTCCCTCTTGCTAGAGGACAGTAGTTTCTGCCTGCTTGATTACCAGTAAAAATTTCACCTAGGGCAAATACCTCACAGAATTATGCTGTATTCCTTAAGATCCACTCACACCATCCCTCCGCTGCTCTCAGGCTGGTTTCCAAAGTCCGCTCTCAGCTCAGCCTGAACAGAAAAATAGCTTAAACACACACTCACACACATAGATACATTTATTTTGTAGTTTTTTCATAGTGGTACATGTGCTACATGACTGGTTTAGGGGTGGTATGTGTGATGAATAGCTAGAGTGTATTGGTCCAGGAACCACGTGGCAGAAATAGAACTAGACCCTCTTAGCAACACTCCCAGTGACCCACTCATAATTCATGCTTCCTGTGAAACCTTGAACTTTGCAGGATTAGAGGCCCTGATGCTCTGCAATGGCGCCACTGAACTCGAAGCTGAAACTACCATCTGGTCACTTTGAGATTCCCACGGCAATAGACCAACAGGCAAGGGAAGGAGTTATTGTTCTGGCAGGAGATGCTGGTCATAGTTATCACAAGGAGCTAGAACTCTTGCTGCCCAGTGGGGGTAAAAGGGAGTGTGCCTGGGATGCAGGGGAGTCACTGGACATCTTTTGGTGCATCCATGTCCGGCAATAACAACAGTGGGCAACTCCAGTAGTCATGGCTTCGCATGGGCAAAGCAACTAAGGGTCAGGCCCCTTAGGGAGGAAGGTCAGGGTTACCCTATCATGTAAGCAACCTAGCCCGCTCCAAGTCCCAGCAGAGGTAAAGAGAATCTGGAATGGGAAATAGAGGAGGAAGATGCTGATTATCAGTGACCTTCTAGGAAATGGGTGCAACAGAAGAGACCATAACTTGTTCCACTAACAAATGTGTATTAAGTCTTCATAGAGATTACTGCCGGCCACCACCGTGAAGGGAATGCTGTGATCGACTGGACTTAATGGAAAGCATTAGAGATATGAGTGGTGCCATGAGACATAGCTCAGATGCATTTTATAACTACCCAGAAAGATTGAGCATAAGTCCTCTGGAGCAGTGACTAACTCTGTAATGAGTCTTTTAAAACTCAATATTTGTATATATTGTGAAATGATCATCACAATAAGTTTATTAACATCCATCACCACACATTGTGACACAACTTATTTTTCTTGTGGTGAGAACTTCTAAGATCTATTCTCTTAGCAGCCTTCAAATATGCAACACAGTGTTATTGACTGTAGTCACCATGCTGTACATTACATGCCCAGGACTTACTTATTTTATGACTGGAAGTTTGTACCTTTTGATTCCCCTTTCCTCATTTCCCCCACCCCACCACTCCCCACCCTGGCAACCACAGTCTGTACTGTGAGCAATTTTGTTGTTGTTTATATTGTTTAATAATGGGCTTTAATGTTGGTTTTCTTCCTTCCTTGGTCTATTGTTGCTGTCCCCTGGGATCACCTCCCAAATAAACTACCTGCATAGAAGACTCTCATGTCTTGTGTTTAGGAGAACCTGGGCCATAATAACATAATTTGGGGCACAGTTAAGCTCATAAGAGAGTAGGAGAAATAGACCAGGGACTAAGGGAAAAAGAGAGACCAAAGCCAGAATGGTAAGCAAGTACTCAATGATAAGCAAACTAGGGTTTGGACTCCTCTGGAAGTGGTAGGTTAGGTTTTGTTCACAACAGGAGATGTTGGAACTAAGACCTTTGCATAAAGCCTATAAAGGCTACCTCATTGTGAAAAGCCCCACCCATCAATAAAAGAAATACAGAAGGAAACCAAATACAATTTCTAAATAAAAAATTATCAAAGATAGGCAGAAATCACCCACAATCAGTGAGAGTGAGCAGAAAAAGCAAATAATATTATTTGACCCCAGAGGACTTCAGGTATTAGAATAATCAAATGTAAAAAATATTGAAGTATTCTTAACAGGTTACTAAAAATAAGCAGAGAATTGAAAATATGAGAAAAGGATAAAAGATTATAAAATAAATACATACATTAGAAAAAGAACTGATTAGAATTTGAAGAAATGAAAACAGAAACATTAAGAAATGAAAAAGAATCAAAGAGAATATTAAGAAAAGTTTGAAGAATGAGACTAATAAACACACTACTGATGAGAAATTGGTGAGCTGGAGTAGAGGTGTGAAGGAATCATAAACGAAAGAGAGGAGAGAGCAGAGAGGAAAAGAAATGGGTAGTAAGAAAAACAGACTAAGAGACACTAGAATAAGAAAGTATAACATGCACTCAATTGGAATTCCAGAAGGACAGAATAGGGAAAATCAGTATTAGAAGATAGTATTGCAGAATTTTCCAAAATTGGTAAAAGACAAGAATTCTTACATGCAGGAGATACAGTAAATCACAAACAAGAGGAATAAAACAAAAGCCACACCTAGACATAAAGAAGCAAACTGCAGAACAACAAAGACGATGGGAAGGTGTTGAAAGTAGATGGAGAGGCGATAAGTCATGTTCAGAGGAGTAACAAGTGGAGTGGTAGCCGGCTTCACCTTAGCAGTAACGGAAGCCCGGCGAGAAAGTAATTGTTAACCTAGAATCGTAGGCGTGGATAACAACTGTGCAAGGATGGAAATGAGATAAAGATGTCTTTCGGAAACCAGGCTGCGAAGTGTTTATTGCCAATGAGCATTCACAAAGGAATTCTTGATGATGTACTCCAGAAAGAAGGAAATTGATCCCAGAAGGAAGATCTGAGATTCAAGAAGGACTGGTAAGCTAACACTGACTATAAAATAGTAATAACACGGTCTAATTTGCATTGTAAAAATCCACGGAAATATTACATGGCGTCATCTAATATTGGGCAGGGAATAGATGGAGTTTAAATGCTCAGAAGTCCTCTATTGTTCAGGAGAAGCACAGGGATGTAAAAAATTAGAATTTCCAGTTACCTATGCATGTTACAAGTTTAAGGATATCTACTGGAAGAAAAAAAATAGAGTGCTATAACTTTGGTAACAGGAAATATAAAACAACGAAAAATTTCTCTCCATCAATCTAAGGGAGGCAGAAAAAAGATGCAAAAAAAAAAAAAGCAAGATCAATGGAAAGCACAAG
This sequence comes from Ailuropoda melanoleuca, assembly GCF_002007445.2. Lineage (NCBI taxonomy): Eukaryota > Metazoa > Chordata > Mammalia > Carnivora > Ursidae > Ailuropoda > Ailuropoda melanoleuca. Next base: position 69,510,048 of record NC_048224.1, read on the forward strand.
TTTTTGGCACAAATAACGATATAATTGCATAATAATTATATAAGTAAGTACTTATATGAGGTGTATTTACAAATGAAAAGACAGATGTCAGATTGACTGGAAATAACCAGAAATTGCAAATTTATAGGGAACACACCCAAGGCAACACAGAAAGGTTAAAAGACAGAAAAAGATATATGGCTATTATTAACCCAGAGGAAGCTTCTATAGCAATATTATATCAGAAGAATATTTATATCAGAAGAAAATATATTTTAAGGTAAAAAGTATTAGGGAGAAAGAGAGCCACTACATACTGTTAAAATATATGATTTACTGGGGCTGTCTAATGTTTTGAAACTTGTTTGCCCCTAATAACATAGCTTCAGCAAACATAAAGCAGCAGCTGATAGGATTGTAAAGGGAAATAGACAAATTCAGCATCATTGCAGGGAATTTTAATACTCCCCCCTTCAGTGACTGAGAGCTCCTGGAGACAAAATATTAGAAAAATATATAAACTATCTGGACCCAAAATGTAAAACCTTGACCCAGTGAACACACATAGAATGCTGAACCTAAAAACTAGAAGATATGCATTTTTCTGAGGAACATCCAGTATTTATGGAAAGGGTATAAATCAGGTCTGCATCGGAGGAAGTTAAGATGGCGGAGGAGTAGGGGAGCCCTTTTTCAGCTGGTCCCCTGAGTTGAGCTGGATAGGTACCAGACCAGCAGGAACATCCACGGAATCAGCCTGAGACGCAGGAAGATACATCTGGATCTCTACAAATGAACATGTCCAGCGCTGAGTATCAAGGTACGAAGCGGGGAGCCGTGAAACCGCGCACAGATATCGGAAGATAAACAGAAGGGGGAGGGAGTCGCCGTGTCAGGGCGCCGGGAAGCGGTAGCCACCTGCNAAGCGGTAGCCACCTGCACGGGGGAGCGGACAGACTGCGGACCCGCACGCTTGAGACAGCAGACTGAGAACGGGAGCTCCGGGAGCGCGCGCGGGGTGGCTGGCGGCTGGCGGCTGGCGGGCCACCTGCACAGGGGAGCAGGCGGACTCGCGGTCAGCACCCAAGAGACACCAGACGGAGACTGGGAGCTCCAGGAGCCCGCGCGGGGCGGCTGGCGACTGGCGGCTGGCGGGG
>NC_048224.1:69511283-69517775 GCF_002007445.2 Ailuropoda melanoleuca
TTTGCATTGGAATCCGGGGATGTACTGTATGGTGACTAACATAATATAATAATAATAAAAAAAAAATCAGGTCTGCATCAATTCCAAAGAGTTGGTATCAAAGAGACCAAGTTTTCTGGCCACAATGCAAGTACATTAGAAATGAATAGGAAAAAGATATCTAGAAAAGCTTCATGTATTTGGAAAATAAAAAGACACTTCTCAATAACTCATGGGTCAAGAAAGTAATCCAAATGGAAATTAAGAACTTACGACTTAATGGTTTCAAAAGCACAGCATGCAAGAATGTATGGGGAATTTATTTGAAAAAAGAAAGACTGAAAATACCAATGAGCTGGGGCGCCTGGGTGGCACAGCGGTTAAGCATCTGCCTTCGGCTCAGGGCGTGATCCCGGCGTTATGGGATCGAGCCCCACATCAGGCTCCTCCGCTATGAGCCTGCTTCTTCCTCTCCCACTTCCCTTGCTTGTGTTCCTTCTCTCGCTGGCTGTCTCTATCTCTGTCAAATAAATAAATAAAATCTTTAAAAAAAAAAGAAAATACCAATGAGCTAAGTTTTCAACTTGAGAAGTTAGGAAAAGAGCAATAGAATAAATCCAAAGAACACAGAGCAGAGGCAATGATAATAGAGCAGAAATTAATACAATTTTTAAATAAAATACAGTAGAATCAATAAAGTCAAAAGATGTCTTGAAAAAGACAAAAACGAGATGGACCTTAGGTAGAATGAACTAAGAACAAAAGGAACATCTACACGATATTGGAAACAAAATGGATGCGGCCTCGGGAGTAGCAAGTAATTAAAATGAATAAGAAAATACTCTAACTGACCTTATGCCGGTTGTGGAGATGGGCGGCCCCGGCTCATCTTCAACGAAGGGCCTGTTGCCTTAGCTGCTGGGGATGCTGTGAGTGGCTGCCTCTGGCTGGCTCCTTCAGCACCTGCAGAGAGCCCTCTGGCGCGAGGGCACACCTTCTTCAGTGACTGATGGGTGGGGACATGAAGATCTGGCCATGTAGCCTGCCCTGGGACAACTCTGACCATGTCATGTACGCAGTGGTGTGCTCTTACGTGTTTAACTCTTGGCTTCTTGGGGGTGGGGGGAAACCCTGATTGGCTTGCTGATTTCTGCGGTGTGAATGTCACCCTCGATGATTTCAAGCTTCCGAAGGGGGACCACTAAATGTGTAGTTGGAAGGAGATCCCCAACGCCACACTATCAGGTAGCACCACCCTACAGATATGCTGGCTGGACATAAACTCAGGAGCAGGTGGACGTGTGGCAAAGTCAAGGAAGTGATGAGCATTTATTAACTTGTTTTTATTGTATATATAAAATTGTAAGCTTATATAATTTTTTTATCTTTTTTTAAAAAAATATTTTTTCATTTTAGAGACAGAGAGAGCATGGGCAGGGGTGGCAGGGAGCAGAAGGAGAGGGACAATCTGACTTCCCATTGAGCACAGAACCTGGTTTGAGACTTGATCTCACGACCCACGACCCTGAGATCATGACCTGAGCCGAAATCAAGAGGTGGTTGCTTAACTGACTCAGCTACCCAGGCGCCCCTGTAAGTTTATATAATTTATTTATTTTTCCTTTTTTTTTTTTGAGAGAGAGAGAGAGGGTGGGGTGGGGAGGGGCAGAGGGAGAAGGAGAGAGAGAATCCTTTTTTTTTTTTTTTTAAAGATTTTATTTATTTGACAGAGAGAGAGACAGTGAGAGAGGGAACACAAGCAGGGGGAGTGGGAGAGGGAACAGCAGGCTTCCCGCTGAGTAGGGAGCCTGATGCAGGGCTCAATCCCAGGACCCTGGAATCAAGACCTGAGTCAAAGGCAGAAGCTTAAGGACGGAGCCACCCAGGTGCCCGGAGAGAGAATCCTAAGCAGGCTCCACGCTCTGCACAGAGCCCACCACAGGGTTCGATCTCAGGACCACGAGATCATGACCTGAGCGGAAATTAAGAGTCGGAGGCTTAACCAACTGAGCCACACAAGCGCCCCTGAAATTTAATTGTTAATAATGGCCGGAACAGTTTGCTCTCGTGAGCTGGTACAAGCAGGCTCCGGCTCACACTCTGTATGTGTTCTAGAGCTCTTCCCGGGTTTGGTGGAGGCTTTGTTGGGCTTGAGTCACAATCTGATTACTCTCTTTGTCCAATGCTGGTTCCCTTCCCTTCCCTTCTCACCCCTAATAATGTCCTGCTGTATGGCAAACCAGTTACTATGGTCTGAATGTTCATATCCCCCCTCCCCATTCATGTGTTAAAACCCAACCCCCGATGTAATCGTTTTGGGAAGATTAGGTCATGGGGGTAGAGCTCTGGACCACATACAGAGTGGTGTGCTGGAGCCTGCTTGTACCAGCTTGCAAGCGCAAATTGTTCCATTTTTAGGACTTCTGGAAGACCTTATGAAAGAGACTCCAGAGAGCTCCCTTACTCTCCCGTCCTGGGAGGTGACAGCAAAAGGACAGCTATCTAGAAAGCAGGGCCTTACCAGACATCAAATCTGTTGGCACCTTGGTCTTGAGCGTCCTAGCCTCCAGAACTGTGAGGAAGAAATGTGTGTTGTGTATAAGCTACCCAGCGTATGGTATTTTTGTTATAGTAGCCTGAACGGACTAAGACACCAGTCTCTGGCCAAGTGTCATTCATGATTTACAGACAACACTCTACCCTTTCTTCCTCTGTCTTTTTCCACTGGCGTTTCAGCAATTTGGAACTGCACGAGGCGGATGCCTTTGACACACCTGCGTGCCCTCCAGCCTGGCAAGGCAGTGGGAAAATCCTCCTGAGACCCACTATAGGAGACACTTATGATGCCCTGTGCACATCTCCTTGGCCCCGCTGACCCAGGGTGCCCCAGTTGTGACGGACCCAGCTGTGAACTGGACTCAAGTTGGCAGTGTCCCAGCTCAAAGATGCTTCCATGAGTCAGTCTGTGTTTCTGCCTCAAGGCCTCAGCTAAGGTCCTGGGTGCCAGGTAGTGTGCGGGAGTTCAAGCCCCCCAAATAGTTCCAATTCACAGAGAACAGGAGCCAGATGGTAAATGCTCAGCCCCATGTTTACGGAGTGACAATTCTGGGAGAACTTTGTAAGCTTCTCAGAGATCTCATTGGTATTGAGGGCTGTTATGTATAGCAGTGACCTCGATGACACATCTTCATATTGACTCTTCGTACTTCCCTGTCTCAGTATTTCAGTGTCGACACTCCTGCTTCCTTGGCTCACTTACTAAAATAATCTCCCTGCATCCAAGTCTTCCATTAGGTTCTTCTTTGGGGGAGGGGCAGAAAAAAATCTATGCTAAGATACCTGCTGATCATTTTTTTTCCCTCGAAAGAACTGTCTATTTTTCTTTTTTTTTTTTTAAAGATTTTATTTATTTATTCGACAGAGATAGAGACAGCTAGCGAGAGAGGGAACACAAGCAGGGGGAGTGGGAGAGGAAGAAGCAGGCTCATAGCGGAGGAGCCTGATGTGGGGCTCGATCCCATAACGCTGGGATCACGCCCTGAGCCGAAGGCAGATGCTCAACCGCTGTGCCACCCAGGCGCCCCAAGAACTGTCTATTTTTCTGTTCACAGTTTTTTTAAAAAATATTTATTTGAGGGGCGCCTGGGTAGCGCAGTCGTTAAGCGTCTGCCTTCGGCTCAGGGCGTGATCCCGGTGTTCCGGGATCGAGCCCCACATCGGGCTCATCCGCTGGGAGCCTGCTTCTTCCTCTCCCACTCCCCCTGCTGTGTTCCCTCTCTCGCTGGCTGTCTCTGTCACATAAATAAAAATAAAATCTTTAAAAAAAAATATTTATTTGAGAGAGAGATTGAGAGAGAGAGAGAGAGAGAGCATGCACCCATGATGGACAGGGGCAGAGGGAGAGGGAGGAGAGAAGCAGACTCCCCACTGAGCAGGGAGCCCCACACAGGGCTTGATCCCAGGACCGGGAGATCATGACCTGAGCTGAAACCAAGAGTCAGCCACCCAACTGACTGAGCCACCCAGGTGCCCCTTCACAGTTTCTAAATATGAGCATAACCAAATGTTAAAATGGGACTTGTTTGGAATAAACTGCTGGGAACTGTCCCAGTTTGGGACCTCTGAGGGCAGATGCCGAGAGGATTAGAAGTGCAGAGAGATGTTGAGAAAACACCTGTATAGGGTGGTGCAAGAGGGAGGAGGAGGTTGGCATCAAAGGGAGGACAGCCTTCAGACTGTGATCCTTCAGGGCTGGCACCTGTGAAAGGAGAGAGAAAAGGGGGAAGATTAGGTGGGAGGAACTTCAGAGTGTAGCGCTGTCCCGAGAGAGCCTTGGCAGGATGGTGGGGAACACAGGCTGTGCATTAGATCAGTCCTCCATCAGGCGGAAATGGCCCAGTGCTCGTGCTCCCACCAGGCTCAGGCATGCAGAGGGATGTATGACTTTGGGTGAGTGCTGTGGTAGACTGGAAGGAGTAATAGCCCAAGGCTGTCAGCTATACTCTGAAGATTTGAGTGTCATGCCTCCATGGCTGACACAGAGATGTCTCCACATTTTAAAGATTAAAAAAAAATTATTTGAGAGAGAGAGAGCATAAAAGAGAGAAAACACACAAATGGGGGGAGGGCCAGAGGGAGAGGGAGAAGCAGACTCCCCACTGAGCAGAGAGTCCACGTGGGGCTCCATCCCTGGACCCTGAGATCATGACCTGAGCTGAAGGCAGAGGCTTAACTGACTGAGCCTCCCAGGTACACTCGACACTTTTTTTTTTTTTTAAAGATTTTATTTATTTAAGAGAGAGCAAGAAAGAACACGAGCAAGGTGAAGGGCAGAGGGAGAAGCAGACTCCCTGATGAGCAGGGAGCCCTATAAGGGGCTTGATCCTGGAACTCTGGGATCATGACCCTAGCCGAAGGCAGACGCTTAACCAACTGAGCCACCCAGGCACCCCTGCCATCCACATTTTAAATAGAGGCATTGGACCACCCTTGTAGGATTTACTGAGTATAGGTTCTGCCGTTTTCAGCCCAAATTTAAGAAAAGGGGACATTGATCCAGGGAGAAAGTCGGCAATGAGAATTACAGGGTGCTGTGAGGTGGTGGGGGGGAGTACTCAGCCATTTCATGCAAAGAAAGACATGCTTCTGGAGAACTACTTGGAGAACTTGGCATGTGTCACTTGGGGGTCGGGAACATGCCTAACCCAGAGAAGTCTGCTTGAATCCTACAGTAGAAGCTTCAAGGAGAGAGACTCATCAGAGCTTACTCCCAGAGAAAGGGGGTGTGCAGCAGTGGCAGTGACCTGCACTTCTAGTTTGATGGACAAAAATGCCAAGTGTTTTTTGTGGGTCAGCATGGGCATGGGGGAAGCTAGCTAGCTACGTCAGCCTGCCAGAGCCCGCTGACCCTACACAAGGTCTGTGTGAGGTGGACTACCAGAGCAGAGGCTGACCTGGAGAGTTTCCCCACCCCTCCATCCTGGCAAAACCAGCCTTCACAGCTGACTGGAAGGATGTGGAACAAAGATGTTTCCCTTCCTGACGCAGGCTTCACAGTTTGGGTCATACCCAGCTGGTACGGTTGCTGGGAGGGGAATGGGGAAGGTGTACGTGGAATGAGATTAAGTTTTGATTTGGGTTGGACTGGACTTTTTAATACTGGAGAATCAGTCTGTTTATTAACACCTAACAGTGACAAGAAAAGCTATGAAAAGTGTCCTAGATTCTTCCAGAGGGGAAGGGAGATCTGATAGAATGATTTCAAAAGACAGTGTGGAACAAAATTGCTAGCTCATGATTTCCCGTCACCAAGTAGTTCAGCTTGTTTAAGAAGTTTACTTGTATAAAACACTGCTTAACGTGGTAGTTTGGAAAAAGACATCCTCCTACTACCTAAATAGTACAAGGGCCAGCATCACCGTTTCCTTTTCATAATGGTAAACGTTTATTCCACTGAGGTCGAGCCCGAGGGAGTTCTCTGATCTCGATTGCCTTTTCAAACCTTCTAGGTGCATTACTTAGGGAAAGCGGGGGCATTTCAGGTAGGACTGGGTCTTTGAAAAGTAAATGTGTTTATTCGTAAGAGCGGTTAAGTTCTCTAGAACCCCACGAATGATGTTAGGCACAGAATAACCCGATTCTAGAAGGAAACGCCTGCCTTTTCTGCAGCCTTTTCCAAAGATGAACTTTGGGCTTCTTGTGACTCAGGAATCCTACTGCCCTCCAAGTTTTTCCCACTGCTGACCCCAAATTCCTCCTGCTGCCCAGAATTCGAAGCTGCTCCCTCTTCCGTCCTAAGAGAAAAACAGCAGATCCCGGTCTTCGAAGCCCCCTGCCCGGCAGCCCCCGCCCCTTCAGTATTACTCCTTGCTTCGCCGGGGGCCGACGGGACGCTCGGGGACCGCAGTGGCGCGGCAGGGTCGCCACCCGCGCCGGGCCCACCGGGCCTTCCCGGAGCTGGACCGGGACGGCGCGCGCACGGAGGCCCCCCGCGGGCCGGCAGAGGGCGCTGCG
>NC_048224.1:69518406-69601452 GCF_002007445.2 Ailuropoda melanoleuca
GAGGTGAGTGCGGGGGCGCGGAGCCGGCGTTGGCGGCTCGGCGGCGGGCGTGGGCGGCCGAGGTGACGGTGCTGGCGAGCGCGCCGCAGGTGCGGGGGCGTCCCTGGCTGCGCCACCTCCGCTGCCTTCTCTTGGCAAGTTTGTCGGGCGCCCCCTTTGCGGACCTCCGTGGCGGGTCAGCGGAGTCCAGACCTGCGGGTAAATAGAAAACTCGAGCTGGAGGAGGAGGAGGAAGAGGAGGAGGAAGCGTGTGGGAACCTGGTCCGGGATGAGAGTCTCACTTAGGGCAGTGGTGGCTTCTTGGACATCTTTCTTGGCTCTTTCCCACCCAGGTAAGCGAATCCTCTTCTGCGCGGTCCGGCAGGGTCGGGCTGGGTTCCGAAAGCCTGCCTTTTGGAACCCGCTCGCAGGCAGGTGCACGGAGTTGGGGAGTGATTGCAGCCGGGCTCAGGGCAGCGCAGTATTTATTTGGCTCCTTGGTCTTCATAGCACTTATTCTTTCCTGCCCACATCACCTGCTTGGGCTGAGGTGTTGCAGCTCTTTTGGCGCCTTCGCTGCTGCCAGGTTAAACATCCTCTGTTTCAAGGGTGGTAGGTTAGTTGAGTCCAGTCCTTCCCCCCACCTCCAGCTTTGGATAATTTGTTCTGGTCTTCGTCTTAATTTAGTATGAATGTGTTATTTCCTTTGAGCTTTATGATGGGAAAGCAGTGAAGCGGTTTGCTACATCCATTTTTTTTCATTCTGAGCCTGTGCACAGAAGGAATTTCAGGCACACAAGTGATGTTACTACCATTCTATTTTAAATACAAACATGGAAAGAAGTACTCTTGGCAGGGTACCAGAGGCGCCTGTACTCTCTGTTATATAAGTGCTTTAAAAAATATTTGCTCATTGGTAAAGTTATAAAAGTGATTACCAGAGCATCTGAGGAGAAGGGTTGAAGAGAGTCAGAACTGTATCTTCAAACCAAACTTTACTTGAAGAGAAGCACGGTCTTAGCTTGAGGTACCCTTTAAGATAATACAGGGCCCTTTCTCTGAACTTATGAGACAGAACTGCAAAACATTAAAAAATAAAATAGATTCTGTGACGGCTATTAAGAAACTTGGTGAGAGTTTTTGACTACTGTTTGATAGAACTAAAAAAAAAAAATCCCACAGATACCCTTTATGGCTTTCAAACTATTGAATGATTTTTTTTATATCTGATGGAATTTAGTAATTACGAGCTGAGTTATTAAAGATTCCCCCTCAATAAAACCTCTACTTGTATTTATGGTTATTTTTTTTTCAGGTAAGAAGACAAAGTAGAAAATGTCAGAAATTCTGATGTCTAGGCACCCCCTCGTGTGCCCCCCACCTCAGTATTCCTTTCTGTTTTCAATTTATATATTATGGTTTGGGGGTAATGCTGAGGCATATGTAATGTTAAAAGCTCTCTTGGTGATTCTTTTGTGCAACCAGGGCTGAGACCTACCAGGTAGCACTGTTTCTTTTAATTTGTCACTTCGTAGCTGAACGTGTGGCTACAGGGGTGTAAGGTAAGTAAAAAAAAAAAGATAAGTGGTGAAAATTGGGGGAGAGAAAAATGGTATTGGAAAGATGTGTGGAGGAATTATAGCATGCACACTTTTGCGTTGTATCCGGAGATCTGCCTCGACGATTTTTTAAACCTGCAGAAATTGTTGTTGTTAATCGGGGACCCGCAATTCCATGTAAACTACATAGAGAAATCCTAAGTGGGACATTTCTTTGCGCTGAGATAAGAGTGAAGTTGAGGAGTGCTGTAGGGTATTCCTTCTGTGTGCATGAAAAGATAATCAAGTCTTATGAAAAAATCTAAGTAAAAACTCATTGTAGACTAGTAAATGAAGTGCAGAAAGCTTTTTATTGTTTTTAAGGTTGGAAATAGACCTGGCTGCTGACTTGGTGTTTTCTGTCTACCTTATGTAATTCCAAATATTCAGCTCTTATGGATGGTTTATGAAGGCTTATGTAAGAACTACGACTATGCTTTTCCTACTCTGGTAAACTCCCTGTTTTGGCTATTACATAATTGACACAGTACTAGATTGCTAGAGCCCAAACAGGGGAAGGATGCACAACCCCAGCTCGGCACATGTACTTTTATAATGAATTGCTGCTGCCAAATTAGTGGGAACGGCAGGGATGGAGGTTTGTGAAAGGGAGATAAGAATAGCGTCTAGAGGATTGATGTAATAGAACACTGTTATGCTTAGCGGTTTTCTAGAGATTTTAATGCTGCGGTATAAACCGCTGTAGTCTTTTATTTCTCCCAGCAGAGGCGGATTTACTGGGAAGCTAATGAATCTTAAGCTTCAGGGCCCCTCATGCAGGCTTCTCCTGAGCCCCCTGGGAAGGCCACCAGCCATGTATTCACATGGTCATACCTAATGTTATATTTGCATTTTGGATGCTTTTTAAATAAGGACGACGCTCTTCCCACCTCCCTACCTCCCATCGTACAAATGTAAGGCTCTGCAAACTCAGGATCTGTTCTGGCTCTCAATTATGTTTGAATGTTAAATTGACTTATAAAAATGCTTTTTCTTATTTTAACATCTACAGTCTTATAAAAAGACAAAAGCTGAAATCTGGCCAATGTTGTAACTGACCTGCTGAAAAAGAGCGAAGTGCTATAACCTAGGGCTGGGAGGAGCAACTCAGCTGGTTACCTGGAGAACTAACTCTTTGCCTTGTGATTTTGCACAAATGAGACTTTTTTGGATCCGGGTGTGAGTTGGAGGTGGAGAAAAGCTGAGACGGGGGTGGGGAAGGGAGGAAAGTGGGTTAAAGCCTTTCCACATCTCAGAGGCAAAGAAGAAGAAATTAACTACCAAAAGAGGCTTCATTAATAAAAAGTTAATAGGAACAGATAACATCAGCCCCATTAGGAGATCTTATTGTAAAGTCCTTAGGATCCGTCTCTAATATGAATTTTAAACAGTGAGCAAACTCAGGGCTGGAAAATATTCTGTGGGAAATAAGTGCATGTCGGGAGGGACTCGCCTGAACTGTTGACTTGCCCAGTTAGCAGCCTGATTGTGTCCATTGCCAGAATGTTTGAAAGGGACTTGTTGAGAAGAGGGGAGGATTGTCGCTTTTTCTCTGACATGATTTCTACTTCCTATCTGAATTCATCTTGATCCCTTTCCCACCAACCCTTATACCCCGTCCATCCATTCTCCACTCCCCCCACACAAAGACTCTCTCCTTGACCAAACTTTAGTGAGGCTTCTTCAAGGACTCCTGTTGACTTCAGTCTTGGCCTGTAAGAACTGCAGCTTTTAGCACACCCCCCCCCACCCCAATACACACACTAGGACACTTGAAAAACTCGAACGTGGGTTCTAGCAGCCTAAGGCATATCCCTGGGTTGACCCAGCCCCCCTTGAGTTCCTGTTTGGAAAAGTCCAAGGCTGCCAAAAGAATTTACCCTTTGTACCAGCCAACACTTGACTGTGGGCCCCTAACTTCCCTTTCATTGAGTATTTATTAGAAAAACACAATCATCATCCTTTCTCTGCCCCTTTGAGACGTAGATGTAATCTCCTACAATTCAGGAGTGTCTTTCTCAAAGACCGGAAAGCCGTTCCTTTGAACTGTAATCATTAGGGAGGATAGGGCCTCTGTCTCCCAGTCTCTGTGGGAGCCTAACCTTGACAAGTGCCAGTTAGCAGACACAGATGGCCTAATTGCCTTGAAACTGAGCAGCCAGCCTCCTTGACTCTGCTCTTATGTCCTGCTTGTTCCCTCTCCTTAATTCCCCTATTCTTCTTTTAAAATACCCAGTCACCTCTGCATGATGGAAGGTAAGCTCAGTTCTGTACTGAAGTCTCTTTCCCCCTTTACAGTCTATACTGAATAAAATCTGTCTTTAGCGCCCTTAGTGTCCAACTTTGTCTTTCTCTCACAGCATCCACCACATGCCCTAGTGTGTCTGTATGTGCCAGGTGCTGTTCTAGGCATTAGGTATTACAGCAGTGAACAGAGCAGACGAAAACGGTGCCCCTGAGGAACTTACAGTGTAACGGATAAATGTAAATAAATGTTCAGTATATCAGATAGGGATAGTGCTACAGAGAAAAGTAAATCATAGAAGGCATATAGGGCAGGAAATTTCTGTGTCAGGGAGGGTGGTCAGGGAAAGCATCTCAGAGGGGATGTTGAGTGGAGCCCTAGTGGAGATGGGAGAATGAGCCATATGGCCATCTGGGGAGGAGCATTTTGCTCATTGGGGAGCAGCTAGTGTAGGGCCCTCAGACCAAAGCTCCACTGGCACATGGGAGGAGCAGCAGGGAGGTCTGGTGCTGCAGGCAGTTGTGGGGGACCCTACTGCTGATGGCCGGTGCCTCCCCACAACGGCAGCCCACCTCTATCATTATGCTGCGGTGGTTTCTCGGGCCTACTCTTGGACACTCATCAGCAACCTAAGGCTGTGTCAGGCGAGTGGTAGTGTTGCTCTGGGGACCCTGAGTGGTGTGGTGGCTTGGATTGGTTGCAACTTAGGGCCTCTCGGGGACACGGAATCCAGTTGACGCCATTACATGAACTGGGAGTTGGAGGGAGGTTGTCTGTCTTCATTGATGGTTCCCATTGGCTTTTTGTAGGAAAGGGGGCCAGCAGGAAAGTTGCATTTCTGCCTAGGTTCCCTGCAGTCCCCTGGGAACAGATAGAACTGCGCTGAATAAGGATGTGGACAGTGGGAACCCCACTGCTCTTTCTTAGGGAATGTGGAAATGCTGAGAACCTAGAGCAGCTTCTGAGGTGGAACTGAGCTGGAGAGAACCCTGTGGCCTAGAGGCATCTGGTGTTAGGTTTTGAGGAGGAAAAATTGCTCTTTGGCTGATGAGGCTCCTGTATGCCCAGGTGGCTGCCCTATAGCTCGGAACCAGAACACACATTGTGTACACACAGTCATTAAAGGTAAGTCAGTCGTGTATGTGATTAGGGCTAAGCCAGTATTAATGACAGGCTGATATTGACTGACTTTGGGAACTTTGACACACCCTCAGAAATGAAAAGCCAACATGGTGTATTAGCTTCTATAAAGACCATAATGAGGGAAATAAATTTGTCCAGGAATAGGCTAATATTGAGATAGTGATTTTAAATGCTTTACAAAAGCACAGTGGAAAAAGCATGGAGTATAGAGCCATGGATTACAAGAAATGACAAAACAGCAGAAGCAAATAATGAACACTTAATAGGGATGTTAAATTTCCACACTTCACCAGACTATTGCTGCAGAGTACTAATCTAAAAACCTAATATGAACACTATCTCTGTTAAATGCTAGTATAGGAGAAGTAATCTCAAATCATCCAGAATTAATTATTTTATATTATGCTGTTTGAAATTACTCACTCACAGTAGCTTCTCAAGACTGGCAGTCTTTTTCTACAAATAATTGCCTTCTCAGGTTGGAAGTGTTGCCACATATTAAGCCAAACACGTTTTTTGTCCCTAATTTTTATATTTCTATCAGTTATTTTCTGGGGATGCCAATTTGAGAACTGAAATCATGTAAAAGAATTCTGTGGTTGAAATTGATATTTGTAAGCCTGATGCATTTTCTGTTAGTGTTGCATTAATATCTTGGGAAATGTGTGTGACAGATATACCAAACATTACTTATAAATTCTACAGATTCCAACAGGTATTACTTTACAAAAAAATCCATGTTGTTTTAGTTTAACTGGCAACTACTAATGAGCTTTATACTGAGTGAGCTAATACGCCTCTATTAGAAGATTTAAGAAGTTAGTTTAATATAACTACTTTGTTCTCTACCCCTAACCTTTACACTGAAAATTTTCTGCTAGATTTTGGGGTTATCATTTGACAACAGCCTTACATATTGTAAAGGAATATAAAAGTGAATTAAAGCTAATATCTCAGTTTGGAGAATTTTTTTTTTTTTTAAAGCAGAGATGTCTGAACATTACTTTTCTCTAAGTTGGAACTAGGGAGAGGCTAGTCAGACGCTTTCCTCAAGTGCAGAATTTAAAGGGGTATCAAAAAACTGAGCAGTAAGAAGATATTTTAATGCAATTAAAAAAGAAAAAATTAGTACAAAAAATCCATGATGAGCAAAATACCAGATTTTTAAAAATATAAGATCAGTGTTATTGATTTTTTTCTTTGGTGTCAGTCTCCAGTAGGGCATGGTACAGCACTGTTACTGATCATATATTAATTTAAAATTTTGATATTTTATTCATCATGTATTTTTATTTTTTAAAAAAATCTTTATCTTGGAAGCACATCTGGAATGTTAGAGTAAGGACCTTCTGTAAATCTCCAAAATAGCAGTGAGAACAAAATTTCACTGAGGCAAATACTGTCAAAATAAACTATTTTAGAAATCTGGAACTGAATCGAAGAGTTGCAGCAATTCCAGGAGCATTTATTCAAGAAAAAAGACTGACTTTCCGAACAGTGAACTTTGTGGCATTTGAACTTACTCCTATTATCTCTTCCTGGCACAGTAGCCTTGAAAACTAAAAACTAGTGGAGGGGACAGAACAGGTTCTGAACTCTTCAAAAGCCCTATTCTCAGAAAATTGTAATTACAGGACTTGTCTGGCAGCTATTGAAAACCTCCATTCTCAGAGCTTGTTTTTATTTTACCTGACTCAGAACTCATTCTCTGTGAACAACATTAGGGCATTTGTTAAAAACAATTAGCAGCAATTGTTTAACATTGCAGGTGCCTGAGGCAACTACACCAGTTGAGGTTGACAAGAGGTTGATTAAAAAACTTAAAAGGAATAATTGGGATAGGAGATATCCATGGGATTTTAAAAATGTTGACATATCTTTTGGAATCTAGAAGGCCCCTGTACATGTGTAGGTTTATACATATGCCCAAGAAAGACTCAAGAAAGCCCTAATCTGTCACTTCTGGCTGATGCTGAGGCTCTATACAAACAAGAACAAAAGGCTAAGGCAGAGTTGTAAACTGCGTATTAGAGCTCAGAAAGCCTGCAAGAATACATACACAGAACTGCTCGGCGAAGGCTGTGAAACATATTGGTTCAAAGCATTTAAAGAAATTTATCAGCTGACCACTAAAGCAAACTGAGCAGAGACTTAAGCAGCTGCATATGATAAACAGACTTTATAGAATTAGTACAGGAAATGGACAAATAGCATTATCATTAACAAAAACAAGCAGTAACAATAAACCTTTGGTGAAGAATGGAATCTGATTATCAGAGTTGCCATATTATTTAAAATCCAGTTTTCAACACATAACATGTACAACAAAACAAGAAAATGAAGTCCACACACAGGGAAAAAAGCCAAATGTGTCCCTGAGAAAGTCTGGATATTGGACTTTTTAGACAAACATTTTAAGTCAGTGAATATAAATGTATTCAAAGAGTGAAAGGAATTCATATCTAAAGAGTTAAAGAAAAGTATGAAAATGATGTCTTGCGAATATCAGTAAAGAGAGGACTTATTAAAAGAGAACAAAACAGAAATTCTGGGGTTGAAAAGTACAATGCCTGAAATGAAGAAAATGACTAGATGGGCTCAACAACAGACTGAAATTGGTAGAACTAAGAATTAGTGAACTTGAATGTAAATCCATTGAAATTATATGGGTTTTTGTTTCTTTTCTTTTTTTTTTTTTTTTTTGCTTAATGGAAGTCCCAGAAGGAGAAGAGAAAAAGAGACAGAATACTTGAAGAACAATGGCCAAAAACTTGCCAAATAAATTTAAAACATTAATCTGCATACCCAGGAATGTCAGTGTATTCCAAGTAGGATAAACACAGAGATCTACACTCAGACAATCAAGCTAGTCAAAAGCCAAAAAAGAAAGTAGCAAGAGAGAAGTGAATCACTGTGTACAAGGGATCCTCGATAAGATTAACAGCTAGCTTTTCATCTGAAATCATGGAGGCCAGAAGGTAGTAAGATGACATATTCAAAGTGCTGAAAGGCCAATCAAGAATTCTATATCCAGGGGTGCCTGGGTGGTTTCGTGTCTGCCCTAGGCTCAGGTCATGATCCCAGCGTTCTGAGATTGAGCCCCTCATCAGGCTCCCTGCTCAGCAGGAAGCCTGCCTTTCCTTCTCCCACTCCCCCTGCTTGTGTTTCCTTTCTCGCTGCCTCTCTCTCTGTCAAATAAATAAATAAAATCTTTAAAAAAAAATTCTATATGCAGCCAAACTATCCTTCAAAAAAAAATTAAGATATCTCAGAAAAACCAGATAATTTGTCACCAGCAGACTGCCCTACAAAAAATATGAAAGGGAATCTTTTTAGTTGTAACAAAAAGAAACTTCGACAATAACTCAAATTCACAGAAGAAATAAAAAGTATAAGTAAATGTAACTACATAGGTAAACACAAAAGATAGTATAAACCACTAAAAAGATAACTAAAAAATATATAATAAAAGAAACAACAGGGAGTTTAAAATGGTATACTAAAATAACTTAAAAGAAGGCAGTAATGGAGGAATAGAGGAACAAAAAGGCATAAGACATATAGAAAACATAATAAAATGGCAGATTAAAATTTTACCACTTATTATGTTAAGTGTAAATGGACTAAACACTCCAATAAGAAGGCTGAGATTGGCAGAATGAATTAAATAAGCATGATCTAATTATAGTCTCTCTATAACAGACCTGCTTTATATTTAAACACAAGTAGTTTGAAAGTAAAAGGATAGAATAAGCTATACCATGTAAACAGTAACCAAAAGAGAACTGGAGTGGCTATCCTAATATTGGAGAAATGGACTTTAAGTAAACTATTTTTATAAGAGGTAAAGTCATTACATATTGATAGAAAAGTCAGTTTATCAGGAAGACATTACAATTACAAAGATATGTGCAAATAACAACAGATTCCAAAATACATGAAGTAACTGACAGAATTGAAGGGAGAAATAGAAAATTCAACAATAGCAGATGGAGACATTAATATCCCATTTTGAATAATGGATGGAAACTAGGCAGAAATTCAACAAGGAGTAGAAGATTTGAACAACATTATAAACAAACTAGAACTAACAGACATCCAAAGAACACTACGTGTAACCATAGCAGAATACACATTGTTCTTAATTGCATATAGAAATTCTTCAGAATAGACTGTATTAGAATTAGAATTAGAATATGTATTAGGTGACAGAACAAGTTTCAATGAATTTAAAAGGATAGAAATCATACAAAGTGTTATCTGATCACAGTGGAATGATATTAGAAATCGATGGTAGAAGGAAATTCAGAAATTCACAAAATGTGGAAATTAACACTCTTAAATAGCCAGTGGGTCAAAGAAGAAATCATAAGGGAAGTTAGAACATACTTTGAGGTGAATGAAAAAAAACCCAACATACTAAAACTTAGGGGATGCACTAAATCGGTGCTTAGAGGGAAATTAATAGCTGTGAATGCCTATATTAACAAAAGAAAAAAAACAAAATGAAAAGACAACCTATAGAATGGGAAAAAATATTTACAAACCATATATTTGAGAAGGGGTTAATATCCAAAATATACAAAGAACTCATATAACTCAATAGAAAAAGCAAATAATTCAATTTTAAAAATCGGTGAAGGGGGGCGCCTGGGTGGCACAGTGGTTGAGCGTCTGCCTTTGGCTCAGGGCGTGATCCCGGCATTCTGGGATCGAGCCCCACATCGGGCTCTTCTGCTGTGAGCCTGCTTCTTCCTCTCCCACTCCCCCTGCTTGTGTTCCCTCTCTCGCTGGCTGTCTCTATCTCTGTCGAATAAATAAATAAAATCTTTAAAAAAAATAAATAAAAATCGGTGAAGGATCTGAATAAACATTTTGCTGAAGAAGATATATAAATGGCCAACAGACACATGAAAAGGTGCTTAGCATAACAAATCATTAGGGCAATGCAAATCAAAACCACAATGAAATATCACAAAAGTATGTTAGAATGGCTGACAAAAAAAAAATACAAGAATGTAGAGATAAGGGAACACATGTGCACTGTTGGTGGGAATGTATGTTGGTCTAGCCATTATGGAAAACAGTATGGAGGTTCCCTCCAAAATTAAAAATAGAACTACCATATGATCTAGCAATTCCACTTCTGGGAATATATCCAAAGGAAACAATTCCAAAGAAAATGAAAACACTATTTTGAAGAGATATCTGCAACCCAATGTTCATAGCATCATTATATATAGTATCTAAGACATGGAAACAACCTAAATGCCCATTAGTCAGGATAAATGGATAAAGAAGTTGTGACACACAGGAGTATTATTCAGCCTTAAAAAGAAGGACATCCTGCCATTTGCAATAACGTGGATGGACCTCGAGGATATTATGCTGCATGAAATAAGTCAGACAGAGAAAGACAAATACTGTATAATCTCACATATATGTGGAACCTAAAAACAAACAAAAAAACCATGAACAAAACCCGAAACTCATAGTAAAAGAGATTAGATTTGTGGTTATTGGCAGTGGGGTGGTGGTGGTGGGTGGGACTGGATGATGGTGAAAATGTACAAACTTGCAGTTATAAGTACTGCAGATGTACAATATGATGACTGTAGTTAACACTGCTGTATAATATGTGAAAATAGTTAAGAGAGTAAATCTTAAGAGTTCTTATCAGAAGGAAAAAAACCTTTGTATCTACATGAGATAATGGATGTTAACTTACTGTGATAATCAATTCACAATATATGTAAGTCAAGTTATTATGTTGTACACCTTAAATGTACACAATGCTATCTGTCAATTGTAACTTAAACTGGGGGAAAAAAACCAAAAGAGGAGAGATCGCAAATCAATAACTTGACCTTTCACCTTAAGGAAGTAGAAAAAGAAGAGCAAATGAAACCCCAAAACAGTAGAAGGGAGGAAATAATAAAGACTAGAGCAGAAGTAAATAAAATGGAGAATAGAAAATAGTAGGAAAAAAATCAATGAACCCAAAAATTAGTCCCTTGAAAAAAAATCAACAAAATTGACAAGCCATTATCTGGCTGACCAATAGAAAAAAAGAAGAGAATTACTGAAATCAGGAATAAAAAGAACATCACTATCCACCTTGGAGAAGTAAAAAGGATCATATTATGAATAATTTTATGTCAACAAATTATGATAACCTAGATGAAATGGACAAATTCCTATGAAGACATAGACTAGCAAACTACTCAAGAAGAAATAGAAACTTTGATCTATTATGAAAAAAATTCCCACAAGGCAAAGACCAGGCTCAAATGGCTCCACTGGTAAATTCTACCCAATGTGTAAAGAAGCCTTAACAACAGTATAGCACAATCTCTTATAGAAAATGGAAAGGAAGGGCCATTTCCCAACTCATTGTTTGAGGCCAGTGTAACTTTGGTAACAAAACCAGACAAAACAATCAGAAGAAGAGTACAGCTGACCCTGGAACAATGCAGGGGTGAAGGGCACCAGCCTCCCATGCAGTTGAAAATCCATAACTTTTGAGTCTCCCAAAACTTAACTACTAATAGCTTACCATTGACTAGCAGCCTTATAATAGTCAACTAACACATATTTTGTACATTATATGTATTATGTACATGTGTTATATACAATAAAGTGAGCTAGAGAAAAGAAAATGTTATGAAAATCATAAGTAAAATACATTTACAGTACTCTATTCATTGAAAAAAATTGTCTATAAGTGGACCCACACAGTTCAAACTCATGTTGTTCAAAGGTCAACCGTATAAACTGATATTTCTTACGAATATAGGTGCAAAAATCTGTAACAAAATACTAGCAAACTGAAGCCAGCAACATAGAGAAAGTTTTCTACACCATGACCACGTGGGGTTTATCTGAGGAATGCAAGATTGGCTTAACATATGAAAATCACTGTAATGCACCTTATTAATAGAATAAAGTACAAAAACTGCATAATCATCTCAATAGGCATAGGAAATCACCTGACATATTCCAACAGCACTTCATGATAAAAGCACTTGCAAAACTAGAAATAGAAGGAAACTTCCTTGAGCTGTTGAAGGGCATTTACCAAAACCCCGTAACTAACATAATACTTAATGGTGAAAGACTGAATGCAGTCCCCCTATGATAAGGAAAAGACGAAGATGCCTGATTTTTTCACATTCATTCTGTGTTGTATCAGAGGTACTAGCCAAGGCAATTTGGCAAGAAAAAGAAATAAAAGGCATTCCTTTCTAATCTGAAAAACTATCTCAGTTTGCAGATGACATGATCTTATATGTGGAAAATCATAAGGACTACACACACAGAACTAATAAGTTCAGCAAGGTTGCGGCATATAAGATCAACAAACAAAAATCAATTTATATATTTACAACAAATAATTTGAAAATGAAATAAAATTACATTTACAGTAGCATCAAAAATATAATACTTAGGAATAAATTTAACAAAAGGCATTCAAAGCTTGTACACCAAAAACTATAAAACATCACTGAAAGAAATTAAAAACCTGAATAAGTGGAAATACATCCCCTCTTCATGGATTGGAAGACAATATTATCAAGATGGCACTGCTCCCCAAATTGGTATGTAGATTCAGTGCAGTCCATATCTAAATTTCAGCTGCCTTTTGGGCAGAAACTGAGAAGCTGATCCTGAAATTTGTATGGAAATGCAAGGGACTCAGAAGAGCCAGAGCAATCCTGAAAAGGCAGAATAAAGTTGAAGGACGAGCATTTCCTGGTTTCAAATTTACCACAAAGCTACAGTGATGAAGATAGTATAGTACTGGCGTAAATAGAGTCTTATGGATCCATGTTATAGAATTGAGAGTCCAGAAATAAACTCTTACATTTATTTATTTATTTATTTTTAAAAAAGATTTTATTTTTATTTATTCGACAGAGATAGAGTCAGCCAGTGAGAGAGGGAACACACACAGGGGGAGTGGGAGAGGAAGAAGCAGGCTCATAGCAGAGGAGCCTGATGTGGGGCTCGATCCCACAACGCCGGGATCATGCCCTGAGCCGAAGGCAGGCGCTTAACCGCTGTGCCACCCAGGCGCCCCAACTCTTACATTTATGATCATTGATTATCAACAAGAGTGACAAGACAATTTAGTAGAACAGTCCTTTTAACAAATGGTGCTGGAATAACTAGACATCCACAGGCAAAAGAATGGAGTTGGTGGTTTGCACTATTTATAAAAATTAATCCAAAATGGATCATTGACCTAAAGGCAAGAACTAAAACAAACAAAAACTCTTAGAAGAAAACAGGAGTAAATCTTCACGATCCTGGATTAGGCAATGGTTTCTTAGATATGACCTCAAAAGCACAAGTGATGAAAGAAAAAAAATATGTAAATTGGGTTTCATAAAAATTAAAAACTTTTGTGCTTTAGAGAAAAGAAAACCCATAGAATGGGAGAAAAGTTTTGCAAATCATATATCACGAAAGGAACTTATATTTGAAATATAAATAAAATGTTTACAACTCAATATATAAAGATGAACAACTAAAAAATTGAGCAAAGGACTTGAGATGACATTTCTCCAAAGAAGTCATACTGATGGCCAAGGCATATGCAAAGGCAGTCAACATTATTGGTTATTAGGAAGATAGAAAACAAAAGCACAATGAGATACCACTACACACTCACTAACATGGCTAACATAAAAAAATGCAGGTAATAGCAAGTGTTGGTAAAGATATGGAGACATTGGTGCCCTATACATTGCGGGACCATAAAATAGTGCAGCCACTCTGGAAAACAGTTGCTAGTTTCTCAAATTATCTACATAGTTACAAGATGACCCAGAAATTCCATGCCTAAGTTTATACTCAAGATAATTGAAAATTTATATCCACATAGAAACATGTACACCAATGTACATGCCTAATAGCTCCAAACTGGAATCAATTCCAATACCCATAACTGATGAATGGATAAACAAAATGTGGTGTATTCATATACTAGAATGAATATTATTCATCCATAAAAAGGAATAAAATATTGATTCACAGTACAACATGGGTGAACTTTGAAAACGTTTTAACTGACAGAAGACAGACCCAAAAGGCCACATCCTGTGTGATTCCATTTATATCAAATGTCTAAATAAGCAAATTTATACAGAAAATAGATTAGTGGTTGCCAGTGGTGGACATAGGGAGGATGGTAGAGTATCTGCTAATTGGGGTGGGGTTTCTTTGGGGGTAATGAAAATGTTCTGGAATTTGATAATGACAATAGTTAAACAACATTATGAATAAATTAAAACTACTGAATTTTATGGCAGGTGAGTTACATGACAATGCTGTTATTTAAATATTATTTATCTTGATGCCTGAGTTTTTCTCTATTCCTGAGTTTTTCAGTTCCCTTTCAGTTTTGCACATGAGGGATGCCTGGGTAGCTCAGTCGGTTAAGCGTCTGCCTTTGGCTCAGGTCATGATCTCAGAGTCCTGGAATCAAGTCCCGTGTCAGGCTCCTTGCTTAGTGTGGAGTCTGCTTCTTCCTCTGAGCCCCACCCCCACTCGTGCACACACACTCTCTTTCTCTGACAAATAAATAAAATCTTAAAAATAAATAAATAAATGTGCCTGAGACAAGTGCTTTGCCTCCCCCTAGCTCTGGCCCTGCTTTTCTCTACTGGCCTTTGCCTCAGAATTCATAAGATAACTATATTGGAGGATTACAGCCCTTCGGAGTTACGTGTGGAGAACCAACAGTTGATGGTGGAGAAGGAGAGCTCCAGTGAGCTGACAGAACTCTGAAAACAATATTCTGTGAGTTTGTAATGTAGGAGCAAACTCTGTGTCTCCAGCAGGGCTGTGCTACGTGACACTGCAGTGCAGTCTGGGATGCCCGTGCTCTGTAATCGCTAGGAAAAGTTAGCATCATCTTAACAGATTTATTAGTAAGGAAGAGAAATTAGTAAGCAAGGAAGAGTGTACTCATAGAGTAGCACTGTTCAATGGAAATGTAATGTGAGCCACTTATGTATTGCATTTTTCCAGTAGCCACATTAACAAGACAAAAAGAAACATTAATTTAAACACATTTTATTTAACCAAATATATCCAAAATATTATCATTTAAACATGTTGAAATATTTTACATTCTTCTTGTCATACTGAATCTTCAAAGTCAAGTGTGTGTTTTAAACTTATATATAGCACATTCCGGTTCAGACTAGCCACATTCCAAGCTAGTCCAGTAGAAACACGTGGCTAAGTGGCTACTGTATTTATGGTTATGGAGTTTTTTTTATAAAATCAAGTTCAAGAGACACAGTGTGGTATACTGCTTTTGAGTTGGATCCAGGTTCAAATTCTGGTTTTGGCTCTAACACTGTATTTATTCTTAAAACATTTGCTGATACCTATTCTCAAAAGCTATATAGCCCATATCTATGAGCAGATATGTAATAGTGGAACTAGGTATTTACCCCAAAGATACAGATGTAGTGAAGAGAAGGGCCATCTGCACCCCAATGTTCATAGCAGCATTGTCCACAATAGCTAAATCGTGGAAGGAGCCGAGCCCTTCAACAGATGACTGGATTAAGAAGCTGTGGTCCGTATATACAATGGAATATTACTCAGCTATCAAAAAGAATGATTTCTCAACATTTGCTGCAACATGGACGGCACTGGAGGAGATAATGCTAAGTGAAATAAGTCAAGCAGAGAAAGACAATTATCATATGGTTTCTCTCATCTATGGAACATTAGAACTAGGAAGATCGGGGGGCGCCTGGGTGGCACAGCGGTTAAGCGTCTGCCTTCAGCTCAGGGCGTGATCCTGGTGTTGTAGGATTGAGCCCCACATCAGGCTCTTCCGCTATGAGCCTGCTTCTTCCTCTCCCACTCCCCCTGCTTGTGTTCCCTCTCTCGTTGGCTGTCTCTATCTCTGTTGAATAAATAAATAAAATCTTTAAAAAATAAAGAACTAGGAAGATCGGTAGGAGAAGAAAGGGATAANGGGGGGTAATCAGAAGGGGGAATGAAACATGAGAGACTATGGACTATGAGAAACAAACTGAGGGCCTCAGAGGGGAGGGGGGTGGGGGAATGGGATAGACCGGTGGGGTAGTAAGGAGGGCACGTATTGCATGGTGTACTGGGTGTTATACGCAACTAATGAATCATCGAACTTTACATCCAAAAAAAAAAAATTAAAATTAAAAAAAAAGATATGTAATAGTGGAGAGAAGTGAAGTCTTTATTGTTCTAACTACTATAGGGCCCATCAGAGGAAGTGGTCAGTTCTCCCTGGGTAGGGGCCAGTGGTGGTCAGGAAGGGCTTCAAAGAGGTGAAGGTTGAGCTCCATCCTGTAACATGAGGTAGATGAAGGGCAAAGGCAAAGTCAGGGAGGATTAAAATAGTACTGTCCAGGAAATTGCTTCAAAGGTTGATTCAGCCAGAGCATGGATATGAAGGGGGGGCTGAAGGAGCGGGGTGTGGTTGAAGTAGAGTCAGGGGACATGTTTTTGGAGGGTACCTGAGAAGGAGTTTAGGATACATTACATATTAGGCAGTGGGTGCCACTAAAGAATTATTATTTTTTTTTGTAACCAAAAAATGGTCAACTTTATCAGTAAATGAAATGGAAATAACGATATGCAATTTTCACCCGTCAAAATGGTAGAAGTTTTATAAAATTCTTTTTTTTTAAAGTTCTGTACTTCTTTTTTTTAAAAATTTTTTTTTATTATATTACATTAGTCACCATACAATACATCCCTGGTTTCCGATGTAAAGCTTGATGCTTCATTAGTTGCGTATAACACCCAGTGCACCATGCAATACGTGCCCTCCTTACTACCCATCACTGGTCCATCCCATTCCCCCACCCCGCTAAAGAACTCTTAAGGAAGTCATGAGTTGACATTTGTTCTTTGTCACTTGAGCATCTTGGGCTAGTCACTTGATCTTTCAGACTGCCCCTCAGTCACCTCTTTGCAAAACTGGGATACTGAGATCCCTTTAGAGAGTGGTGTGAAGATTAGGTAAGTGAACTAGCATACGTAATGTGTCTCAGGGTCTAGCCCAGGCTCTTGAATTGACACACAGCTTCTCTGGTAGTTTCCATCTGTTGCCCCAGCACTGGTACTTCAGTGTGGCCATGCTCCAGAGTACCCAGGGGAAGCTTTCAAAAAAAAAAATTTTTTTTTTGAAATTCAGGAATAAGCATCAGCATGGTGCTCTGGAATCCCTGTGTTTACCAGATTCCCTCGGTGATGACTGTGCAGGCACCTGTTTCGGTTTTGCACATGGGTGCCAGGGTTCACTTTCCCAGGCCTTTCGTTGTGATTGTTTTCATACTTAGAATAGGTGGAACGGATGGTATATCTTAGTTAACGTTAATGTTATTTCATGGGTTCTTCTGTGGTTTCGAATGTGGTTTTGATCAAGCATTCTCATTGCTGTGTAGTATTCCATTGTGCACTTTACGGTAATAAACACTTGGTTACATCAGTTATAAATTGAGCACAGTTGGTTTTCCAAGAATACTATTCTGACTCTAAGCCAAATTTATAAGCAGTTGTCTGCTGATAGAGATGCACACCAACTCCCTGACTTTATATCCTGTTGGTTGAAAATATTGTCTGTAGCTCAAAACCAAGATCAAATTGATGTAATTTCTGAATTTGAAAATTATGCTTTAAGGTTTTCTGTTTTTTGCTCACTCCGGAAATGAACCAATCTGTGTGGGGAAGATACGGCTGCTTGCAATTTCTCTGTTCATTTTGTCCTTTTATATGAATTCAAAAGATATTTATTAAGTAAATAAATTTATTAAGTAAATAAATTTAGCTTTCCCTCTCTTTTTAGAAATTATTATTCAAGTATAATTAATAGTGTTATATTAGTTTCAGGTGCACAATTTATTGATTCAACAATTTATACATTTCTCAGTACTCATCAAGATGAATGTACTCTTAATCTCCTTCATCTGTTTCACCCATCTGTCTACCTGCCTTCCCTCTGGCAACCACCCGTTTGTTCTCTGTATTTAAGAGTTAGGGTTTTTTTTTTTTTTGTCTCTTTTCTTAATTTTTTATTTGTCTTGTTTCTTAAATTCCACATGTGAATGAAATCATGTATTTCTTTCTCTGATTGACTTATTTCACTTAGCATTATACCCTCTAGTGCCATTCATGTTGTTGCAAATGGCAAGATTTTACTTTTTTTATGGCTGAGTAATCACTGGTGTGTGTGTGTGTGTGTGTGTGTGTGTGTGTGTGTGTACCACATATTCTTTACCCATTCATCTATCAGTGGACCCTTAGGTTGCTTCCATATCTTGGCTATTGTAAATAATGCTGCAGTAAATACAAGGGTGCATATGTCTTTTCAAATTAGTGTTCCCATTTTCTTTGGGTAAATATCCAGTAATAGAGTTACTGGATCATACAGTAATTCTCTTTAAAAATTTTTGGGAACCTCCATACTGTTATCCGCAGTGGCTGCACCAGTTTGCATTCCCACCAACAGTGCATGAGGGTTCTTTTTTCTCCACATCCTCACCAACACTCGTTTCTTGTTTTTTTGATTTTAGCCATTCTGACATGTGTGAGGGGATCTCATTGTGGCTTTGTTTTGCACTTCCCTGATGAGTAAGCATCTTTACATGTCTCTTAGCCATCTCTATGTCTTCTTTGGAAAAATGTCTATTCATGTCTTCTGCCCATTTTTTAATTGGATTATTATTACTTTTTTTTTTGGTGTTGAGTTATAAACATAGTCTTTTTATATAGGACTCTAAGACATTAGGTAACACCTGCTCCCCTTGTTTTTTATGTCACCTTCCCTTTTTTTTTTTGCCTGCTGATGTTCTGCAGACGCTGTTCTGATCTCAGTGATAATTACCGGTGGCCTAGGGCTCCTCCGTATGAGGTTTACCAGTTGGTTCTTATGCAGCCTCTGGCTCTTCGCAGAGTGGCTTTGCTTAGTTATTACCTGGTAGCTTCCACACGTGTATTATAGTCTTCGCGTATCTTAGCTCTAGCTCCTTAACTATGTTCCCACTCTTATTCCATCACTATATTAACATCATGTCATTTTCTAACTCTCTTTCACAATGGGCAGTGCAATTTCAACTGGTCTATTAATTCCAGGCTATTATATTTGCAGTAGCTCTTTATCTTTGGCCATACCTATTATGATAATAATGATTTCCATTCTCTGTTACTATTAGTGCTATCATTTAGCCATTGCCATCATTAACACATATACCTTCAACATTATAGTGATGCATAATATTCCTGTTTTAAAGGGAAAGTTGGTACTAGAACAGTGAAGAGTGCCTCTGAAGGCAGGATTTACTCTCCATGCATTTCCTCTCCTGGTCTTACGTGTTTTGAAATTCTGATTGGATATAAACAAAACAATAGGTTACACCTAGCATGTCGTCTGGGACTCTGGAGTCAGAATGCAGATTTTAACACTACGTCTTTTCTTCAGATCATTAATGTTCAAAAATAGGGAATGTGAAATAGATAAATGATAGTAAAAAGATATCAAAAAGTTTATTTTGCAGTTGGCTGCTTGTTCTTGCAACAAAGCAAAACAAAACAAAGCAGCTTAATGTAGGCTGCTCATTTAACAGGTCTTCTGGTAGGAGGGAAAATCATTTAAACTGTTTCTACTCCAACTCAGAAGAAAATAGGTAAATGTAAAGAGTGTAAATTTTTGTGTCTAGGATATTCACATGGCCTCTCTTCTGTTAGTTTGTAGTTCCAGTAGTGTTGTGTATGCCTGCATTACGTCCATAGTGGTGGGGGTGGCTGTAATGGCGGTGTACTGGTGGTAGTGTTCACAGCAGTGGTGGGGTGGCATGGGAGTGCTGGCTGTGGTAGCTCCTAAGATAGATGGGTTACTGAATATGTTAGACAGAAGTAAACTTTCGCTTCTTTCCATCCGGACTTGGACCTGTTTAATTTTCCCAGTGTTGCATGATGCCCACCACCATGTAAGTACCGCATTAGTGAGTGGGCAGCCCTTCTGCTTTCCTCCCCCTGCCTCTTGCTCCTCACTTACTCTGACATGCTTTCCCTTTGGCCTTCCCTTCTTAGAGATCTGTATTCTTACCATCACCTTTTGCCTTCCAGCCCTCAGCGTTCTCTCTGCCACATTTGTACTCTGGGAAAAGACTCTTAATGTTGCAAGAAGGAAGCTGAGAGGGAGTTGGCAGTAAATAGACTGGGTTTGGAAAAAACAATCTAGGAGATACACTCAGGCCCTTCCAAATGCTGGAGGCAATTCACTTGTTATCTTTCAGGTACCATGGATGTTAGGTTGTAATGGAAACTGTTAATGCCCAAACCACCGATGCTGCTTAGGAAAATGGCATGTGCTAAGCAATAGGTAGTTTTGAAGATTTAGTTGTTTTCCAGTCCTATCATTTTTTTTTTTTGGCTTGGAAAAATGATGAAATTATCAGGTTTTAAGGTAAACGATGGTTGGATATCACCAATTTTATATGACTCAGCCTAAAAATAGCAGGCATTCTGTGACATCTACTGCAGTAGCATCTGGGAGGAAAATTTGTGTTTTTTCTACCATCTAAAACTAATCTTGCTGGACAAGCTGGAGAGGAAAGTAATGTTTGCTGGTTTTTTTTGAAATACAGTTTTAATATAGATTTAATTAATATTACTATTGTTAATGTGGGACTCATGGGGCGCCTGTGTGGCTAAATCGGTTGGGTATCTGACTCTTGGTCTCGGCTTGGGTCTTGATCTCAGGCTTGTGAGTTCGAGTCCTGCAGTGGGCTCTGTGCTGGGCATGGAGCCACTTAAAAAAGTATTGTTAGACGCATAGTTCTCTAGCTCTCTATTTTTTTCTGAATAAGAAGAAAATAAGAAGCATAACAGTATAAATTTGGTGTCATTTAAGAAAATTAGGACCTACCAAACACACATAATTATTCATGCATCAGAGGTATTCTTCCCCTGACAAGAGCCAAGTCTCAAGTTCTTTTTTTTTTTTTTTTAAGATTTTATTTTTTATTTATTCGACAGAGATAGAGACAGCCAGCGAGAGAGGGAACACAAGCACGGGGAGGTGGGAGAGGAAGAAGCAGGCTCATAGCGGAAGAGCCTGATGTGGGGCTCGATCCCATAACGCCAGGATCACACCCTGAGCTGAAGGCAGACGCTCAACCGCTGTGCCACCCAGGCGCCCCCAAGTCTCAAGTTCTTAAGATACTTCATTTATATGGTGTATTTAAGAATCAGTTTTCAGATCATTAACTACTTGAGGGATTAAGAAAGAAAGAAAATTGAAGTCATGTATTCATTGAGGATTAATCTGAAAATAATTTGAAGTATCTCTGAAATCCCAGACACAGTTAACGGAAAAATTGTGAGTTTGTGAAACAACCCCACTTATGAAGAGTTTGTTTGTGGTAGAGTTTGTTTGTGCATAGATTCGAGCACTCCTGAACTAACTTTATTTTTTCAGGGAGAAGCAGTATTACCACTGAAGTAACTGTTTATGCTTTCCTAAAACTGACTCCTTTCTTCTAAGTTTTCCTCTGTCTTTTGATTTTTAAGGTTTCCACACCTGGACTGTCAACTAGGGAAAATTGTCACCAATGGCAGTAAAACTCGTTTTCTGGGAGTCAAGGTGAGTTTATGTAACTCTTTATTGTTATTTCATTTGACTTGGGTCCCTGGCACTCAAAGGAAATAGCTGGTGTTAAATTTTTGGTAAATATTACCAATGAAAAAAGTCAATTAAAATGAATGAAGTTTCCATATGGAAACTTACTTTAATTCTGCTTTTTAAAAAAATGTGCGGAATCTGAGGCCTCTGGGTGGCTCAGTGGGTTAAGCATCTGACTCTTGATTTTTGGCTCAGGTCATGATCTCAAGGTCATGAGAGTGAGCCCTGTGTCAGGCTCTGTGCTCAGCACAGTGTCTGCTTGAGATTCTTTCTCTCCTTCTCCCTCTGTCCCTCCCCTGCTCACACATGTTCTCTCTCTCCCAATAAATAAAATCTTTAAAAAAATGTGAGGAATTTATTCAGATATTGATGAAACTTAAGTTCAAGCAACATGTTTGTTAATGATGTTAAATTTGAGGAATGTGTCTATAATGGATATCTCTTTCCTAGCGGTAATTAATCTGGGACAAAAGGTTATCATTTTATTGTTAACACGTGTTTAGTAATATCAGGTGACAGAAATAGGACAAGAGGATGCAGTTAGTACTTAGGGGCTTGCTTTGAGGAGAGGATGTGTTTGATAGCTGAACTTATTGAAAGAGAAAGCCCAGATCAGCAGGGAGGGGGAGAGTTAAAACAGTGCAAACAGAGTTTATGAAACCAAGAGCAGACGCTTTAGTGAACAGCCAAGACCATAGAAAGTTTAAAATGTTTGAGAGAAGCTTTTCTGAGGGCTGGTGCTGGCCCATATGGCATTTTGTGCAAATTAGACAAAGGCACCCCTTCTGTAGACATTTTGCTTCCATCTGATGGAAAATCATTGAACTATACTGATTTTTAGAACAAGACACTTTCTTGCCACATGCTGGAAAATTGTAATATAAATAATCAAATTACTCCTCTTTAAACCATCAGTGTGGTAACAAAAATACACAGTTTTTGAAAGAGTGTATTATTTTTTGAAAGAGATGCTAATGATGCTGTTGGTGCCCCCTTAGATATGGTGGACTTGAGTAGTGTACAACTTGAACAACTGCCAGGCTGGCTTTGCTTTGTTGGGATTCATTTCAGGGTAGACTCTAAGGAAGGGAAGCTTGTTATTAAAGCTGGTTACTGGGGACAGAGGAGAGAAATAACAACGTGGGGTATGGCTTTCACTGGACACTTGGGTGACATGGAAGAAACTTACCAGACGGACAGTAGCTTCTGTGGGTTTGGAGGCCTCAAGGGGTAGCCTGAGCTTTTTAGGTGTAAAACTAGGAAAGGAAAACCTAAACTTTTATGTTTTTTTAAAAATTTTTATTATATTATGTTAGTCACCATACAGTACATCCCTGGTTTTTGATGTAAAGTTCGATGATTCATTACTTGTGTATAACACCCAGTGCACCATGCAATACGTGCCCTCCTTACTACCCATCACCAGCCTATCCCATNCCCCCCCCCCCCCCCCCCGCCAAAGCCCTCAGTTTGTTTCCCAGAGTCCATAGTCGGTCATGGTTCATTCCCCCTTCTGTTTACAATAAACTTTTATGTTTTAAATCAAATTTATGACTGAGTTCCTGCAATTTAGTGATAGAGAGTATGTACTTTCTTTTTTTTTTTTTAAAGATTGTATTTATTTATTCGACAGAGATAGAGACAGCCAGCGAGAGAGGGAACACAAGCAGGGGGAGTGGGAGAGGAAGAAGCAGGCTCATAGCGGAAGAGCCTGATGTGGGGCTTGATCCCATAACACCGGGATCACGCCCTGGGCCGAAGGCAGATGCTTAACTGCTGTGCCACCCAGGCGCCCCAAGAGTATGTACTTTCTGAGTCCCAACATCAAGTGGGCTTTATTCTGTAGATTACCACTTCTGTGATGGTCATGTTCTCAAAGACTATTTAAACTTGAGTGTTTTTTCCCCCAGTTAAAAGGAGTTGGTTTCAAAATGTTGAGGGTGCTCAAAATGGATTGGTCTTCCCTACTTA
This sequence comes from Ailuropoda melanoleuca, assembly GCF_002007445.2. Classification (NCBI taxonomy): domain Eukaryota; kingdom Metazoa; phylum Chordata; class Mammalia; order Carnivora; family Ursidae; genus Ailuropoda; species Ailuropoda melanoleuca. Next base: position 69,542,036 of record NC_048224.1, read on the forward strand.
ACAGATTTTTATTATTTATTTATTTAAAAAATGTTTAATTTCTTTATTGGTCAGAGAAAGAAGAGAGAGCATGCACGTAAGCTGGGGAAGAGGCAGGCAGAGGGAGAAGCAGGCTCCCCGCTGAGCAAGGAACCCAATGCAAGACCCTGGGCACATGACTTGAGTTGGAGGCAGACACTTAACAGACTGAGCTGCCCAGGTGTCCCTAACAGATTTTTAAATTAATCTTCTGATGAGACAAAAAGCTGTTAAGTTGATGTTAATGGGTAGATATTGACTGATAAATACAGGGTAAGGAGGATACAGTGGTATTTTAGGGCAAGAGATAGGGGTGCAGGTAGAGAAGGTGGCTGATAACTTATGTGTTATTGAGGAAAAGAAGAACAGATATGGGAAGAAACTTAATGTGGTGTGGATAGACGGCAGTGGTTGTAGGAGTGGTCAGGATGGTGGTGGCAGCCTGCAGGGGTCTGGTGGAGGGATGGCGGTAGCCGCCATGATGTTGACTCCTATGAGGGAGGAAATGAAAGGTGGAGAAGATACCAGGTCATGGAAACAAAATACATGGCCTGAGAAGAAGCTTTTGCTTCATTGGTGCTGATAATGGAATTGATTAGAGGGAAATTTAAGGAGCTCCTTTTTGTGGAATGTTAGCTAGTTTTCTTATTGTATCATCTCTCCATCCCTTCCTCCCCCAAAGGATACTACTTACGTTAAAAATAAGAATAAAGAGACCTCAGAGAGTCTTTATAATTCCAGCGAACTTTGATGTTTATTTCCCATACCCCTGCACACAGCCCACTTTTCTTTCACGTGTGTGCGTGTGCGTGTATGCGTATGGTGGGGGTTTGATACTCTGAATACAGAAGGAGAGGAACACATGGATCCATTCAGAGGACCATTGAGGTGATTTAGGGGAAGAGCCCCCGGTATTATTTACCTCTGAAACCTTTCTTCCCCACTCACACATACATGATCTAAGTTTTGAAGAAAGGTATTATGTGGATTTTTTTTTTAATGAATGGAGGGAGCAGAAGGGAAATATGTAAATGGATAAAGGAGCCTTTTATGTATTAGTACCCTCCTCCCCCAGGTAATTGCTTAGATATCTGTCTTGCTTTGTGGATATTATGTCTGATTTTTTTCTTTGCTTTTGGAATACGAAGGAAAGAGTGAGAGTAGGAAAATGTTTTGGGGTCTAATACTTGGCACCTGTGATATTAAGCTAATAAGTTCGTTGTTCCATTCCTTACCTTTCAGTAGGGAGAATGATATTTGCTGTTAGAAAATGCTGAGGAAGTCTTTGTGAAAACGCTAGCCTAACAAATGTTAAAATGACAACAGAATAATGTATTTAACAACAATGCAGCGTTCTCATTGTCATTAATCTCCATAATTTTTGGATTAAAGCCGTTTATCACTACATGATTCAAATAATTATCTTGATTATTTTAAATCAGAGATCCTTTATGTTGATTATATAAAGATGTACATACTCTGCCGTAGGAGAGATTTGGACAGAAAAAGGAGCTTTTTAAAAAGGGACGTTACCAGGTTCTCATGTGATGGAGGTTGTTTTATTAGGTATCTAGTACCATGTGCTTGATGCCTGCTTAATGGAGTAGAATCACTTGACAGTGTTTAAATGCTAATAACATATGACACAGAGTGAGCGCTCACTTGCTCCGGTGCTGTGCGGAGCCCACCACACTTGTTTTTCTCGTTTTCTCCTTAAGCACCCTGTGAAGATGCCCTCACCCTCATTTTCCAGCTGGGGTGTGCAGCCAGCCATGCCCTTCACCGTGACGTTTGCTGTTCTGCCCCTTTGGACCCTGGGCGAGAGCCAGTAGACTCCTAAAAGGGTTTTCCCTTTCTCAGAGTCCGTGTGTTTCAGACCAGCCTGTCTCAGCCCTCGCAAGATGAAGCCCGATAGCTTCATACACAGAATTGCTTTAAAATTGAGCAAACAGTTCTATCATTAGAGGGCACCAGCTGAACAAGGCCAGAGGAACCCTAAAAATAAATTTGCACCACATAATGAGATGTGAGGGAATTGTCGGTTGCAATTTGTTTCCCAGAGACCTTAGAGATTTTTAAAGAATTTGTGGGGAGTTTTTTTTCACCCCGCCAAAGAAGGTCCTGTGATTCTAAAATATTGAAATGTCAAATAGGACTGAAATATCCTCAGATTTTTGAGGATGTGAAGAAACTCAGCAGCGTGTGTGTCTTATTTTCTGCTTTAGGATTATTTTGAGGAATAGATTAGAAGCCCCAGGGTCTTAGAGGCCATTATTTAAGGGAAGGTGAGGTTAACATTTTTCCATAGCCATCTTTTCCTTAGACAGAAAACACAGGAGAAGAGGAGGCCAGACACATTTAATATTTAAAACCATAGATCCAGAGCCCAGAATTTTAGGAAGTCGGTTGTTGGGGTGAGGAGAGGCAGTCAATAAATGGCACACAGTTGATCCTGTTAAGGTGATAGAAACCATATAGGTTTCTTTGTTGTCTGTTGTTACATGTGCACAAGACCACGTGGCTTTCCGTGCACAGTTCGCTCATGCTGTTAGACACATACCGCTATCTGGCATCTCTAGCTAGGAATTAAACCCGTGTTCTGTTTGAGGCGAGGCCAGATTTTATTAAACTAGGTCATCAGGGCACACACACGGGCCTGGATCACACTGGCACTGTGTCATCTTTGGTAATTAAATGGATAAGCATGCCAGTAGGCAAACGAAATGACTTCCCCCCCGCTACTCGAGGCAGATAGCAGGGAGCCGGGTAATACTGGAACACACGTCCAGTTAATGATGAATTACAATGGGGATCCTGGAAGAGTTCCTGTGATACTCACATTATTTCAGATGAGTTCATTGTATTTAAAATCATCAGAGAAATTAGGGAAGAATGAAAAATGGATGGGTTATTCAGATGTTTTATGAGTTACTTTTAGCACATTTTAGTGCAATGTGGATTCTTCCTACCCCTTTCCTCTTGGAAACACTGAGAACCTGAGCTGACATCAGCCATTTGGCAGGGATTTCCTGGGGCCGCAGCTTGGGACCTTGTGTAGAGAGATCAGCTGGAGACCCATTTCTTGTTCTTTTGAAGGTTGAGTTTGGTTCTAACGATAGGAGCATGAATTAAATGGCTTTTTAAAAACATGGCTTTTTAAGATTTGCCTTTGCCTGCAAAGGATTTTGTATTTGACTTGTCATCATATTCTTATGATTATTATTCATTGTGCTTAGTGTCCTGATCTTTTAAAATGCTGTGTGTGTGTGTGTGTGTGTGTGTGTGTGTGTGTGTGTGTGTGATGTTCAGCTGCTAGGATGAGGATATCTCTTTGATGCCAGGATGGGCAGCATGGCCTTTTGAGAAGTGGTTGTTGACCTGTGTAGGTTTGGAGCAGCCTCGGCCTCTGGGTGGCAGGGGAGCGGGGGTCTCCAGCATTTTTGGGGCTTGCCCCCGGAGGGCCTGTTCATCACTGGAATGTAAACTCCACGAGGGCTGGCGTTTGTTTGTTCGCTGCTCTTTTCCTGGTACCTCCACCCCTGAATGTCTGATACGTGCTGGGCATTCAGTGAATGCTTGTGTAATGAGTAAGTCAGCCTGGAAGCTGGTGGCCCTGGGAAGTGGGACCCTTCCTCCTCCATCTCAGCGGAGATGCAGATAGTCTTCTTCTTTCTGCGGCAGAGATTTAGTGAGAGATCAAGGCAAGACTTAAGCTTCATTTAAGAAACTGGAGAGAAGCAATCCTTTACTTATGGCATAGAACTTACTCGGTGCAAGTACTGGCTTTGCAGGAGGTCCCCTGATGAATCGGATTCCTCTTTATGCTTTTTTCTATATAGCCAGCTTGTTGTGTTTGTCACTCAGAACCAGACAGGTCATGGACAAGCTGTGACGAAGGATGCTGTGGAGTGTGGTGACACTCTGGATCGTATCTTAGCATTTTGGAGTAGGTGGCCTGACTTGCATTACAGTTTCCTTCCCTTAAAATGGGATAGCACCTGTCCTGTAGTTCTGGAAAGATCCAATGAGGTAACAAGGGAGAGCGCCCAATAATGTTACAGTGCTGGGCACATAGAAAATGCTGCGTTCTCTTCCAAGTAAGACCATGTTTAAAAGTCTCCTTTGAGAAGCTGACATTTCTAGACTTGTTAAACTTACATTTAAAAAAGTGTATATATAGTTTTTCCCCGGCTCCTTTCTCAAAATAGGGCATCTTAAAGAGTCCTATACAGGAGTAGGGCTGTTCAAGTTATGATTTGTCACCGAGGAGCCTGTTTATACATTTACATAACTGTGCTGATCTGAACTAGTTTGTTAATGAATCAACATTCTTAAATGTGGAAGCCATGTCAGAGCAGACCATGGGGAAATCTAAACTAAGTTTTGAGGTCTACCAATCCAGGGCATCTTTCTCCTCAGGGTTTAATTTAGAGGAATAGTGATCTTCTGTAATAACTAAAATGCATGAAAGAATTAGATTGGAAACACTTGGCTAATTGTAAATTCTAAGATGTATTTCAGTTCACTGGAGCATTTTAACATCAGCCAAAATATATGGATATACTTCTGAGTCCGTCAAATCAAAAACTGTATATGTCCTTTCAATATTTTAGTTCTGTTCTCTCTTTTTTTCTCTCTTTCAAAGAAATTAAATTATCTGGGCAGTTTCATCCCCTCAGACTATTACAGATGTGCAAATAATATGCCACTTATGGTGGACCTTTAATAGACTGCTTGTCAGAAGAACTCATGTTTTCTTCCACTTCACGTAGAGGCGGTTCTTGTTACGCATTCAGAAAACAAAGCAGTCTTTCATTTATTAAGAAAACACACACTTAACAAAACCAATGAATTTTAATAGGAAAAGGGTATTAGGACTCGTCGTCTTCCTAAAAGGCAGATATAACAGAAGTGGTAGTCTGTGCAGCCCCTAGCTCTGCAGCACTTCGGCAGTGCCTTGTGTGGGGTGCGTCCCTGTACCCCGTACTGTAGTTATTTACAGTTATGTGATTTCCTTACTGGACACTATGCTTCTCCACTGGCGTGATCTGTGTGTCGTTCACTCCAGTGTTATTTGACACAGTGCCTTGCACATAATGGGTCTTCGTAAATATTTGGTGGACGAAGACATTGAGCAAAGCCCAGAGGGCTGGATTCGTTGTTTGTGGTTCTCACCATTTAAGATGGGAATGGTGTGGAAGAGTTGATGTCCTTAGATCCTGCGTGAGCCACTGCAGTGGACTGTATTTACGATGGTGAGAGAAGTCTGCCAGCAGCTCAGCCTAATGTAACTTTCTTGATGAAGTGGGGATAAGTTGGAATAGGCATGAACAGGTTGGCGTTTCTGTAAATAGAGTCAATATCATTTGAATTTTTGGATGGCATTTTCATTCTCTTTGTTGGATCCAGTGCCAAGGAGAAGGTGGGGATAGGTGTGGAATCTCCAGTTTTGCCTCTCAGAGGGAAGAGACAGGGGCATGGGAGCCCTGAGAGGGAAGAAGAATAGTGTGACTGGTCCAAGAGAAAAGGCAAAAGGACCCACTGTCAGGAAGGAGTCAGAAGACAGACCCAATAGGATATCAGGTCTAGGGTAGATTCTAGAAGACTTTAAAGGTAACTTCTGAGACTTTTAAGACTTCTTTTGATTTTGTCACCATCTTCCTTGTTTGTTATTTGCACTGCGTCTTCTGGCTTGTTATTGCTCTGGCAAATGTTAGGGAATTGGTAAGGAGCTGGGAGGGTGGTTTTGCAAGGCAGGCCTCATTTCTTTCCCTACATGGCCTAATTCTTCCCTCTGCGCCATCTGAGGAAACCAGACAGCTGCCCTGAAGACCAGTGCCACTTTGGAGTTACACTTTCTAATGCCAGCTGGGCCCCTTATCACTCCAGCATCTGGGTGTCCACTGTCTGCAAAGCTCAGCCTTGGGAGGAGAGTGGGAGTGAGAAGTACAGCCAGGCCTTCTCCCAAGGCAGACACTGGCATTTACTTACCTAGGCCTTCTGCCTTGGCAGGGCTCAGCCCTCGTATATTTGGCCAACCCATATATAGACCTACAGGGGAATGGTCAGCAGAATTGCAGGGCCCTTTGCACACTCCTTATTTATCTACATTTCCTGCTACCTACTCTTTTTGTAGTTCAGGTGTATAAGTATTTATCAAATGTCTGCTTTGTGATACTTACTATGCTAGATACTGCAAACATAAAAGAAATAAAATTCGGTTTCCATTTTCTAAGAATTTCCAGACTGATGGGATAGACCAATATGTAAACAACGATTTAGAGCAATGTTACAGGGGAAGCATGGAGGTGAGACTCACAGGTCACCTTTTCTCCATTCTTCTTAAGCCTCTTACAGTTAGTATGTTTGGGGGTCAATCAGTATTGACTTGATATTGGTGTTTTATATCTGTACTACTGTATGACAACAGTTACTATACTGAAAAATAATTTTAGCTACTTTAAGAACTGTAAACATCAAAAGAAATAAATTATACACAGTGGTATCTAGTCTGGCAGGACAAGAGACTAATACAGTTGACCCTTGAACATATGAGGGTTAGGCACGCTGATCCCCCTGTGCAGTTGAAAATCCACATGTAACTTTTGGTTTCCCCAAACTTAACTGCTAATAGCCTGCTGTTGACCAGAAGCTTTACTGATAACATAAACAGTTGATTAACTTATATTTTGTGTGTTATATGTGTTATATACTGTATTTTGTAATAAAATAAGCCTGAGAAAAGAAATTGTTATTGAGGAAATCATAAGGAAAATACATTTACAGTGTGTGCTATAAAAAATCCACACAGAATCAACCTGTTCAGACCCATGTTGTTCAAGAATCAACTGTATCTTGGAAATATTTTCAGTAAAAGGGAGTGTGATTGTTGAGTTTAAAGAGAATTGAATTAGAAGAGTCTTCTAGTTCTTAATTATCACTTGACAGTATTTTAATCCTTTTTTCTCCATCAATCTCTTTGCTATTGACAAAAGAATATTTTTAGCCAGAATGGTCTAGATCTCAATGGGGGTACTTCTGCTGTCTCTCTCAGTGGACACTTGGCAATGTCTCGAGACACATTTGGTTGTCACAACTGGGAGTGCTATTGGCCTCTAATGGGTAGAAGCCAGGGATGCTGCTTGTCATTCTATAACGCAAAGGACAGTCTCCCACAAAGGATTTTCTGACCCAAAATATCACTTGTGCCAAAGTGGCAAAATTCTGGTCTGAATGAATAGCCTATATTGCTCATATTCACTAGAGAATTTTACAAGATCCCACATCCAGTGTGCCCATAAAGATACTTAAAAAGATGCTTTTGAATGAAAGGGGGTTAGAAGGCTACACTGCATGTAGGATGATTAGTAGCAATTTTTCACTGGTGACCGACCTCTTCTTTAATTTGGCTTTTGCTGCATCTTTTTAAAAAGATAACAAGCTTTCTTAAAAATTGAGGCATAATTGATGTATAATATTTTGTGAGTTTCAGGTGTACAACATAGTGATTTGATATTTGTATACCTTGCAAAATGATTACCCTGATAAGTCTAGTTACCACCTGTCACCCTACAAAGTTAAACATTTATTGACTATATTCTCCATGCTATACATTAGTCTCCATGACTTATTTATTTTATATCTGGAAGTTTTGTTTCTTGATCCCTTTCATTCATTTTGTATCCCCCCGCAAACCTCCCTAACCTCTGGCAACCACCAGCCTGTTCCCTGTATCTAGGAGTCTGTATTTTGTTTTGTTTTGCTTTTTAGATTCCATATATAAATGAAATCATATGGTATTTGTGTTTCTCTGACTGACTTATTTCACTTAGTATAATACCCTCATGTCCATCCATGTTGTTGTGAATGGCAAGATTTCATCCTTTTTATGGCTGAGTACATATATACCACACCTTCTTTATCCATTCATCTGATGATGGATATTTGAGTTGTCTTCAGATCTTGGTTTTAGTAAATAATGCAGCAGCGAACATAGGGGAGCACATATCTTCTTAAATTAGTGTTTTCATTTTCCTTGGATAGATACCCAGTAGTGGTGTTGCTGAGTCATGTGGCAGTTATATTTTTAATTTTTTGAGGAAGCTTCACACTGTTTCCCATAATAGCTGCATCAATTTACATTTTTTGGTAAATATTAAACATTTAATGTGTACCTATTAAGCAACACACTACTGCACAAGCAGTGGGCCAAATAAGAAATCAAACAGCAAATCAAAATATTGTCTCAAAACAAAAGAAAAAGAATATACAATATTCTGAAATCTATGGGATGCAGCAAAAGTGGATGTTAGAGTGAAATTTATGCTATAAATGCTTGTATTGAGAAAAAAAGTTCAAATAAACAATACTACACCACAAGGAATAGAAAAAGAAGAAACTTAGCTGAAATTTAGTAGAGGATGGAAATAACAAAGAAAAATCAGACATATATAAAATAGAGACCAGAATAAACAATAACATAACATTGAAAGTAATGACCATTTTTTAAAAAAAAAAATTGGCAGTGCTTTAACTACATTAACTAAGAAAAGACAAGACTCAAAAGCCAAAATGAGAAATTGAAAACAATATAACAGATAACCACAGAAATAGTGTGATAACAGATTACTATAAACAATTATATACTAACAAATCAGACAACTTAGAAAAAAACCTACATATTTTCTAAAAACACACAAGTTACCATGATTGCATCATGAATCTTGAATCCAAGAAACAGGAAATCTTCTTAGACCAATAATTCTTATTATGAAAGTTGAATTAGGAATCAAAAATCTCCCAGCACAGAAAGCACAAGACCACATGGTTTCATTGGTGAATTCTACCAAACATTTAAAAAAATAATTAACAGTCTTTATCAAAATCTTAACAAATGATGGAATAGAGGGAACACATTCAAACTCATTCTATGAAGCCAGTACTACTCTGATTTCAAAGCAGGATAAAAACAATACAAGAACAATAAAGTCTACTTTGTCTGATACAAATATTGCTACTCTGACTTTCTTTTGACCTCCATTTGCACGATAAATGTTTCTCTACCCCCTCACTTTCAGTCTGCAGGTGTATTTAGGTCTAAGATGAGTCTCTTGTAGGCAGTATATAGATGGGTCTTTTTTTTTTTTTTTTGATACTCTAGGTATTTTGAATGGAGCAGTTAGTCCATTTACAGTCAAAGTAATTATTGATAGATATGTATTTATTGCCATTTTATTACTTGTTTTGTTGTTGTCTCTGGAGATTTGCTCTAATCCTTTCTTGTCTTTGTCACTTTTGGTCTCTCTTTTGTACTCAAAGAGTCCCCTTTAGTATTTCTTGCAGGGCTGGTTTAATGGTCATGAACTCCTTTAGTCTTTGTCTGTCTGGGAAACTCTTTCTCTCTCCCATTCTGAATAGGAGATTGATTGCTGGGATAGAGTATTCTTGGTTGCAGATTTTTCCAGTTCAGCATGTTGAGTATATCATGACACTTCTTTCTGGCTTTCCAAGTTTCTGTTGAGAAATCTCCAGCTAGCCTTATGGGTTTTCCCTTGTAAGTTAAGGACTTCTTTTGTCTTCCAGCTTTTAAGATTTTACCTTCATCACTATATTTTGCAAATTTAATTACAATATGTCTTGGTGTTGGTTTGCCTTTGTTGATTTTGATGCAAGTTATCTGTGCCTCCTGGATCTGCATATCTGTTTCCGGCCCCAGATTAGGGAAGTTTTCTGCTATTATTTTTTGAAATAAATTTTCTGCCCCATTTTCTCTCTCTTCTTTTCCTGGGATTCCTATAATACAAATGTTATTATGGTTGATGGAGTCACTGAGTTCTCTAAGTCTATTCTCATGTTCTATAATTCTTTCTCTCTTTTGTTCAGCTTCTTTATTTTCCATTATTTTGTCTTCAAGTCACTAATTCATTCCTCTGCTTCTTCTGGCCTGTTGTTCATTGCATCAAGCCCATTTCCAATCTCGTTTATTGCATTCTTCATCTCTCATTGATTTTTTTTTAACTCTCTTATCTCTGTTTCACCGATGTCTTCTTTTCTCAAGTCCAGTGAGTATCATTATGATTGTTGCTTTAAATTCTCCATCAGGCAGGTTACTTATATCCATTTCACTTAGATCTCTGAACATAGCCTTATTTTGTTCTTTCATTTGGGATAAATTCCTCTGTCTTGGCATTTTATCTAAGTCTCTGCCTCTTTCTCTGTTAGAAAAGCCACTTATGTCTCCTGCTCCTGAAAGTAACAGTCTTATGAAGAAGAGGTCGTGTAGTGTCCAGGGCCTGGTGCTTCAAGGGAGTGTCTCTGGTGTGTGCTTCATGTGTTCTGCTGTTGTGTTTTGGTTGTTCTGTCCTTCAGACCAGTTGTCTGCAGAGGTTCTCCTTGACTGTTATGGGCAGTGATTGGTCCCGGGCTTGAATGTGGCAAGTTTTAACTAGGTGTGCTCTCGTCTGCTTGTGGAATGAGACCTGACACCAACTCCATCAGAGCTGAGACCCAGCAGAACTCTCTGGTCTGGGCAGAGGCCTGTGCTGGTCTTCTGGGGAAGGAGCCTGCCACACTAGGACTAAGGTAAGCTTGATTGAGAAGGAAAGTTCTGCTAGAGTGCCAGGGAGTGGGGCTCAGCGTAAGCAGGTTAGGCAGCCAGTGTCAGCACTGTGCTTCTTACTGCAGCTGGCTCTGTGTTTATGCTGAGGGGCAGGGGAGGGAAATGCTGCCAGCCAGCTCTCCTGTTTCTGGAGATACGTCTCTGTGAATGCTGTCTCCCAGCGACACTCTCTGAGATGAGTAAATGATCTCCCCATTGTGTATCCCTGGTGTTCTTCAGATCACTGTTTCCATACTGTCTGCCCACTCCCTCCCCCAAGTCCCCATCTCAGGTTGTTTGCCTGCTTCTCTCCAGGAGTAAGGCAGTATCCTTAGGGCTGTATCCCAGCCAAGCCTGCTGACCTTTAAAACTCCAGGCTTTAAGTCCTGCTGGTTGCAGGGACTCATGAAAATCAGCCCCCCTCATTTTCCCAGCCAGTGGCTTTGGGGAAATATTCCTCTTGTGTGTTCCTTTGTGTGCTCCTGTCTCTCTCACCCTTCTCCATGACCACAGGTCCCTCCCTTGTGCAGCACCTGTGATCTCTTTCTCCCCTAAACCACATCTCTGCACTTCCTACCTTCCTCAGTGTAGTCTCTTTTCTCCCTTTAGTTGTGGAGTTTGTTCTGTCAGTCTTCAGGCCAATTTCTGAGGGGATTTAGGATGATTTGATAGTTATCGAGTTGTTTTCATGGGATGAGACAAACCTAGGGCCCTCCTACTTGACTGCCATCTTCTCCATTCCCATCAGTTTACATTTTTTACCGGTAATGCACAGGGTTCCATTTTCTCCATATCCCTGCCGACACTTGTTTCTTGTCATTTTGATAATAGCCACTCTGCCCAGTGTGAGTTGATACCTCAGGCTTTTGATTTGAATTTCTCTAATGATTACTGGTGTTGAGCATCTTTTCATATACCTGTTGACCTGTCTTTTTTGGAAAAATGTCCGTTCAGATCTTTTGCCCATTTTTAAATTGGGTTGTTTGCTTTTTTGTTACTGAGTTGTATGAGTTCTTTGTATATTTTGAATATTAACCTCTTATTGGATACATGACTTACAAATGTCTTCTTCTATTAAGTGGGCTTTCTCTTTATTTTGTTGGTGGTGTCCTTCACCATGCAGATGCTTTTAATTAGATGCAATACTATTTGTTTACTTTTGCATTTGTTTCCCTTGCCTTTGGAATCAGATTGAAAGAAATGACTAAGATCGGTGTCAAGGAGCTGACCGCCTATGTTTTCTTCTAGGAGTTCTATGGCTTCAGGTCTTACATTCAAGTGTTTAATTAAATTTTTTTAAAAAATTTTTTATTATGTTCAGTTAGCCAGCATATAGTACATCATTAGTTTTTGATGTAGTGTCCAACAATTCATTAGTTGTGTATAACACCCAGTGCTCATCACAACACATGCCTGCCTTAATTTAATCAATTTTGAGTTAATTTTTACACATGGTATAAGATAATGGTCTAGTTTTCTTTTACGTATAGCTATCTAGTTTTCCTCATACTATTTATTTTTTATTTTTTCAAGTATTTTATTTATTTGAGAGAGAGAGCACGCACACATGGGGTGAAAGGCAGAGGGAGAGGGAGCAGCAGACTCCCCACTGATCAGGGAGCCCAACAGGCTCAATCCCGGGTCCCCGAGATCATGACCTGAACCGAAGGTAGACACTTAGCTGACTGAGCCACCCAGGTGCCCCTCCTCATACCATTTATTGAAGAGATTGTCTTTTCTCCATTGTGTATTCCTTCTTTCCTTCGTTGAAAATTAATTGACCATATATACAGGGGTTTATTTCTGGGATGTCTATTCTGTTCCATTGATCTACGTATATGTTTTCATGGCAGTGCTATTTGTTTTGATTACTAGAGCTTTATAGTATGGTTTGCAGTCAGGCAGCATGATCCCTTTGGCTGTGTTTTTATTTTTCAAGATTGTTTTGGCTATTTGTGGTCTTTTTGTGGTTCCATATAAATTTTAGAATTATGCATTTGATTTTTGTGAAAAATGACATTGGAACTTTGATAGGGATTGCATTAAATCTGTAGATTGCTTTGGGTATTATGGGCATTTGAACAATACTGATTCTCCCAATCCATGAACACAAAATATCTTTGCATTTATTTGTGTCTTCTTCAATTTCTTTTATCAGCATTTTATAGTTTTCACTGTACCGGTCTTTCACATCCTTGGTTAAATTTATTACTAAGTATTTTTTTCTGCAATTGTAAATGAGATTGTTTTCTATATTTCCCTTTCTGATAGTTTGTTATTCATGTGTAGAAATGTAGATTTTTGCATATTAATTTTGCATCTTGCAGTTTTACTGAATTCGTTCATTAGTTCTAACTGTTTTTGGTGGAGTCTTTAGGCATTATAGTATAGTATATAGTACATATATAATATAGTATTATACCTGCGAATAGTGACGGTTTTCTTGTTTGGATGACATTCATTTCCTTTTGTCCTACTTGCTGTGGCTAGGGTTTCTGATACTATGTTGAAATAAAACTTTTCACCCTTGAGCATATTAGCTGTGGGCTTTTCATGTATGACCTTTATTATGTTTAGGTGCATTTCCTCCATACCCACTTTGTTGAGAGTTTTTATCATGAATGAATGTTGAATTTTGTCATCTATTGAGTTGGTCATATTATTTTTATCTTTTATTTTGTTAAAGTGGTGTGTCATATTGATTGATTTGCAGATGTCAAACCATCCTTCCATCCCTGGAATAAATATCACTCAATCATGGTGTCCTTTTTAACGTATTGTTGAATTTGGTTTGCTAATATTTTTTTGAGGATTTTGTATCTATATTCATCAGGGATATTGGTCTGAAATTTTCTTTTTTTGCGGTGTCCTTGTCTGGTTTTGGTATCAGGGCAATGCTGGCTTCATAAAATGGGTTTGGATGCTTTACCTCTTCTTCTGTTTTTTGGAAGACTTTGAGAAAGGTATGTATTAAATCTATTTTGAATGTTTGAATTCACCAGTGAAGTCATCTTGTCCTGGACCTTTTGTTTGTTGGGAGGCTTTTGATTACTGATTCAATCTCCTTACAAGTAATCAGTCTATTCAGATTTTCTATTTTTTCCTGATTTAGTCCTGGAAGATTGTAAGTTTCCAGGAATTTATCCATTTCTTATAGATTGTCCAGTTTGTTGATGTGTAATTTTTCATAGCGGTGTCCTATAATTCTTTGTATTTCTGTGGTATCAGTTGTAACTTCTCTTTCATTCTGATTTATTTGAGCCCTCTTTTCTGCTTGATGAAGCTAGCTAAAGGTTTGCTTATTTTATGTATTTTTTCGGTGAATCAGTTCTTAGTTTCATTGTTCTTTTCTCTTGTCTTTTCAGTCTCTATTTCATTTATTTCTGCTCTAAACTTTATCATTTTATTTCTTCTGCTAACTTTGGGTTTTGTTTTTCCTTTTTTAGTTCCTTTTGGTATACAGTTAAATTGTTTGAGATTTCTCTTGTTTCTTGAGGTAGGCCTCTATTGCTATAAGTTTTCTTCTTAGAGCCACTTTTGCTGCATCCCACAGATTTTGGTGCGTTGTATTTCTGTTTTCATTTGTCCTTAGGTGTTTTGTGATTTCTCCTTTGGTTTACTCTATGATCCAGTAGTCGTTCTGTAACATGTTGCTTAATCTCCATGTATTCATAGTTCTTCCAGTTTGTCTTGTAACTGATTTCTAGTTTTATACCATGTGGTTGGAAAAGATGTTTTACATGACTTCAGTATTCTTGAATTTGTTGAGACTTGTTTTGTGGCCTAACATGATCTCTCCTGGAGAATAAACCATGTGCACTTGAGAAGAATGTGTATTTTGCTGCTTTAGAATGAAATGTTGTGTTATCTGTTATGTCCTTCTGTCCTGATGTGTCACTTAAGGTCTTAACAAGCTTGCTTTTGTTAATTAAATCATAAGATAAATTGTTTGATTATTGATTAGCGTATTTTGGAGAACATAACAAATATATCCCTGGTGTCTAGCACAGACCCTGTAACATAGTACACAGTTAATAAGCATTTGTTGGATGAATGCATGAATGCATTATTGCATATATTCCTGGAGGTAATAGCATTTTATTTGTTTTCCAAATACTCTTTTTATATGTTCATGGGTAGCTAAATGGAAGATGTGCTGCCAAGGTTGACAAAAGTCATTTCAAAGATTCAAAGTGAGTGTTAAGTCAGTAAAATAAGACACTTGGCTCTCGCAAGGGGGAGAAGCTAGAAAGTCACTGACTCTAATATCAGCTTGTTTGGAAAGCTGAACAGGCAGAAAGCACAGCCGAAGTTCACAAAAGCCCACTTGGTCTAGAGCCACAGAGGAATATGGTACAAGCAAACAGCTGTACCAAAAAGCCAACTCAACACAGACCTATCGTAGGAAAACAAGTAGGCATAATGCAGAGTCCCTAGAGGAAATAGAAACTCAGCTTAATGGTAGTGCTACCATCGGCCAGGGATGCAGACTGATTGAATGAGAGCAAGCTCAGAAAGCCCCTGCCATGCCTCAAGGCCACCATCTGTGCTGGTTCTGCTGGGAAAAGCTCCTTCCAGTGCCTCTTTCACATGTTTTCCTAGATGAATCCTCTGCTCCAGCCACATTTCCCCGCTTATTCTCCAAACATGCCTCATGCTGCCTCTACCTGGTTTTGCTCACCACGTTCTTCTGTCCAGAGTGTCATTTTCGTGCCCTTTTCTACTTTTTTTTTTTTTTTAAGACTCAGCCCAAGTTCTGTACCTTTTGTGAAATCCTTTCCAAGTTTCTCTGCATCTGAAAATTTTAACCATTTAAGTTAAAATGAGTCCCATATCTCTTCATTCCTCTAAATTCAGGAAACAACTTGCAGTCATGGTTTATGATCAGGACTTAAAGGGGACAGCCATCAGCACATTGCATGTGGAATGTGAATCCCAGACTGAGGAGGTGGGTAGAGATAAGGAGATCACCAGGAGGACTCCAATCTATCGAAACCTCAGGTGTTTAGAAAAACATTAACTGGAGAGAAATTCATCTTGTTATGGTCATTGAAGCAGGCAGTAAGAACAGGAAAGCATCCCCCTTCTATCCAGCAGGGACCCATTGGATGAATGCCCGCCAGGCAAGGGACTTTTGGCCAGAGTCTGTGCCCAGCACCCTGCCTGCTGGCTTAAGATCTGATTGAAGGTTTTCACAGTCCCTACCTGGACGAAGAAGGGGTGCCAAGTGCTTTTAGCTTGTCTTGCAAACTCCAGACAAAAATGTAAATGCTGTCCTAATATTAGGCGAGGTAATTTCCCCTATGGACAGGACCCTGTTCTAGCTTTTGGATACAGGTGGAAATCAGCCAGTCCTTGTTTCCTCGGGGTCCAGGTACAACACAGAAGGCACGGATAGCTCTCGCTGTGCCCTGATCTTGGCTGTAAGCTCAAGGAGCGAAGCCACGCTTTGCTAATTGGCCAGAGCCAACCCCACCGGACTCAGTACTCCTGTCAGGATCACCAGGGACCCTCTCTCCCCAGCAAGTTTAGCTGGGAATTTAGCAATATTGGAAAGAATTCTCAACAGCAGTGGGTTTGATCGCCTCTATTTAGAGGAGCAATATTAAAAACATTAATTGCCCAGAGGGCATGCTTAACATTAAAATGTGAAGCAGTAGTAGGGAGAAGAGACTTGTAAAAATGAAGTTTAATTTTGCTACAGAGAACTTTCGTTCTTTGTGCAGCATTTCTTAGGGATGTCTAAACCATCCCCGAGGTCGGTCTTTAGACAGTTGATTCATTTTACAGCAAAATCTCAGACAGGTACATTAAAATTAAACCTCATGCTGGGTGTTAAAATTTCATTATCAAACCTGTCCTTATTACAAGTACTTGTTTTCCATTCACATGAGACCATTGGGTAGAGAAAATTTACCTTGATTTTTGTATTCAGAATATTCAGTTGCCTGTTTACCATGGTTTCGTTTATTTCTGGATGTAAATTTCCCCTTTTTGTGTGCAGCTGAGTGTATCTCTCAGTTGCCAAAGAGGAGAGAAATATCGCTATTAAATGCAATGATCATTTATTTGCAAGTTAAAACATATTCTGAAAAGGATGAAAGCTTATTCTTGCCTGAAGCTTGTTTGTTCTGTAAGAGCTGCGAGGTGTCTCTGAGGGTTGTTTCAATGCTGTGTTTTTCCTGTGTCTTAGCAGTAAGGTATATTCCTGTTCCAGCAAAAGGCTTTACTTAATGTTGGTGTAGGAAGTAGAGAAGGTGAGGAAATGTATCTGGAATGGACCTATGAGAAATAAGAAACCCGTAGCACTTGTGCGATTTACCTGCAGGGCTAGTGATTTTGGAAGATTCTGAATTGCATTTTTAAATACCATTATGCAAGCACATGTATCTGGGTATTGATATTGATGGAATTCATCTTAGATGACCAAGTATACTGGAAGCCTTTGGGTTGATTCTGATCTACAAGAAAGGAAATCAGACTGCTTGTTTCATAAACGTTATCAACACCCACCATGTGTCTGTGTGCGCGCGTGTGTGTGTGTGTGTATGTGTTAGATAATTTGGAAAATATTCATTGAGTGATTACTGCGTATTGGGTACTATGCATATGTCATGGATACAAATGTAAATATGGGATATATGATATGGTCCTTGCCTTCCGGGAGCTTAGAGTCTAGGAGGAGATGTAAGGAGCAGTTGCTGTGGTACAGGTAAAAAAGGGCTCTAACCAGGGGCCCGAAGTATATTTAATTCTGGAAATGCTTCTTAAGATAGATTGTACATCACAGAAGGAGAATTTGGTGGAGAAATATGTATTTACTTGGAAGGGGCTTGTGCAGGTGAGGAGCTCTGACGCTTCCGCCCCCGTGCACGGAAAGCGTCTGCAGGGCCTGGAAGCCCCTAAGGAGGACCGGGTGCCCATCTTTGAGCCTTGGGCCCTGCTTCCCTAAGGAGCCAGATGGTAGGTGTCTGTCATTTGTACTCTGCTCCTCTAAGTGTCTTCTGCACGCTGAAGCCAGAGGGACCCTTTGGAGCTTCATTCAGACATCGCTGCTCGGCTTACAACTCTCCACTGGCTTGCCGTCACCCCGGGGCTTCACCCCCTCACCTACTGGCCTCCTTGCTGTTCAAGCATAGCAGTCACTTTCCTGCCCCAGTTTGCCTGTGTTGTCCCCGCTGCTTGCAGGATTCCTGCCCCAGGTATAGTACGCCGCTTGCTCCATGGTGCCTCAGAAGGGCCCAGCCTCACCGTGCCATCTGTAGCACCCCCACATTCTCTGCCCTCTTTAGTCTGACTTCTTCTCCTCTGAACATTGTTCCTCCACGGCCGAGTGCTTTGTTCGTGTGCCTCAACTGCAGTGTAAGCTCTGTGAGGAAGTCCTGAACTCTGCCCTGTTCCCAGCTCCTCGGGTGGGATCTGGCTTATACGAGGTACTCAGTAAATATCTGTTTGATGAAAAAGTGGAGTACCTTCAGGTAATGGAGAAGCATGGTTTAGGGATAGTAGTAGGGAGGTTTGTCCTCATTGGCTTGTGAAAAATGAAATTAAAATGTGGGCTTCCAAGTACTTCAAAAGGCTTATAAGCATATTTGTTTCTGAGCAACCAAGTTTAGGAGATTTCCGAATTCTTTGGAAAAAATTTCCCTGCCAGGTATCTATGGACAGGCAGTGGCAGATGATCTGAAAGAGGTCTGATTTTTGTTGTAATTAACACCTGAATTAAATGCTTTGTTGTTTCAAATACTTTGTTTGGATTTAGTTGGAAGTTTTAAAAGTAGAAGAGGGAAGGAGAAGTTCAAAGCATGTGTGTGTGTGGAGTGTCATTTTAAAGGGTTAAAAAGTCCTATATAAAATATTTTGTTTTACTAAATATGCATTTGTTAAACTATTGAACATGCATTTGATCATGAAGGCAGCAACGCTGACCGTGAAAATGATTTCGTTTTTTTTTATAAAAATTTTTTATTATGTTATGTTGGTCACCATACAGTACATCCCAAGTTTTTGATGAAAAGTTCCATGATTCATTAGTTGCGTATAACACCCAGTGCACCATGCAATACGTGCCCTCCTTACTACCCATCACCAGTCTATCCCAGAAGCGCTCCCCCTCCTCTCTGAAGCCCTCAGTTTGTTTCCCAGAGTCCATAGTCTCTCATGGTTCATTCCCCTTTCTGTTTACCCCCCCTTCCTTCTTCCCTTTCTTCTCCTACCAATCTTCGTACTTCTTATGTTCCATAAATGAGTGAAACCATATGATAATTGTCTTTCTCTGCTTGAGTTATTTCACTTAATACCAGGCTAAATTAAGTACTGATTTCGTTTTTTATATTCTTGCAGGAATACACAGAGCCTCTTCTCTCATGGGCTGTGTCCAGAGTGGGTGCCATGGGGAGGCCTGTAAAATTCCTTTGGGGATGGAGGATGGGACACAAACTAAGCTTCTTTATATTTTGCTTTAAGGGTGGACACACACAGCTTCACTTGGTCATCTGTAATGTTCTGAAGTGAGATATGCAGGGGGAGCAGTGGGAGGTCATGTCTGTCTGGAATAGAAAGGGAGACACTTCACACCCTTGTCCCTTTTGCAGGCTGTGTGTGCAGGGTTAAGTAGATTTACAAATTACATTATCTAGTTTTAACTAAATTAACCTTCACAAAATAGGTAAGTGGCTTAAAAAGCAGAAATCGACCATGATATTAACAAGTGAAAGAGGAAAGGAAGGCCAAGAAAATGGCAGAATTGATACTGTTTCTACTACTCCTTGAATGAGTACTTCCTTAACCAACTAAAAAGTAATGATGACCTAATCCTATTGAACAAGACTTTGGTCAAAAATTCAAAATAATCAAGATTATTCAAATGAGGATTTATGTCTGTTATTGCAGCAATGTAGCTTGTCCTAATTAGATAGTATGTCTTATCCTGTTAGTTACTGGTTAGAATACATGTATACAATTTATGCATGTATATAATTACATATGCATGTGTGTATACATGCAATATATAAATAAGTATACACTGTTGGGGGATGTGTGCTCAAAGTGTCTTTCTGTTAGGGGTGTCTACCCAGGAAAATTTCCTGTCCACAGTTCAAGGGGCATGCTATTTGAAGTGTGGTCATGGGAACATTTTAGAAATGCAGAATCTTAGACCTCCACATCAGACCTCCAGAATGAAAATATGCATCTCAACAAGATTCTTAGGTGATTTGTGTATACATTATAGTTTGGGAAATGCCAGTTTAGGGCATTTTTATAACATACTGCTTCTGTGCTTTTGAAATCAGGGAGCGATTTCCCCCACATAAGAAATTGTAGAATTAGGAAAGTCTTTTTTTTTTTTTTATTTGAGATACAAATGACATATAACATTATATTGGTTTCAGGTGCATAACATAATAATTTCATATTTATGTTGTGAAATGATCACCACAAGTCTGTTTAATAGCCATCATCACACAGAGTTATAATTCTTTTCCTTGTGATCAGAACTTTTAAGATCTGTTGTCATCTTGTACATTACATTATCACGACTTACTTAACAGGAAGTTTGTACCTTTTGACCCTCTTTACCATTTTGTCTACCTCCCTACCCCTGCTCTGGCAACCACCAGTATGTTTTGTGTATTTGGGAGTTTTTAAAAAATATTCCCCATGTAAGTGAGATCATATGATATTTGTCTTTCTCTGACTTATTTCACTTAGCATAATGTCCTCAAGATTCACCCATATAGTTGCAGATAGCAAGATTTCCTTCGTTTTTAATGGTTGAAAAATATTTCTCTGTGTGTGTGTGTATGCCACATCTTTTTTTTGAAAAGATTTATTTGTTCATTTGAGAGAGAGAACACACGCACATGTGCGCATACATGAGTGGGAGGGAGGGGTAAAGGGAGAAGGAGAGAAGCTTCAGCAGACCCCCTGCTGAGCATGGAGCCCAGTGCAGCGCTTGACCTCATGACCCTGAGATCATGACCTGAGCCGAAATCAAGAGTCTCACACTTAGCCAATTGGGTCACACAGGTGTCCCTGTGCCACATCTTCTTCACCCATTCCTCCGTCAGTGGGCACTTAGGAACTTCCATGTTTTGGCTATTGTAAATAATGCTGCAGTGAGCATGGGGGTTCATTAATCTTTTTGGGTTTAGTGTTTTTGTTTCCTTTGTTTAAATACCCAGAATTGGAATTGCTAGATCATCTGGTAGTTCTAATTTCTCTTTTTTAAAAAAATGAAATATATAGTTGACCCTTTTTAACTTTTGGAGGAACTTCTGTACTATTTCCCATAGTGGCTGCACCAGTTTACCTCCCCACCAGCAGTATGTGAGGGCTCCCTTTTCTCCACATCCTCGCCAGCACTTTTTTTGTCTTTTTGATAACAGCAATTCTACCAGAGGCGAGGGGCTGTCTCATTGTGGTTTTGATTTGCATGTGTCGGATGATGAGTGATAGTAAGCACCACAGTCTGGTTTAATCTTTGTTCTGTCACTTACGAATTTGACTTTAGGCAGCTTGCTGAACCTCTGAGGCCCTGTATCCACATCTGTAAAGTAGATGTGGCCTCCTAGGTACTTTTCAGGATCGCATGTATAGGAGGCACGAAGAGGAGTCCCTCCTTCCTCCCCTCTGCCTCCTTAGTCTGTGAACCCACTGAAGGAGGGAAAGCTAATCTTTATATTTCCCAGCACAAAGGTCTTTATAAACTTTTTGCTCATGTACCTCCTAAAAGAATTTGGAAAAACCACATATACCCTCATGTTTTTAAACGTGATGAGCGCTGGGTGTTATGCGCAACTGACAAATCACTGAACTCTACGTCTGAAACTAATGATGTACTGTATGTTGGCTAACTGAATTTAAATAAAAACAGTAAAGGTGAACATAAGGAAGTTTGATCAGAAGCTTAAAAAGTTGCAAAGAAATCCTTAGGTTCTTGTAAATATTGATATTTTAAAATGAAACTGGTTACATCACTCTCTTCAATCTAGCTACTGGAATAAAATTACCAGGTAATTTCGTAGATTCTCGATGAGGGTTGGTGGATGGGAAGAGGCAGTTCATCTCTTCTCCTTCCTTCCCACCTTTTCTCCGAGCCTCCCTGTCTTTCCCTCCCTCCCTCCCTTCTCTTCCTTCCTCTCTGTCTTTCTCTGCCTCTCTCCCTCACAGACTTTGGGGGCATCCCCTGATGGCTCCTTCTTCCAGTCTTCCACTGAGTGGGCTCACGGTTCTGACTCCCTCCAGGGGGTGCTGGCCCCAAGCTGTGGTCCGGCCAGGGCGGCTCTTCTTGTTTCTTCAGTGCAGGCTGGTGGCGGCTTCCAGCAGTGGCGTCCCTGTCCTGCTCCACAGTTCCCTTAGTTGCTCAGCAGCTCTTGTATCCGTGTGACCTGTTCCCTGAATGGATTCCCTCTGCAGCAGATATTTAAAGTGGATTCTGTTTTCCTGTGGCTAATACGCCAGAAGATTTTAAAGCCCAAATCAGCGCACTGTAGAAAGATTCAGGGTATGTGAAGGGTTTGCTTTTTCTTAAAAAACAAAACAAAACAAAAACAACAACAAAAAAAACAGAACAAGGGCATTTGTGAGGACAAAAGATGTTCCCAGGTAGAACAATTTGGGGGAAAAGTATGAAGAGAAGATAAGGATGCATGAACCGATTCCTTCTAAGTGAGTACCCTTGAAAAGTCCTTGTGGGCCCCAGTTTGGAGAATGGAGCCTTGCAAAGCCAGACACAGTGCATACAGCTGGCATACGCAGTGCTGAGTCAATGGGCGACTGTGCGTGTACCAGCATCCCGGATGTCCGGAAAACCCAGCTAAGTGGGGTGCATACTGAACGTGCTGCATCCTGAGGCTGCAGCTCGTCGCGGCTGGACGGGCCTCTCCTGGAGCCGGCAGCTGGCAGAGAAGGCAAAGCCGCAGGAAGAGCGGGCGGCAGGCGGGCAGGGCCAGCGCAAGCAGCCCGCAGCTGCCGGCGGCTGCTGTCCTCGCTCCGCCTGCGCCGCTGATGTCGGCACTTGAGTGCATCTGCTGCCTGCCTTTGGAACTCTGCCGCTTATCTGGGGAAATCGCTTTGACAAATTTGTTTACAGAATATCAAATTGTGCATTTATTGGCTAGCTGGCTAATCCGAAAATAGCCTGAGGAGGGTTTATAAAAGGACTACTTTCATTACTCACAGAACAGAGTTCCTCCCTATAAAGAGTACCATTTAGCATCTTTGATATCTTTCTGCTGTGGTTTTGTTAAGTGGCACACATATCCTGAACTTTAATCCGTATTAAAGCAGAACGAGGGAGTTTAAAGCACCCAAACAAAACAAAACAAAAAAAACCAAAATAGGTGAAGGGGATTAAAACAAAAACAAACCCCAAACCCAAACAAGCATTTGTGCGAAAGGAGACTCCTGTAATTTCTAGAGAGCTAATGGGGCTGGGCTGGGCTGGGTGTTGTGCCAGGGCCACATTCTCCAGCATGCTTAGTTCTCACCACGAATTTATCCTGTGGATGTTATTGAGTCCATTTTACTGATGGGGAAGCTGAGACTCATGTAATAAGTTGCTTAGCCACACAACTATAGGAGGCATGGCTGTCCTTGAACCAGGCTGTCTGTCTCCAGAACACAACTTCTTTTTTAGTTTGTTTGTTGTTATTTTTTCTTTTGTTATTTATTTATTTATTTATTTATTTATTTATTTAAGTTTCAGAGGTAGAACTTAGTGATTCATCAGTTGCATATAACACCCAGTGCTCATTATATCAAGTGGNATATATATATATATATATATATATATATACATATACACAACTTCTTCTTTATCCATTCATCTGATGATGGACATCTGGGCTCTTTCCATAGTTTGGCTATTGAGAACATTGCTGCTTATAAACATTGGGGTGCAGGTGCCCTTTTGAATCACTACGTTTGGATCTTTTGGATAAATACTAAGTCATGCAATTGTTGGGTCATAGGGTATTTCTATTTTTAACTTTTTGAGGAACCTCCACACTGTTTCCCAGAGTGGCTGCACCAGTCCACATTCCCACCAACAATGTAAGAGGGCTCCCTTTTCTCCACATCCTCTCCAACATCTGTTGTTTCCTGAGTTGTTAATTTTAGCCACTCTGACGGGTCAGAACACAACTTCTTAGCCACTAAATCAAAAGCTCTAAGCAGCTGAGCGCATCAAAACCTCTAAGCACTGACTCTTATTTATTTATTAATTAATTAGTAGGCTCCATGCCCATTGTGGACCCCGACATGGGGCTTGAACTCAAGACCCTGAGATTAAGACCTGAGCTGAGATCAAGAGTCAGATGCTTAACTGACTGAGCTACCCAGGTGCTTCTAGCCACTGACTCTTTAAGGAGGTATTGATGTTGCCAAGGGAGCTGGTCACCCATTTGCCTGGCTTAGCTGAGCGGGGAGGACCTTGGTGTTGAGTGTATTGAGACAAGGTTTACTTTAATTTATAGCAATTAATGTGGAAGAGAGCTACCTTGGGTATGGAATTGGGGCTTTCTCCCGGGGAGTGTTGAACCAATGAGAAAATTTGGGAAGATAATAACCCTGAATGACAAAGACAAGCCTTCTTCAACTTAGAAATTTCACTTTGCAACTAATGATCCTTTTTAAAAATCCAAAAGATTAAAGTCCTACAGTCTGTGAGCTTTCTGGTGGGACTAAAGATCAGAGATCAGTTTTCAGGAAGAGGTCATTGGGAATTGGAGGAGTGACCAGACAAGAACAAAGTTGGCTCTTGAAAGAGGAGGTAAAGATATCAAACAGGTGGAGTAGGGTAAGGAGGAAGCAAGAGGGTTTTAAACTAGCACCAGGAGGCAGCAAGTACCAGGACTGTCTTTAGAAGAAAAGGGGAAATAGATGTTAGTTTTGAAAGTCAGACTACAGAGCTGCCCTTTTCAAGTTTTTTTTTTTTAAATAAATAAAAAAAGGAATGAAAATACAGTTGATATAGTGCTGTGGAAGCAACAAGTGAGGGACTTGTTAGTGGAACTTTGATGTTTGGTAGGTAAAGTATGTAGGGAATGAGAGAACACAGACAAATGAAGATTAGGGGAGAGGCCTACTCGAGTTCAGGTTTGCTTCTGCAGAGTCTAACCGTAGAGTTTCACTTTGGTACTTGCAGTGTTAGTAGTCATCGTCTGTCCATCCATTTGTTCCATAAGTACCTTTGAGACCCTGCTATGTGCCAGGGCCTGGGCTGGGCACTGAGGGCACAGTGGAGCACAAAGCCGCTCATGGCCCCTGCCATGCTAATCCCATTACAAGAGCCAGTACGCAATCACAGCAGCACTGAGTGGTGCTCTGGATGGGTGATAGGGGGATGCAGCTAATCAAAGATGGAGAAGAAAGAAGCTGGTCAGTGAGGATATGCCATTCCCTGGGAGGCAGAGTCCTTGTTTGTTTAGGAGTGTAAAGAGTAGTACATCTGCCCTGAGGCTGGAATTCTTTTACAGCAGGGATTCTTGAAGGGAGATGTGTAGGGATCCAAAGGCTTTTCTACCTTGCATCATATTCCCCCACTACAGTGATAACAGGTCAATTATACCACAGTTGTGGCCAAAGGCAGGAACACTCAATTGCAAATTTGTCTTTTTCACTAACCTGCTGTATAAAATAATATCAGCACTAACATTTACAGAATAATTAATAATTGGCCAAGTACTTTGATGTAGTTATTCCAATGTGTATCTCCACTCTATCCCCAGCCTTCTTTCCTTCCTCTCATTCACCTGCCTCCCAGGTAGGTAGGACAGACAATATCATTATGCATTATTTATCATAGTACATTATCATTATGCATTATTATTATTATCAATATGCATTATTATCAAAATGCATTTTGAGGATTTGTTGCCTTGGACATTAGAAACCAAATTATAATGTGTGCCCACCAACTGTAGAGAGGGGGACAAATACTTTCAAATATAGTATGTTAATTTCTCTTGAAGCATACACAAGGGTCATCAGAGTATGAGGCAGGAACCCCTAATTTGGAACGTGTGTGTGTGCGTGTGCGTGTGTGAGCTTTCTGCAAAATTTTGAACAATGGATACAGTTCAGCTGGAAAAGGACAGGATGGGTTGGGGCAAGCTCAGACGGGGTAAGCTTTGCTGGATGAGGACGTGGGAAAGCTAAAGTTGAAACTAGATCTTCTGGTGTGTCTTCTGTGCTCATTTCCTGAACTAAGCTGCATTCAGGTGGGCAGGGGGAGGGGAGAAGGTGGGAGAAGTTAAAGACCACCTCGTGGAGTAGGAAACCAGGAAGCAGGAGGGCTGGCTTTATTTATTTATTTATTTTTAAGATTTTATTTATTTATTTGACAGAGAGAGCCCACGTGCACAAGCAGGGGGAGCTGCAGGGAGAGGGAAAGGGAGAAGCAGGCTCCCCGCTGAACAGGGAGCCCGATGCGGGGCTCGATCCTGGGAGCCTAGGATCATGACCTGAGCTGAAGGCAGACGCTTGCAACTAAGCCACGCAGGCGCCCCACAAGAGGGCTTTAAACTGCTATCAAGAGGTTGCCTGCTGGGGAAAGGGGGGATGTAGAGAGTGTGTGAGTTTTGAAGTTGCCATTTACGGAGGCTTTATGAAGCCTAGGTGCAGAGCCAAGCCCTGTGCGGTCATGCCGTTTGCTCCTCACACCGCTGTGCCTGTGAAGTGTCATCCAGGGCACGCTCAGTCCTCGCAGACATTGTTGTCTCACACGGGCAGAGACGTGACGGTGACGCCGCCCGCGTCTCACGTGTAGTGTTGTGCCCGCTGTAGCTCTGGATTAGGTGTTGCTGCCACTTGACGGAGGGAGAAGCTGAGCCAAGGGGTCGGCCGCCAGTTGGACCTCACCCTGCCGAGCGCTGCTGGGCTGTCCGTGCCCCAGGGCCCGGTGCGGCACGAGAGGACCGTGAGCTGCCGCTGGCGTTGTCCTGGGTTGGACGTCTGTGGAGGGTCCCCACAGCTTTCTAGCACGGCTGGAGTCTTCGCAGACATCAGGAGCGAATAGACTTTGGGGACTGCTCGGGGACCTCATCCCTGCAGTGTAGTCATTTCTACGGAGAGACGTGTTTACAGGCCCAAACGTAAGCCGGGCCTGTCTGGGTGGTGTTTTGCTTTCTAGGACTCGGTGTTCATTAGGCATATGCTGGCTTCCATAGGCCCGACGCATGCGGATGTCTGCCAGCTTTCTAAACCATAGTAATTAAGGCTTTTATGAGTTAGCAACACGCCAATGTAATGTGGAGCACAAGTAGCTCCTATTAAACTTAACTACGGAGGTAAAACTTCTTGAATTTTTGAAGGCGTGGGGTAATCATCCTGTAACTGATTTAAGAGGAACTGTATTTACTTAAGGAGCATCACGGATAACCGAACACACAGAGAAAAGACATAGTGCGGACGCTGCGTATGTTGCTTCAAGAATATGTTTCTATGGGATGATTAAGATTCGTGGACGTAGCCTGCTGATCAGGTGGGGAGAGGGCCACAAGCCTTTCTTGTAACATGTTTCCCCCAAAGCTCACCTCGCTCGAAGCTCAGTAAAATACAGACTGCTGGCTTTTATTTCAGAATTAATCTTGCTGATCAATAAACTCCATTCTGTCTACTTGGGCTTCAAAACCTTGAGCCTGAGGGGAGGCGGAGTCAGGGAGAGGGGTTTAACTTGCACTGAGTTAGACAAAGTGGTAGATGTCTTTGACAAGATGGGTTTAGAATTTGCTTAATTGCTATTTGCTGTGATGTTCTGCCATCTGTACGGAAAGCTTCCATTTGGAGAGATCATCAAAATAATGTTTCTAGGTTTTACTGAGGGTCCTCCTCCCTTAAGCAAATACTATTGCTGCTTCTTTCCAGATAACTATTTCCATTTATTGTGAAAACAAACAAACACCTCATTTGTTGAGGACAACTGAGTCAGCACTCCTGGCAGTCACCTCTTTGCCAGCTTTTCACGGGAAATGGGGGATTTGATTTTCTTCCTCCTAAAAGAATTGTGTCTGAAAAGATGAGAGCAGGGAACACCTGAGGATTTATGGATCATCACTTGAGCTGAGAGGCTAGAAGGAGAGATTTGGAGTCGGGAGCCAAGTCTTAACATTTTCAGATATGCCACGTGAAACCAGTGGAGAAACCAGAGTAATTGTCAGAGCATGGAAACCCCAACGGGATGGGCTATGTGGCCTTCAGTCCCAAGGAGAAAGCAAGTGGTAGAGAGCATCTTAGTAAAACATTACTATGTGCTGCTCATTTCAGCATAAAATGGTGTGTGTGCTAGGCTGATCCCTTTATTTTTATTTTTTTAAGATTTTATTTCTTTTAGAGAGTAAGAGAGCATCAGCAGAGGGGGGTTGAGGAGAGGAGCAGAGGAAAAGGAACAAGCAGACTTTGCCTGGAGCTCGGAGCCCAACGCGGGGCTCGATCCTACGACCCTGAGACCAGGAGCTGAGCCTGACTGAGCCACCCAGGCACCCCTAGGCTCCTCCCTTTAGCCCTAAGTTGCTGTTGGAGTCCGACTGCTCCCTCCCCGCTACTCCGTGTTTCTCTGTGTGTGCAGATACTGGAGGAGTTGGGACAGGCCATTCCTGTACTACTTTAGGAGAAAGCTTCTCAATGTGCCTGTGAAATCTCATCCTGGGCATGCTCAGTCTTTCCAGACATTGTTGTTCCGCACGGGCAGAGATGTGACAGTGACGCTGCCCATGCATCTCTTGTAAGGTGTCATGCCTGTTGGAGCTCTGCTGGACAGCTGTAGGTGGCCGGGGAATAGGAATGCTCCTGCCAGTGGCAGGCAGATGGTTCCTTGCTAGTTCTGTCAGTAATAAATGCTGTTCATACCAGGTGAGCAGTCTATGAAAGAATCTTACCAGTCTCAGAGAGCCAGGGGAGATAGAGACAGATAGAGACAGCAAGCCCTGCTGCTCAGGGCAGGGGCCAGTCAGGGGCGGGGCTCCTTGCTGGGGGCTGTCTCCGTCAGCCGTTACAGGGGGATGTTTTCCTTATGCCACAGCATAAACAGAGCAAGTAGTCCCTGGGAGCTAGGATGATACATAAAAGGGGAAGTGATACGTGGTGGAGCAGAGTGCATTTGTACTTTTAAAGTATGCATGTGAGATAATGTAGATTAATCGCCTGTTTAGTAAGTGATTGCCAGAATTGTGTTAGAGAATTAATTGCAGGTAGCCTGCCCATCCACATGGAGCCCTACACAATTAGGGTCCTGCATGTAGCTGGGAGGCCGGGTGCGGGTACAGTTCTGTTGCTTACTAGTTCTGTGTAGGCATTTAGCTCTTCTAAGCCTCAGTTTCATTTACCTAAAATGGTGACAACAACCAGCCCAAGGGTTGCTTTCAAGATTAAATGAGATGTTTGTGTGTATTAATAAATTTTAAAATGCCTGGCACTTAATAGGCAGTTAGTAGGCAGTGTCTGCTGTTGTATTATGGCCAAAATATGATCTTTGGGAATACGCTTCACAGATCAGGTGTCTTGGATCTTTACCTGCATTGTTTTTTGCTGAGCCTAGAACAGTGCCTGGCACGTAGTGGATGCTCGGCACTTATGGGTGTATGGAAGGATCAGGGGAAACTTAGAGGGCAAATATTCTCCCTATTCAGTGACCTGAGGAATGCATGTTTGGAAGGGAACAACTCTAGTGTTTTGAATGAAGGTGTGAACACTTGGAATGCCTGTGCCTGGTTTTCCCTGACCCAGTTCCCAGAGATTCCCAGAGAACTCCCCCTAGGTTCTCTGGGCTTAGATTTTTGCTGCAGCTCTCTTCCCCATACACACCCAGCTTCCAAAAGTATTTGGGAAAGAAAACTCTTTTTATTTTTATTTTTAACATAAGAGAGAGAGGCTAATATTTGCAAAAGAACTTCAATAGAAATAGACCCCAATACACACACACACACAGCCTCCTCACCCCACACATGATTTAAATGTATGTGTATAAAAGGGGACTTCATAAATCAGTCTGACAAATCAGTCTGAACAGAAATCAATCTGAACTGGATTATTCTACAATATCGGTGACATAATTGGTTTGAAATTTGCAAAATATTTATTGAGGGTGGCACCTGATAGAATATACCCAAATTCCACATGATTAATAAAGAACAACAACACGATCCAACACTAGAAAAACAAGAAGAAAATAGAATATAATATTTATGAACTCCCTGGAGGACAGATGACTTTCGAGGACTAGGAGTGATCAAGGGACTTGAGTACATAAAATAATCTCATGTGAAAACAAAACGTAACCAGAGTAGGGAACTTATTTGCAGCCAGTATGATCAAGTATTAATATGTGTCTTATGCCAAGAGCTTATCCAAGTTGATAAATAGTAGATAAATGGCAAAAAAAGTGAGTAGATAGTTTGGAAGAAGTGGAGCTGATAAATGTCTGGAAATAGGTCAATCTCAGTAGAATCAAATAAATGCAACTAGAAAGAAGCTACTATTTTTATGTACTAACCTTGAGAAAAATCAATGAAAACGATACTTGGGCTGGCAAAGATATAAACTCTTGTACATTTTTGGTTGCATTGTAAGTTAGTGTGAAACTTTTGGAAAGCAGTTTGACAGGCAATCCCTAGATCAATGTGTGAGTATCTAGTGATTCAGTGTACCACTTCTGGGAATTTGTCCTAAAGAGCTAGTCCAAAAAGGAACCCATCTACCCACAAGATGTTTGTTGTAGTTTTATTTGTAACAGTGGGAAATTGGAGGCGTCTTAAAAGCTAAGGGAGTGAGGTACATCTCCTGGATGAATTATGACATCATTAAAAGTGATTTTGAACATCATGGTAACATGGAAAAATCTAATGTGTTATGAACTGAAAAATAGGAATAAAAATCTTATATACAAACTGACTTCAGCTAAATGTGTATGAATAAAAAAGAAATACATAATATAAATATTTCATATTAGAGGGATGGTGCTAACATTTTGTTATTTGTTTTATAATTTCAAATGGCATATATTTAAGTGATTATCATTGCCAAGGGTAATCAGAAAGAAGAAATTACAGAGAAGACAGACATATAATTATGAGTTCACTGCGTAACAATTGCTAGCTACCTAGTAACCACAGCAAGTATGCTATAAGGGTCCATAAAAGGGAACGGGAAGTGGCATTGTTTTCTAAACTATTTCAGGGGGCGAAGGCAAGGTTAATCTGATTTCAGGTTATCAGATTAACCCCCATAGGTCAATCTGAGCTGTACTCACATCTAGACAGGAGAGTGGGTGCTTTAAGAATGTATCATGGCAAGTGTGTGGGACCTGTAGCTCTTGGTCTTCCCAGGCTCATTGGGCTGTTCAGGTTGGTGAGGCGAGGAGCATCTGTTGTGACTTACCAGGTTTCTACTGTTGTCACTGCTAACGAGGTCCTACTCAGCACTTAGGTAGTTTAGTGGCCCTGAAAACCTGAGAGGATAGATGTGGGCACAGGAGGTAACTGAAGGATCCTCAGGTCTCTGAGACGCAGA
Source organism: Ailuropoda melanoleuca (assembly GCF_002007445.2). Taxonomy (NCBI): domain Eukaryota; kingdom Metazoa; phylum Chordata; class Mammalia; order Carnivora; family Ursidae; genus Ailuropoda; species Ailuropoda melanoleuca. The sequence continues at coordinate 69,573,159 of NC_048224.1, forward strand.
CTTCATTTGTGCATTACATACTTACATACTTACTGAGTTGGCATCACTGACCTTGTGGTTTACTTGTCAGTATCTTGAACCTAGCTATAAAAAGGCCAACCCAATTAGTTAGAGAAGGGGATTGGTTAACTTGGAATTATATCCAGTCCTCATATGGACCATTTTAAAGCCACTAGGAGTGTCATGCCCCCAGGCAGTACCCCTGACTCCAGAATTCTGTTAGTCACTAAGTGGCCCAAGCTAGATTGTGGGTGGCTGAGTTCAATTAATCACCATCTCCGGATAGTGTATGTGATGTTTCTGTTGCCTTTTNTTTTTTTTTTTTTTTTCGTTTTTTTTTTTTTTTTTTGCCAAGAAGGGTAGCCACTTGATTTAGTATTCCATTTCAGAATAATATAATGGAATAGGGGCTTTATGTTCTGTTGGGTTCATTTCTGTAAGAATTTATCCTCTGAGTGATTGAAAGCCAAACTGACTCACGGAGTGTTCCATGAAAACATTGAAAGGACTAAGCAGTCCTTTGTGGTATCCTCGGAACCAAACAAAACACCTTAAGAGTGCCAACCATCAACACAGCAGAGGCCTTCAGTACAGAAAAGGACATGGGGGAAAGGTGTTCATTTCTTTTTAAAATAGCTTCTAAAAATAAAACCCCATTTCCTGCAATGCTGTGTGTGTGTAGGAGGACAAGAATTAGAAGGAACAGAATATTCTAGGGGTTTGATAAAATATTTTGAGGCAAAATAAACGTGAGAGCTCTGGGCATTATTTGAGCTTATTGTCTATTCTAAGTGACAGTATTTATAATGATGTTATGTAGACTGCCTCAGGTCCCATTTTGGAATGAGATAGATAAAAACGAACACTGAAGATGACAAATCCAGGATGTAAGTGTGTCAAAATGAGCATACTGTGTCCTGTAGATTCCTAGGAAGAGTTTGGGCAGAGGAAAGGAGGTGAGAATGTTTTGGTGAGGGGGTTCAATTGATGTTTTAGGATTTGCAGCATGGAGTCCTGAATCCAGTTTCTTTGAATAAAGCTTAGGCTGTTCTATAATTTATAATCCAGTTTATTTGTTACCTGTAAAGAATTAGGGGACTTTTGTTCTCATTGTATGTGAAATGCCTAATAATGAGCTGTGGAGCAAAACCATCCAAACAAAAACTTTTAAAGGCTTCTCTGGTGTATTTTTTACACCACTGAATATATTTTAAACAGGTCCTAAATAGATTAAATGAAAGATAATATTCGTTAAATTAATAGCTAAAGACCATGAATCGAAACCCGATGATGGTAGTTGCAATGACCAAATTAAATGAAAATATTTAAAAGGTGTGGGTCTGAAATTGTGCTTGATCAGGAAGTTGTAGGGTTTTAAACTCAATGAACAAAAATATCGCGCTTAGATTGCTCGCACCTGAGAGACTTGCCAATTACTTCCATATCAGGCGTTTTCACTGTAGTCCTCTCCTGGGGGAAGCAATTGGCCGATTCCCCAGGGAGGGAGAAGTGTGAGTTGGTGATGGGCAAATATGAACCGTGGTTGTAAGTCTGATCAACAGTGTCTTTCCATCGTATTGTCCTTTTATTATTATAATTTTTTTTTGCACTCATGCACATAGTTTACAGCTGCCAGTAATTGAAGTTTTTGGTCAGTGTAGACCCAGCAAGTCTTTAAGAATATGAAACTAGGGGCACCTGGGTGGTTCAGTCGGTTAAGCATCTGCCTTCGGCTCAGGTCATGATCCCAGTGTCCTGGGATGGAGCCCTGCATCGGGCTCCCTGCTCAGCGAGGAGCCTGCTTCTCCCTCTCCTCCGTGAGCCTGCTCTCTTGCTACCTCTGTCTCTCAAATAAATAAAATCTTAAAAAAAAGAATATGAAACCATATTGTGTGCTTGACAAATTTCTGCAGTGAATATAACCGCAAAGGTGTATGTGCGTGCGTGCTCGTGCACGCGTGTGTGCGCGTGTGCGTGCGCGCGCGTGCGTGTGTGTTTAGCAGCTGACACTGCCTGTGAAGCAGTTGGTCGTTTAAGGAGCAAATCTGAATGCGCATAAGAAATATAAGTACAGATTCCAGGGTCTGTCCACTAAGACTCTGGTTCAGTAGCTCTGGGTTGGGGGGTTCAGGAATCTGCATTTCTAGTAATTACTGTTGAAGATTGGGCTGCAGGTGACGTGAAGGCCCATGATTTAAAGAGACATCACTTTAGAGTCTTGAACACCAAGATAATGGAGTCCCTTTCATTTTCATTCTGGTTCTAGTTCTTTCCCCAGTCCTCTGGGTGAGAACCTCATTCATGCGTCAGACTCAAATTAAAGCGATGAAACTCTCAAAATATGAAATCTTCATATTAAGTTGGCCAACTGCCATGCAGTTCTCAGCCATTTGTGCTTCCAGGCGTGACTTTATGATTCCTCTATAAGTGCTCCATAATGAGGGGCTGAGCTTAGTTATGCAAATTGTTCAGCACTGAGTATCCACCGTAGGCTGCGAGTTTTAGATGGGGAGAAAATGTAACCCGTGCTGTGTAACATTCAGGATTTTGGCCTTGGAATCTCCTATACCATGAGATGGATTATGGCATTTCTAGGATACTCCCCTTAAAATGAGCCCATCGATCGGGCTGGCGCAGAAAGAACAGGGCCAACAGGGACAGACCCTCGGGTCTTCCCCACGGTGACATTCAGGGGAGGACAGGGCGCCCTAGAGTGATGGCCTCTTGGATGCTCAGCTGCTGCTGCTCTTTGTAATGGTTTTTCTCTTGTGATTTCCTTGACGAATGAGCCAGACTGTTTTCTTGAAAACAAAACTGGAAACAAAGCATCTGAAGCTGTTGGAGAACTCTGCTTGGAGTTTGGATTCTTACTTTTCTTCATTTCAAAAGCCAATAAAATGGTTTCTGTTGCTGTTGTTGGCACAAGTGTAATGCAGGAGGAGGGGCGTCCTCCGACGGTGCGTTTAATTTTTCATGAGGAGTGCATTTAGTGCTTCCCCAGCTAGGTGGTTCTGATGCTAATTAGCGAGAAGAGGTTCGCTCTCTGCCCGGGAGCACATGTGTGCACCGCAGTTTGTGCCTGTGGACGAGAGAGTGGCTGCTGCTACTGGTCCATTTACCGCACCAGTTCCTGTTTTGATCTTGTTTGAGCTTAAATGTTAATTTAACCACAGCTCATCTTAAGCTGGGTGACCTTTTTTTTCCTCTGCTGCTGCTGAAATTCAGATGTTTGGAGCATCATCTTCCTGAACTTCAAACAGTTGGGAAGCACAAGCGATTATTGCAGTTGCAGGTAAGGGCGTGCTGGGAACAAAGAGCACTGTGCTACCTCCTGCTTCTTGGCATGTGGCTTTTTATGAGTGTGATTATCGGTCCCTGTGGCCTCTGTGCTTCTTGAGTGCTAGAAACTATGGGTTGGAAATATTCTGTATTAAAATACTAAAATGACTGATTCTAGTTCTCAGCTCAGTTTTAAAATTTATTTTTAAATGGTTTGGAGCAAATACTTAAATTTATTTTAAACCCTCTTCACATATTTTTTATTTTAAAGATAGTTTTATATAAGATTGAGAGAATGGCCACAAAGAATGGTTTTTAGACAAACTGTGTAATTTTCATTTTAACTTATAGTTTTAATTTATCCTTTATTTTTGGTTGAATGCTAGACATGGCTTTCTGTCTTGTATTATTTGACACAAGGATTGATAGAAGGATTATTGGCTGTCCTTCTGTATGTGACTTCCATGACTGCATTTTAAAGTTTCTACATCCTCCTTTTAAAACATATTTATAGTTGAGGATTGATTGAAATTATAGAATGAATTTTAAAATGCAAGTAAAATTTTTAAGGATAGTAACAGGATCAGGAATGAATCAAAATGCAATATCTTCTATCTGCTACCTGAGCAAATGTTCAAGTTACATAAATTATCCCTAAATCCCTGTAAGCCAAGGAAAACATAGGTAAAATCTTAAATCATGCCTTCTGTACTTAGTGGTAGATGGTAGGTGTAGGAGGGCAATGGAGAGGGAGAGAACATGTCAGTCTGATCTTCTGTAAGACGATTACCAAGAACGGCCAAATGTTTTGCTTCTAAAAGACCTTTGTTCTTTTATATTAAGCAATGATGCCTATCTTTGCTACTATTAAATAAAACTTGCTTGTGTCTCTAACCCTTTAGGGCACGTAACCGAAGCTCTTTTCCTTTTCTTTCTACTCACCCCTTTATATTTGGTTTACCGTAGATTTATAAGTTTAAGAGACAATTATAAGAAAACAAAAGGGGAGGCACTATATTGATCAACAACACAAAGTGAAAGTTCTAGACCTGCTAAATGTAGCCAGGTGCTTCTGGAGAAAGAGAAATGTCATTCAGAACTTCAATAAATCACTTAAACGAAGTTTCACCATTGATTTTCTTATCTTTTCTGCCAAATAATCATTTTGTATTACTTAGAAAAAATCCAGTGGGAGGAAGGGTTAGTGTTTTTCTTTCTTTCTTTCTTTCTTTCTTTCTTTCTTTCTTTCTTTCTTTCTTTCTTTCTTTCTTTCTTTTTTTTAAAGATTTTATTTATTTATTTGACAGAGATAGAGACAGCCAGCGAGAGAGGGAACACAAGCAGGGGGAATGGGAGAGGAAGAAGCAGGCTCATAGCGGAGGAGCCTGATGTGGGGCCTGATCCCGTAACACCGGGATCACGCCCTGAGCCGAAGGCAGACGCTTAACCGCTGTGCCACCCAGGCGCCCTGGTTAGTGTTTTTCATACTGGAATACTCGTGTTGTATTTCAATTTTGTGATATTTAAATTCTCTTGTAACTCTTACTCCATGTGTGTGGGTTTCCTTCAATAATGAGGTGAAGAATATTGGAAGTTACCATATGGGGCAGGGAGTGTGGTTTTTCTCGTAAGCCGATGGCTGGGATTCCAGCAGAGCGGTTCTGTTTAACTGTCATGAGGACGTAGGCCACCTTCGTGCCTGTGTCCCATGCTTGCTGTTTTGTGACAGTGATCGGCTGCTGCAGCTTCGTTTCTGTTTCCTGAAATACTAGTAGAAGGACCCAGGGGGGCAATTGCAAGTGCCAAGCCTTTTCTGCACAGCTGTCATCACCGAGATAGGTACTGTTGGCTCCGACGCCGGGGCCCTGGTGGTTCAAAGTCCTGGGACAGTTATGATGCTCCGAAGGAAATCCCAAAAAGACCAACACAGATCATCAACTGCATAATTTTTGTACCTACTTCTCAGAAGTTCAAAGCAGTTTCTGTTCATATCACTCATCTTTGTCTGTAACAAAGGGACCACAGGGCTACTTTAAGGAAAAAAGGAGGAGGAAATGGATGCTTCCTGGCATTTTCTCCCAAACTAAGAACCTAGTCAGTTTTAGATGTTCATTTTAGCTTACTCAGGTAGAAATTCACACTGTGCTATGGTAATGGGTAATTCATTAGCTTAGAGCTGTGTTATTGTGTATGACAGGTTCATCTGTTTCTTGTATTGGAACCTGTATTTCTGTGGTGATTTAACATTCACCCAGAGTCATCAAGAGGTACCGTAATCAGTGACAACACTGATGGCTTCCTATTCGTTTATGATGGACTTCTAGTAAGCTCTTCTCTCATCTTTAGGGGTTGAAGCTGCAGAGGGAAGAATGGTGACTCACCCCCAATTGTTATGCTGTTGGCCCTGGGTTCCATCTGCCCAGGGTGTTCCTTCCATTCAGTTTGCTACTGTTTGCTGCTGCTTATATCACTCCTGGTGCGAGACTTCCATTCACTAGTGGGACTCAGAATTTACAGAGGGAAGAATTGGAATAGGTCAGTGCATCTTTAACTTTTTTTTTTTTTTTTTTTTTTGGATTTTAGGGATTACATGGTCCAGGGGTTATTTTGCCAACCAGGTAAGTTAAAAAGAAAGACTCATCATTATCTACCATCATCACCACCTGTAGAGAGCTCCTAAAAGAAAGGACATTTTAACCTCAGAAAAGTAGGAAAGCTGTAATCCCAGACTATCAGTCCTTTAGAGATGGATTAAATTCAGCTTTAGAAGGAGTTCACTACATGTCTTTTTTAAAAAAAGTCACCATAGGTTGATTGATAAAAACTTTATTTTAGACCAGAGTTGGGGAAGCATTGGGCAGCGTGATTTCTAGGACTCCTCTCAGTGACCGCGTTCCATGACTTACATGTGTGCAGGATGCTCTTGGTCCCTATTAGCTCCTGGGTGCAGGCAGGAAAAAGAAGGTTGGTGATCCTGAGTGCAGTACAGAAGACTCTCTTCCAAAACCACACAGATGTCATGTTTACACGAGGTTGATTTGACTATCTACAGATCAGCTGCAAATCCTTCTCCAAGGGAAGACACATTTAGAGCTGCTGAAGGGCTCTTTAGAATCTTGACCCTGGCTCCAACTCCTATGCTGGTTGGACCTCACTCCCTTAACTTGCTCTGGGTTTCTCAGTCCTCAATGCTAAGTAATTAAAGCTGACTCTCCCAGCTTCCAGTGAGCTTAGTTGGATAGCTCGTTCTTCAGATGACTTCACATTGGCGTTACTCATAGGACCCTTTCAAAGCTATTAAATTCCAGTTCATTTTAATTGGCCCTTCAAGTGCCTTTACAATCACCAGACTTTCATTGGTCCATTTGTAAATCAGTTATTAGCATAAAGAGAGACCCTTTTCTCTTTCAGTAATATTCACAGGGTTTTGTTAAAAAGCAGTAGTAAAACCAAAAACTAACGGAGCAGATCCCTGTATTTTATGTGACTGTTTTCTGTGCAACGTAGGAGCTGTTTTGGTTATTTCAGGTATTTGAATTACTTCCAAATGTTCACTCTTGGGCTGATGTAGACTTTGATTTCTTTACATACTAGTAAAAAGTCATGTGGAATATTATTAGATTAAAATTTTGACTTTAAAAAGAAACTGGTCTTAAGGAGGAATCCAAATCAAATACCTCTTATTGTTTGAGTAATAAAACAAAAACAGCCTTGATGTTATTTCCATTATTCAGATGGTTAGACAAATGGCTTCATGGGGAGAAGAAGACAGATGACAAATGGGGGAGGAGGAAGGAAGGCCTGCTGGATTGGAACTGCACATCACAGCCTCTGGCCTCTTCTTCAGTCAAGGTCCCTGCTGGGCTCACCATCTCCTTGCATGGGTGATCCTCAGTTTTCAGTAACCATGCCTCTAGTAGTGATTCAGCTTGTGGACTGGTTGGGATTTATCAAATTTGGTTTGATTTGCAATTGGTGAAGGACAGTGGCTAGAAAGATATAGGAGTTTGTCTGGGCAGCACAGGAGAGAGATTGTAGAGGGACATGACATGGGGATTGTCGGGAAGGAAGCATGTGACCTGATTCATGCTCTAAAAAGATGACTGTGGTTATGCGTGGACAGTAGACTATAGAAAGTCCAGCGAGGAGGCTCTTGGACAAGGAGTCTAATATGAGATGGGTGATGACGGGCGGCTGAGGAAGACTGGGCAAGTTTAGAATATGTTTTGAGAGATGTGTATTGATGGATTCTAGGGGGGTGTAGAGGGAAGAGAGGAATTGAGGGGGATTCTTAGGTTTTTGTCCTGAGCAGCTGTGTCGATGTGATGCTCTTGACTCGGTTGGGGAAGATTTGGAGAACAGTAGCTTTTGGAGAGAGAAGCAAAAGTTTTGTTTTGGCTGTATTAATTTTGAGATTCGTATTAGCCATCTAATGGGAGACCTAAGGGGCATAAGCAATACTTGAAGAGTTAATGGCTGTGAATTTTCCAAGTCTGATGAAAGACATCATAGATTCAAGGACTCCACAAACCCCAAATCCCCCTCCCTTAGACAAGTAGAAGTGCAAACTGATAGGTGACTTTTTGAGAGAATTGGTAAAAGCCAGAAGACAATGTACTGATGTGCTTAAAAAAACTAAAGGGAAATAAATACCAACCTAAAATTCTTGATCTAGTGAAAACAGCCTTCAAAGACAAAATAAGGACATTTTTGGACAAATGAAAACTTTAAAAAATGCATTGCCAGCAGACCAAAATGGAAGTATGGAGATATAGGAAGGAACAGTATATTTTAGTGACACATATTTGAGATTCTTGAACATGCCACGAGGGAACATTAACTCCTATCAAATTCAGGAGGGGCTTAGCTAAGTAGTTCTTTTTTGGAGTCTCTTAGGTGGTCGTGGTCATGCATTAGCTGAGGCTGCAATCATCTGTAGCCTTGCCTAGGCTGGATTGGCTCATTCGTATGCCTGTTTATCTGAGGCCTCAATTGCTCCCCATATGGGTCCTTCTGTGAGGGTGCTTGAATGTCCTCATGGCACAGTGCCCAGCCCTTTCAAGAGCAAGTGTTCCAAGAAACCAAGGTGGAAGCTACAATACCTTTTATGACCTAACATCAGAAGTCCCCATACTGTCACTTCCACTGACCGTTAGTCACAAGAGACCAACTGTGGTTCACTGTGGAGTGGAACTCTACAAGGACAAGAACACTAGGAGTCATAGGTCACTGTGGGCAATTTTGGGTGTTGGATACCACATAAATTATCCTTTGTTTTTTCAATTTATTGTGAAAACTTTGTTGTAACTGGGTTCACTCTGAGGGCTCTTGGTTTAGTATCAATTATCCTGAGATAAATAGGGTCTCCCAAACTGTTCTTTTGTAGAAGTTCTTATCATAATTGTAATTTACACGTATTTATGAGGTTATTTCATTGTCTCCCCCTCAAGGCTGTGTTTTATGAAGGAAAGATTCAGTGTACCCCCACCAGCCAGCACAGTGGCACAATACCTAGCACATAATAGGTGCTCAGTAAAAATGTATTAAGTAAATGAATACATGAATCCAGTTGAACTTACTTGTTCTTTGCTGGAGAAACTCCAAACTTAGATTAGATAGATTCAATTTTTGTTTTGTTTTTATTATCCAGGATATGCCCTTACATTGCTGTTTTACTAAGCCTATGTGTTGAGTGTTCTGTAGTCATGTTACTGTTTAATTTTTAAAGGATTAACTTAGTCTGTGCTACTGTGGATGGAAAATATATGCCATAGGTAAATATGTGCTATTGGATTGATATGGATTTAGCATCTTCTCTGGGAGAAAATTGTTCAGCTGAATTCTGCAATTGATCACTTGTTGTCACTCAAGAATATTGATGACCGTTTCAACAACTTGGGGTTAGTAAGAAAGATAAAACTGTACCTTTAAATGAAAAAAATAGGTTTCTGTTTACTGAGGTTAAGAATATATCAGTAAGGATTCACAGCTTTTTTTAAGTGATTATTTTGTGGGTTTGCTTATTGTAATGTTCTAGAATGTTTTATTCATCACTTGTTTTGCCTACTAAAACCTGTTTAAAATGTTTTTTAATTTAAAAATTGATGAGACTTGGATGGGAGGCAGAATGCCAGAAAGGCCCCAGTTCCTACAGCTGCCTGTGTACTGTTATTCTGAGATGCTGGATTGAAATATTCTAGCTAACAGCTGAAACATGACTCTCTCTCTGGAGGATTTTAGCACTTCTAATCTTTCCCCCCATCTCTGCCTTCCTTCAGAATTAAGGAGCCCAATTTCGAATATTGGATCAGTGTCTGTGTGCCCCCCTAGATTATACATTCTGAAGCAAAAAGGCTATGTCTTCCCTTCAAGAGTTGCCTTCATATACTTGCATAAGAACATCTAGTTCAGATTAGTTAAATCATGAGATTTATTAGCCCACATAAATGTGGAATCCTAAAGGTAGGGTAGGATTGAGTGTGACATCATCTAGAAGTTCCAGCCACATTTCCATGTGGATGTCTTGGCTCTGCCCTCCTCCAGATCCTCCAGCCATCCTACGGATAGGGGCAGCAGTTCCCAGCCTCTCATCTCAACATATTGTCCGGATGAAAAGAGAGCTACTTCTTGGAGGTCCCACAAGATCAAGAAAAGTCTTTTTCAGAAATCCCCTGGAAAGCACTCTCTGTGTGTCTTTGGTCTCGGTTGAGTCACAGTCTCATTCCTGAACCCATCTTTGGTAATAGGAGTGGGATTATCTTTGGGTCAGTCAGGACCACCCATGGAACCAGGAGTGGGGACAGCTTCTGCAGGGGATGCATTGGAAGAGAGGCGAATACCTGAACAAAATCAGGGTTTTATTAGGAAAGAGGTGAATGACAAAAGCAGTATCCCTTACACTTCCTGTTATGTCCCCAGTACTTGAAACAATGCCTGGCACATAATAGATTGTCAATAAACATTTATTAAATGAATTTGCTCTTTTATCTTCCGGTTTCATTTCTCAAACTCTTGTTTGCTTTTTAAAAATAATTAATTAATATCATATTAATTAATTCTTTATTGAAGTATAGTTGACACATGTATTTGCTTTTGTTTCCTGGGAACAAACAGTTATACGTTACTTGTTACTGTCTTTTTTTTTGAATTCTCACTTTTAAATGCTATTTTTAAAACATTTAAATAGCCTGTTGCTACTTCATAATGAATAGAATCATTAAAAATAATTTATGATTAAAACAATTTGATAGGTATGTGTTTAAATAATTTTGCTAGCATATCCCAGGCTAAGGGCTCATTTTTAGTAAAACTAAGAAAGCAAACCTGATCCATTATTTATAATTTGTAAGCCAGTGGAAGTATAACAGAGAATGTCATATTATAATAATGATGGCATATGGTAGCAACCATAAAACTCACATTACTTGTTGACACTTGCTCAGTTAAAAGAAGTGAATTTAGTGTGAGATTACTGTAAATCCTGTAAGTAATGTAGTGATGATGTTGCTTTAGTAAATGAATCTGTAAGAAGATACACAGAAGCTTTCCACTGATGTGTAGTAATATGGGCACATGCGTATTTTATCTCCCACTGTCGTAAACTATAATTAAATTCTTACATTGCTGAGCCCATTGTTGGGTAATTTAAAATAAATGTAGTATTCAGAGAGTAGACTGTTCTGTAGGCAGCACAGGCCTCAGGTTCTAGCTCCTCTGTTTCACCACGTCTCAAAATGCATTTTCTTTGCATTTGGAAATGAAGCTACTGGCCTTCAGAGTATGGACCATGGCCTCTGTGTTTTCTCTATTTATGGTGCAAGATTTGCACTTGATCCTTCGAGTAATGGCTGGCAGATGAGGGTGCATGCTTTGTTGCTCTGAAAGATTTTAACTGACATATGTGAGGATCAAACCTACTTTTTGAGGGGCGCCTGGGTGGCACAGCGGTTAAGCATCTGCCTTCGGCTCAGGGCGTGAACCCGGCGTTATGGGATCGAGCCCCACGTCAGGCTCTTCCACTATGAGCCTGCTTCTTCCTCTCCCACTCCCCCTGCTTGTGTTCTCTCTCTCGCTGGCTGTCTCTGTCTCTGTTGTATAAATAAATAAAATCTTTAAAAAAAAAACCTACTTTTTGGGGGCCTTTAGCATAAAGGCCCATTTTCAAACATTGAGGTTGTGGCTTAAAAAATAGTACATTTTCTTGACGTGTCTGGTGGTGGATAGGAAAACTGAGGTGGGATGGCTTTTTCCTCAGATCACCTCTGGAACCAGTGGGAAATAAAGTTTAATTACTATTTGAAACGTACTTTTCTTCCCCCCACTTTCAAGTTCCTCTGTGTTGTTAATCCCAACTAGGACATTCAAATTTAGAACCTAAATGTAGGGTCGTATAGAGTTAAAGGTGGGACAGGGTCAGGGCACCTGCGTGACTCAGTCAGTTAAGAGTCTGCCTTTGATTCTGGTATGATCTCAGGGTCCTGGGATCCAGATCCCTGCTCACTGGGGAGTCTGCTTCTCCCTCTCCCCCTGCCACCTCCCGCCCTGCATGTTCTCTCTCTGCCTCAAATGAATAAATAAAATCTTTAGAAAAAAATTGGGGCAGGGTCTGTGAGGTACCATTTTACTTCTTAGAATGCATGTTTCATTGATTGCCATTAGACCTCTCCTGGACCATTACTTCATGTACAAGTGAAATGAATCCTTGATGTTGAAGACTTGACCTGGGGGCTCCCCTTGTTTGAATACATTCTTGAAATGTTGCTGCAAATCCAAGAAAGTGGATTATCTCCTAGACAGGGTGTATTGTCCTGTGTGCTTTAGGAGAGAGTTTTCAATGATCTTCGTTGAATAATAGAGTCCCTTGATGATATAGCAGGGGTTGAAAATTGATTGGAATGAGAACTCTCTGAAGTGAAATGAAAGAATTTCCTTTTAGTGTTGAGTGCCCAATGACCATTGACCATACACCAGTAGGGTGTATCTAAGCACCATTGGCATTGTTATATGGTTTTCAGGGTCAGTGCTCAAAAACCCATGAGAGGAAGATGGAGAAGGTAGAGGTGGATGAATTGATTCAGGTGAGAGGGGCAAGGGGGCAAGAAGGTGAAAGTATTTGTACTAAAAATATGTGAAGCGATAGATCATGGGGTTGAGGCAAAGAAATGAAGCTAGGAGGAATATGATATATTGAAAGAAGACAAAGATTCAGCTACTGAAAGCCTCCACCATTTTCATCAGACATTTAGGCACCTTTTGCTGAAATTTTATTTCACCAACATTTGGACTTGACATTTCTGTTGAGCACATTTTGGTTAACAATGTGATTTAAGGAAGAAATGTGTATTCATTGTGTTTAATTCATTGTGTTTAAATCTGTATTCATTGTGTTTAATTCACACCAACTCTGAAAAATAAGAAAAAAGCACTTACATTGGTGAAATGGAACTCTTATTTTCCTCCTTTCTGCTTGTTATTATTTCCTATTTGCATATTACTCCAGGCTAATGAGAAAATATAAAATATATTTTATCAAGATCAGAATAAATCTAGCAAGTTTGATCCCTGAATATTTATGGAACACAGCAGTAAATGAATAGAGTAGAGCATTAATAAAGTTGGTTGTTCTATCTTGGATTTTGTGAACTGGAAAAGCAAAGTCCAGGACTCATGGTAAATACTCTGACATATTCATGCGAACAGCTCAGATGGTAACACTGTATTTATCCACCAAAAAGCAAAGGTTAGAAGAAAAAGAAAATTAAATATTAAAGATCTATGTATTTTATGATAGGAAAAAATAAACTTTAATGTAACATATGCATATTTGGGGAAATTTGGGAAAATACATAGAAAGGAAAAGAAAAGCTAGCTGCCATTGGTTATACTACTCAACAATAATCACAGATTATGTTTTGAGTATTCTATCCCACATTTTGTTTTTCTGTGCATAGATTTTTTTCCCTTTTATTATGGGGCTATTTTTAGTAAGTTTCAACCATTTGTATTACTTGAAATATTAGGTGGACAGTTTAAGGAAAGAAGACAGTTTCACATGGTTAATAGTACGGTATGGTTTGTTGCTGAGAGAAGTCTTATGAAATAAAGGTTGAGTTCTGGAATTGACTATAATTGCATATTTGTTTCTATAATTAAATATTTTTGATGGAACTATGGAGTGCTTTTAGAAATGGAAAGGATCTAGAAGAGCCAAAATGATTTTGAAAAAGAATATAGTTTAAGGACTTACACTACCAAATTTGGTATTGGCTTAAGGATGGACATAAAGATCAATGGAAGAGAAAAACACAGTCTAGAGATAAGCCTAAACGTTTGTGGTCAATTGAGTTTTGACAGAGGGGCCAGAGTATTTAAATGAGGGAAGGAAATCTTTTCAACAAACATTGCTTGAACAATTGGATATCCATATGCAAAACAGGGAACTTAGACTTGTACCTCATACCAAACATGTAAATTATCTCAAAGTGAATCGTGGACCTAAATGTAAGAGTTAAAGCTGTGAAACTCCTAGAAGTTTCCTCTTGTGTGTGACCTTGCACTAGAAAAGATTTCTTAGATAAGACCTAAAAAGTATAACCCATAAAAGAAAACATTAATGTATTAGACTTCACTGAAATTAAAAGCTTCTGCTTTTCAAAAGACAGCATAAGGAAATGAAAAACAAGCCACAATTAAAAAGTTTTGCTCTGAAAAATATTTTTTTAAGAGGATGAAAAGACAAACTCCAGACTAGGAGAAAGTATTTCTAAACATACCAAAAAATGGACAATGTCTAGAATATATAAAGAGCTCTCAAAACTCGACAGTAATGAACATGTAATCCAATTTGAAAATGGGCAAAGTGCAAAGACATGAACAGACCGTGTAGACATTTCATTGAAGAGGATATACAGATGGCATATAAACACATGAAAAGATCTTCACATCATTAGCCATGAGGGAAATGCACATTAAAACTACAATGAGATATCTCTACATACCTATCAGAATGACTAAAATAAAAATAGTAACAATACCAAATGCTCCTGAAAATGCACAAAAATTGGATCACAGATATATTGCTAGTAGAAATGTAAAATGGTGTAGCCACTCTGGAATCCAGTTTGGCAGTTTCCTGTGGCACAACATGTGTTCATTGTACAGCCCAGCGATTGCACTATTGGGTACTTACCCCAGAGAAATGGAATCTTACATTCACACATAAACCTGTACACATATGTTCATAGTAGCTTTATTTAGAATAGCAAAAAAGTGAAAACTGCCCCGATGTCCTTTATGGGTGAACGGTGTAGCAGTACGGCCACACCATGGGATACTACTCAGCAATGAAAAGGAACAAACGATCAATACGTGCAACCACTTAGCTGAACCTCCAGAGGTTAAGCATTCTATTAACCCAACATTTTTAACATAATAAAAGTGTGGAGGTGGAGAATAGATTAGTGATTTCCTGGGGTTCAGAATGTGGAAGAATGCAGCTATACAGGGGTGTTTTAATAAAAGCATCATTCATATTTTGCTTTTTATTTTGTTTTGCAATGATTCTGTTTACATATATATGTATCTGTTTATATATATATATATATACTGTTTATATATATTCTGGTATATATAAAAATATATATGGTATATTTATTTATATATTCTTGTATATATATATAAATATATATGTATTTCATCTGGTAAACATTAGTGAGAAAATTTGGTGAGAATACAGACTTTTGTGTTCAACCTGATTGAAAAACTTTCTTGGCAAGTGAATGATGCCATGAGGCTAACAAGGAGGAGAACATTTATAGTATTTCCCTCTGTGGATAAAGGGGAGAACAAGGAACTAACACTGATCATCAACATTTTATTGAAGCCTGTGCTCCACCTGGTGCACCAGATACTCTTACGTACGCCCTGTTCGTGGGGGTTAAGTGTCCGCCAAAAGAGGAAATTGAGCCTCAGGAACATGTAGTGCTTTTCCCAAGGTTAGACAGCTGATGAATGACTGAACTAGAATCTAGACTTGTTTGGGAGAGACAGCAAAGTGTGCACTATGAGCAGGCTTTGGGTCAAGCTTAGGAATATGACAGTCCCTTGAGAAGAAGTAGCGTGACAGGTAAAAATGAACACTTCCGTTTGGTCATGTTAAGCTTGAGATGACCCTCTTTCCTTCCTCTAGAATCCTTATTCTACTCTAGCTTGTTAATTTTGGGGGGAGGTATTTGTTCATTCTTAATTTCCTCCCCAAAAGAACCTTCAAAAGAGTAAGAACCTTGTTAATCGTGTTCTTTGTTGTATGCCTAGATTCTAGAATGCTGTTTGGCACAGAGTATATGCTCAATAAATAGTGGGGTTTGTTGAAAAAAAGAAGGAGTATGACAGTCTTCATCATCTTTATTCATCTTTAGCTCTAGATGGCCCTGATTTACAAGCAGGAAGTATGTACAGTACAGTCTTAAAGATGAATAGTAAATACTGTATTTCTGAAAGTGGGTGATGATCTATTGATTTGATATACATTCAATAAATATTTTTTGAGTCCCTAATTGGTCCCAGGATATATTTTGGGCAGTGGGGATATAGCTGTGGATAAACCAGACGAAAATCAAGGAAAATAAGTAAACTATATGTTTGCTAGGTAGTGGTAAGTGTTATGAATGTGATGAAGAGTGAGGCTTGCAGATATGTTGAGGAAGGGCATTCCAGACAGAGGGAACGGCAGGTCTTACAGCCCAGAGATGGGCATGTGTCTCTGTGTGCATGGAACATCCAAGTAGCCAGTGCATCTGGAGTGCAGTGACTGAGTGGAGGCTGGAGGCAGTCGAGAATGAAGTCAGAAGAATATAGGGACCACATTGCGAAGGACCTCGTAGGCTGTTGTTAGGATTTTTGCTTGACTGCTTAAGATTGGAGGAGCCTGGAGGGTTTTCAAGTAAAAAAGTATTATCATCTTTTTTTTTTTATTCAGCCTTTATTTTTTTTATAATAATATTTTTTATTATGTTAGTCACCATACAGTACATCCCCGGATTCCGATGCAAAGTTCGATGCTTTCATTAGTTGCGTATAGCACCCAGTGCACCATGTAATACGTGCCCTCCTTACTACCCATCACCAGCCTATACCATTCCCCCACCCCCCTCCCTTCTGAAGCCCTCAGTTTGTTTCCCAGAGTCCATAGTTTCTCATGCTTCATTCCCCCTTCTGATTACCCCCCTTTCTTCATCCCTTTCTTCTCCTACCAATCTTCCTAGTTCTTATGTTCCATATATGAGTGAAATCATATGATAATTGTCTTTCTCTGCTTGACTTATTTCACTTAGCATTATCTCCTCCAGTGCCGTCCATGTTGCAGCAAATGTTGAGAATTCGTTCTTTCTGATAGCTGAGTAATATTCCATTGTATATATGGACCACAGCTTCTTAATCCAGTCATCTGTTGAAGGGCATCTCGGCTCCTTCCATGATTTGGCTATTGTGGACAATGCAGCTATGAACATTGGGGTGCATATGGCCCTTCTCTTCACTACGTCTGTATCTTTGGGGTAAACACCCAGTAGTGCAATTGCAGGATCATAGGGTAGCTCAATTTTTAACTTTTTAAGGGACCTCCACACTGTTTTCCAGAGTGGCTGTACCAACTTGCATTCCCACCAACAATGTAGGAGGGATCCCCTTTCTCCACATCCTCTCCAACAATTGTTGTTTCTTGCCTTGTCTATCTTTGCCATTCTAACTGGCGTAAGGTGGTATCTCAGTGTGGTTTTGATTTGAATTTCCCTGATGGCTAATGATTTTGAACATTTTTTCATGTGTCTGTTAGCCATTTGTATGTCTTCATTGGAAAAGTGTCTGTTCATATCTTCTGCCCATTTTATGATTTGTTTATTTGTTTCTCGTGTATTGAGTTTGAGAAGTTCTTTGTAGATCTTGGATACCAGTCCTTTATCTGTGGTGTCCTTTGCAAATATATTCTCCCATTCCGTGGGCTGTCTCTTAGTTTTTTTGACTGTTTCCTTGGCTGTGCAGAAGCTCTTTATCCTGATAAAGTCCCATAAGTTCATTTTATCTTTTATTTCTCTTGCCTTTGGCGATGTGTCGTGAAAAAGGTTGCTCTGGCCGATGTCATAGAAGTTGTTGCCTATGTTCTCCTCTAGAATTTTGATGGATTCCTGTCTCACATTGAGGTCTTTCATCCATTTGGAGTTTATTTTTGTGTATGGTGTGAGAGAGTGGTCAAGTTTCATTCTTTTGCATGTAGCTGTCCAATTTTCCCAGCACCATTTATTGAAGAGACTGTCTTTTTTCCACCGGATGTTTTTTCCTGCTTTATCAAAGATTAGTTGCCCAAAGAGCCGAGGGTCCATTTCTGGGTTCTCTATTCTGTTCCATTGGTCTATGTGTCTGTTTTTGTGCCAGTACCATGCTGTCTTTGTGATCACAGCTTTGTAGTACAACTTGAAGTCCGGCATTGTGATGCCCCCAGCTTTGTTTTTCCTTTTCAACACTTCCTTGGCGATTCGTGGCCTTTTCTGGTTCCACACAAATTTAAGGGCTGTTTGTTTCAGTTCTTTGAAAGTATTATCATCTGATTTAATTTTGAAAGGATCACTGGGGGCTTTGTGGAGAAGAGGCTGAAGGGGGCCTGGGAAGGAAGGAGGGAGCTGGTTAGAAGGCTGTGGCAGTAATGCAGGTGAGATTACAGAGGCTAGGCTCAAGGTGGTGGTGCTGACCATGGTAAATGCTCAGATTCTGGTCAGATATTTCAGACTGGGCCCATAGGACTTGCTGATGGGTTAGAGACAAGGTAGACGAGAATGAGAGGTGTCAAAAAAGACTCCAAAAGGGAAAGAGATGGAGTTGTGTGTGTCCTTGGCTGAGGTGAGGCAGAGTGTGGGAGGGGTAGAGAGGGAGCTCAGTTTGGGGTGACCTTCCCCAGGGAAATGAGCTTTACCTGCATGCAATTCCTCACTGTGGCACTTTTGAGTAGACAGAAGTAAATATTAAATGTGGTTCTTGCTCAGGAAACTTGCTGAGAGATAAAGTATGTGCAAATTTAAAAAGTATATGAAGTGTGTGAGTGATACAGACCAAAGCTGTTTTAGGACTTCAGATGAATGATCACCGTGGGCTAGAACAGTTTAGGAGAAGGCTAGCTTGGATGAGGAACTGTTATTTCCCATGGCTGTGAAATCTCTGCGGGATTTGGCAGGTTAGAGAGCCAGGAAGCTAGCCTGGTGGGGCCTCAGGTTCAGAAGTCAGATGTCATGCTGGCCAACATGAGGGTTTGAGTTGGAGGTTGGTGGGTTGAGAGAGGCCTTGGGTTCCTGCCAGGGAATTTGGCCTTCATTTTGTAGATGATATACCATGATTGAAGGCATTTGATTTGTGTAGTTGACCTGGTTGGATTATTGCCTTGGGAAGTTTAATCATGCCCATTAGGTTTCCTAGAAGTAAGCCTCTTTGTTGTTCTAACCGTGATTATTCTCTGGGTAGCCTCCTCATTGTTGACAATATGCTCCCTGATACACTTACCCCTTTTGCCCCTGGAGGCTCCTGATTCTTGATTCACCCCTGGTGTCTCTGATCACAGCTTTTTTCTCATTTACTCAGGAAATACTTATTGAGAGCCTGTTATGCGGCAAACCTCGTGCCAGACATGGAGGACAAAGCCAGGCAGGTCTAGTGGGGAACAGTCAGGAAATAAATAATTCCACACACTACTGCATAATTTCAAGTTTGGTAAGCCCTACAGAGCACTGAGAAGGGGGTTCAGAGTAAGCCCTCTGAAACCTGAGCAATGTTGGGTGAAAGGATGGGGGAAGCATTCTAGGCCAAGGGTGCACGTGCCGAGGCCCTGTGATGGGAGTGAGCTTCATGCACTAGGAGAGGAAGCAATGTCTAGTGTGACCGCAGAGGTGTGAGGGAGTGTCCTCTGAGGTCTGTCCTTGATCTCTTCTCTCACACCACTCCCTCTCAGGGCTGTCATCTGGGCAGTGATGTCCCCCTCTTCCTTCTCTCATAACCTCCAGACTTCCTCACCAGGCATCTCCACCTGCATGTGCTAAAGGCATGATTAAGTTAGCATGTCCCAAATCTGTGAAGTATCTGCTCACTTGGCTGTTTCTCAGGGACGGTGTATACACTCGGGGCTCTGCTGATCTTCGTGCTTTTCTCCTGGTCCCACACAACTTTCCACCCTCTCTTTCCTATCAAAACACAGCTCATGTGTTCCTCTTCTGCAAAACCTCCCCTATCCATTTAATGCTACCCCTGTCTTCTGTGGCAGAACAGATTAATCCCGTGACCCTACAAAACACTGTCCACTTCTCTGTTAACACCACTGGTTTGTACTATTAACCATTGTGTGTTTGTGCTCTGAGTGGATTGAGTCTTTCTAGAGCTCAGTTCCCTGGTGCCTTGCATGATATTTGGACTTACAGTTGTACTAAATGACTTTTATGAGCAGAATAAAAATAGTTATTGAAACACTGATGAAAATGCTCTAAATAGGACAGTGAAAGTGGAGAGAAAAGCAAGAGTCATGTCCTGATACAGAATGAGAGCATATCAAATGAAGAAAACCCATTTATCTGATTTCCCCTTTGGCATCTTAATCAGAGATGCTGTCAATTGTTATTCTGGTTGGAGGCCCTGCATAGATCTCATGAAATCTGAAAAGCAAAAGATATTTCAAGAGAGAATTGGTCCCTTGAGATATTACAATCAACCTCTGGGTCTCATCCTTTACATTTAAGATTGCGTTGTCAATGTCTAGGGCAAAGGGTAAAGGATAAACCACATCGTCTGGAAAGGTTCATTAAAGAAAAAGAAATAAAATTGTATGCTGAATTGACGGCCCCCCCCATAAAAAAAGTAATTGATCATGAAGTCTGATAACCAAGAATCTACTTGGAAGCAATCAGTGTTTACTAGGGGTGTTTCATAATCCATTTATTTTAATTTCTTTTTAATTCTTTGTGATGATGGAGGTGACGGGCTCATTGTTCACTTGTTCTCAGCTCTTCCCAGGAGGGTAGCTTCTCACATGTTCCCAGTTCTGTGACAGGCTTTGGAAAAAAACAGAAAAGATCTCATGTTGGTGGTGTTCCATTCAAGTGGGGGGAAAGAGGCATTTAGGGCGTCACTTGACTTTCAGGGATGATTGAATTAAGACATGTGTTGCCTACCCTGGAGAATTTAGACTCATTTGCACAGCGGTGTTTTCTCCTCTGTGCTAGTGTTGGGCTTGCAGGTACATGCTCATTATTTCTGACTTTCTAATTATAGCTAAGTCATCACAGATTTGGATAAGCTGCCTAGTTATTAGATAATTACTCTCTGTTGTAGGGCATATGAAGTTGTAATGAAGCTGAAATGTACATTGAATAGGGGTGTGTCTTGTTTTCAAGGCTTCCATGTTTTCCCTCAGTTTATGTATGTATTGCAAACATATGTTAAACACAGAGCAGTGCTTTATGCTGTGCGCTGGGATTTATATTTCAAAAGAAAGGGTGAGGGATTTTTTTTTTCCTCTTGGAGAGAAAGGTAGTCATGCCTGGGGAGACATGGGAAAAACAATATACTCGAAAATGCTCTAATTTGTCATTCTCAGTGTTTCCATCACCAGTAGCAAAATGGATCGGTCTCAAAGAATAGCAAGTGGAAACTTGGCAGGAACTCATTAAAGTTGCCCCTTTAGTGTCTGTGTGTGTTTTCTGCTCTTAAGTGGAGTTTGAACATGAGAGGGCATGTATATTCCATATATAGTAGTGGGGGGGGTGAGGTTGGAGTGAGGGGATGCAGGGTGTTAGGGATGCTCCAGCCATACTTGACGAGGGTCTTGGCTCAATTTGTCCACACCTGCCTTCCAGTGTAGGACTTAGCAAGACGGTTTCTGTGCAATGTAGCAACGTTTTACTGGACTATAAAGCATAGTGGTGTCCCTGGAACAGCGTCTATGTAGGCCATGCTGCTTCATTTCTAATGATTTGTACTCTGTAACCACAGAATGGCCTAAATTACAGGAGTTTTTAGTGGTTATACTGTAATTCTACAAGATGGATGGGAAGGGACCTTATGAAACATCTGGACAAGTGTATTTCAGACATCAGTGATGAGACTCTGATCATTTTTGTTATATCTGAGAACTATTGCACTGTTAGTTCCTGAATGATTTTTTTCTAGGTTATATCCTGTGCCTGGCTTAGCTTCATCCTAAGCATGCTATCTGGATTTGATGGTGTTGGGACTTGGACTCTGGAGCCGGATTGCCTAGGTTCACATTCTCGCTCCACCTCCACCTGGTCGTAGTGACTTGGAAGAAGGTGCTCCATCTCTCAGTGTAAAATTGGGATATTTTATTTTATATATTTAATATTATCAGTTTTATAGGGTTTTTATGAAGATTCAGTGAAAAAAAAACAGTGTAAAGCAGTTACAGTAGTACTTGGCACGTATTAAATGCACACAATGCTAGCTATTATTGTTCTGTTTTTGTAACGACCATGAAAATATTTATTAAAAAAAATCACATTTACATCAGCTAAGATTAGATCACATTCTACTAACGGGATATGTATTTTGCTTTGAGAAGCATTGATCTTGTCATCCAGTCTCATACATTTTTTTGTGCTTGATTCTATCCCTTGTTACCCTGGAACAGGGCCGCTCTGGGGTTCCACCCCATCTTAGCCTCCATGGGGCCTATAGCTTCCTCCCATCCTTTCCAGTATATCCTTTGACATCACGGGCCCAACTCTAACCTCTGTTCTCCAGTATTGTCTTTTACATAATTGGGGGAAGCTGTTCCATCTCTTGGAGTCTTCTCTTTTTCATTCCTACAGAGTGTCAGCTTTTCCTCTGAACCAGCCCTGACTGGCCCTACCTGTCTAATGCTATCCCTTTACATGGCAAGAAGATGTGGGAGCAGAGATTTGTCCTAGGACACCTGGCATACATTTTGCTTGTACTAATTAGTGTTCATAAATTTTGTGAGCACCTGGAGCCTGGAAGCCTCCAGTGTCTTTTTGCATGTCAGAGTTGCAGGTGAAAAGTGGAAGGAGCCAATATTTCCATTACGAGGCAGGCACGTGAATTTAAAGAAGTCTTGGAAAACGGTACCTGTGGTGCCTCTGCGAAGGGCAGGGCCGTACTCTTTCATCTTCCCAGCGTTATAGAGTCCAGTGTATCACCTATTAAAAAACCTCACGTGCCCATACAAAAGAGCAGAATCATTGACTCTTAGTACTGGAGGGGATCTTTAAAAAATGATATGAAGGAGTTTCGTAAATGTTAAAGCTCCTAAGGGAACAAAAAGGTAATATGGGCAGCCCTCTGAAGGCAGAAAAACAAATAAAAATAACAACAGAGGCTCACCTCTAGCAGCTACCCT
The DNA here is from genome assembly GCF_002007445.2 of Ailuropoda melanoleuca. Classification (NCBI taxonomy): domain Eukaryota; kingdom Metazoa; phylum Chordata; class Mammalia; order Carnivora; family Ursidae; genus Ailuropoda; species Ailuropoda melanoleuca. The sequence continues at coordinate 69,595,840 of NC_048224.1, forward strand.
CCCTCTGTCACCCACATATCCCGTTTGGTCTGGCAGATTCTTACTTTTTCTTTAAGACCCAGCTCAGATGTTATTTTCCCCTGGAAAGCCTGCCTTAAATGCTAATCCTCTCCACCAGGCTGGGGCCACGGACTCCCTTCCTGTTTCCTGAGCATCCCATACAGACTTCCAGACTTACGAATCATAGCCCATTATAGTCATCTCTACTACTCAAATGCTATACCCCAAACTCCTTGAGGGAGGGGCTGTCTCATTAGTGTTTAGAGTCCCAGTATCTACCTAATATCTACCACATTCCCAGTATGATGCCCAGCATAGAAAATGCAAGTGACATACATTTATGAATGAGCACACACTCCAGGGTGGAGTTTGGGGCTGTCGTGTGAAGTATTATGAAGGCTTCATGGGGCAGCTGGTGCTTGGGTCATACCAAGGTCTCGCTGAACATTTGCCAAGCTGAGAGGAGAGGGGCAGCCCTCTAGGCAAAGGGAACAGCAAGTTCAAGGGCCCTGAGGCATGCCTGAGGTTATCCTTTTAGAGCAGCCACCAACTCTAAAAAAATAGCATTTTAACCCAAAACATATCTTTTATAGCAGAACATACTTAATGTCTTACTCTGAGTTCTTTCTTTAGTTCATTTATTTGAGATTACATTTTGAATCATCTGATGTGGATGGATGAGAGGTTCATGGGGTAGGGCGTTTTCTCCTTCCCATCCCACCTCTTTCCCTCCCTCTCACCTTCCTCTTTTCCTTCTCTCCTTGTTTCTGTAAGACTCTACTGTGTAAAAGACATTGTCCAGACATTTGGGGGACCCAGCTGAGGAGCTTCGGGTGTGGAGAGGAACCTCATGTACAGGACTGCAATACAGAGGGTGTGAAAGCCACAGGAGAACACCTGCTGGGTTCTAGGAGGATTCACAGGGAAGAGAACTTCCATGTAGAGAAGAACAGAGATGGCTCCAGGGCAGGATCCCATTTATTCCACATGTGGCATTTAGGTGGGTGCGTGCTGGTGTTGATGGTTGTGAAGTAGGTGGGTGAGGGTGGCGGGCATTCCCAGGACAGAAAACAGCATCAGCCAATGTCTGAAGGCAGAAGAGCCTGGAATGTCCTGAAGAACCAGCAGCATTCCGTGTGGCTGGAGAGGAGAATGAGTAGCAGCAAATAACCTTGGAGGGTTAATTAGTGGGTGGTTATGGAGGTTCTAGAGTGCCAGGTGAGAAGCTTGCACTTTGTTCTTCAGGCAGTGGGGAGCCACTGCAGACGTTTAGCATGCCTTTGATGTGTCAGAGCTACAGTCAGAGTCAACTGTCCTAACTAGACCAAAAAAGAAAACAAAACAAAAAAAAACCCAAAACAAAAACAAAAAACCAAAAAGCCCTCAAAAAACAACCAAAACCAAAGCTACTTTGGAAAGCTACTCAGTAAGTGAACCGGCAGGAGATATTTGTGTAGGGAGGAAGAACCCACAGAGACAGGAAGGAAGTTATTCCTGGCCACACAATGCTTTGAGATCTTTCAGGATTCTTTCTGTGCCCAGTTTAATGTGGAAAGTGGCACAGGGTGGGTATGGATGGGAAAAGACCAAGACAATAGTAAGAATGGTAACCACTTTCAAGACCTAAAGGCAAAGCCATTGGTCAACTGATCTGCTCTGTGGTTAGAAGAGTCTTGTTGCTGCCAGGTGTGGGCAGAATCATTATATACATCTCTGGTAGTTTGGTATGCCTGGTGATTTTTCTGTGGTTTGGATAGCAAGTAGTTCTGAAGCTCTTTCTGAAATACAGGGATACCCCATTGAGCACAGAGCTTCCCAAGATACTGAGTCTTGCTGGTTCCTTGGAGGAGCTCAGATTTCAGAAGCATCCGAGAGAGACTGCATGAGTATTGAGATACCCTCCAAATGGCTTTTAAAGCTACAGCTGGCTAAATGAGAAGACAGGTTAAACAGGCTTTCCATATGAATAGAACATGATTATAATTATTTATATCCTTGAGTTGTGAGGCTTAGTTTCTGCCATGTGCAGATTTGCAAATTTTTATGAGTCAAAGAAATATATAGTAGAGCTAGAATCCAGACACACATCATTTTGCCTTTGTTAAAGACTTGGGATTTTGCACGTACAGCAAGTAAGTCACACTTGCTTTTTCAGTGATGGGCAAAAGGCACATAGAGTAAGATGTTGTTGGGAACTTTTAGGGTTGTATCATTTATTTTTGGGGGGCCACTCCTTACTGTTTAACTTTCATCCTCATTACTGTCCTTTCTATGGGCTGAATTGTATCTCCCAAATTCATATATCGAACCCCAGCCTCCCAGTGGATGGTGTTTGGAGGTGGAGCCTTTGGGAGGTAATTAGGTTTAGATGAGGTCATGGGGATGGGGCCCTCATAATGTGATTAGTGCCCTTATAACAAGAGGAAGCAGAGAGCTTGCTCTTGCTCTATGTGCCACGTGAGGATATAGCGAGACGGAGGCCATCTGCAAGGCAGGATGAGAGATCTCACCAGAATCCAGATCAGCTGGCACCTCAGGCTTGGACTTCCAGCCTCCAGAATTGTGAGAAAATTGTGAGAAAATACATTTCTGGTGTTTAAGCCACCCTGTCCTTGGGTTTTTTGTTATGGCAGCTTGACCTGATGAATATGGTCCCACCACAGAAGGACTTTTAAAAAGTACAACAGAAGGTTAGAAATCATGGGTTTAGCATATAGAAATGCTGCACCATTTCTTTCTGAGGCTGTATTAATGATGCATTTGTGGGATATAAATATCAGAGACGGGCTGAGGGTGAAAACTGGGCTCTGTGTGTGTGTGTGTGCGTGACAAATTCTAGTAAAAGGGAGAACATACCTTGCTTAAGAATCAAAAAAATCCTTGGAACCTGGGGCACTGTCTGCTTTAGGTATGGAAACTCCCACCTGTTTGGGTATTTAACTAGCTTAACTTTTTACTTAACTAGCATAATGTATAAATACAAAAGTTGTTGGATATACCATAAGACTAACAAATTGATTACTTTATTTATTTATTTATTTATTTATTTATTTATTTATTTATTTAAAAAAGATTTTATCTGTTTATTCGACAGAGATAGAGACAGCCAGCGAGAGAGGGAACACAAGCAGGGGGAGTGGGAGAGGAAGAAGCAGGCTCATAGCAGAGGAGCCTGATGTGGGGCCTGATCCCATAATGCTGGGATCACGCCCTGAGCCGAAGCAGCTCATGTCTGTATGTGGAGCTGATTCTAGCTGTGTTCTTGTACCTCCCAGATCTGAAATACAATGGGAGTCCCTAGGAGATGCTTTCACAGGTCTCTAAGGCTGCAGCCCTGTTGGAAGAGAACATATCATCAACCTTTCAGTGTCCTTGACTGATGTAAGACTAGGCAATATTTAATGGGTTTTATTTGACTTTTTTTTTAAATTTGTGCAGTAATGAGCTGTGCTTCTGTTGGAATTTTAAGATATAAAAAGATATTTTAAGGAATTCTGCAATTAAAAGAAAATGATACATAGGTATCTGAAATTTGAAGCCACACAAGTTCCCAATATTAATGTGAACACGTTAGAGAGTTACATTCACTTTTTAGATTAAATAATATTAATAGATAGTCTGTAACTACCAGGAATATTTTAAACCGTAGGAAGATTTAGGATGTAACTTATTGAACATTTGTTTCCTTAAAAAACTTTGATATACTTTCCGTGAAGGTGAGTGTTAAGTTCTTGAGAAATCAAATAAAAACAGCAGAGTTGCACACCCTCCTGATTGGAGTTAAGATGGCGGAGGAGTAGGGGACCCCTTTTTCAGCCAGTCCCCTGTGTCAAGCTGGATAGGTACCAGACCAGCCTGAACACCCACGGAATCAGCTGATGCAGGAAGATACATCTGGATCTCTACAAATGAACATCTCCGGCGCTGAGTATTGAGGTACGAAGCGGAGAGCCGTGAAACCGCGCACAGATATCAGAAGATAAACGGAAGGGGGAGGGAGACGGCACGTTTGGGCGCCGGGAAGCGGTAGCCACCTGCACGGGGAGTGGGCGGACGGCGGACCTACACCCTTGAGACAGCAGACTGAGACCGTGAGCCGGGAGCGCGTGCCACCAGGCATCTCACGGAACTCCGGAATCCCAGTGTGCTCACTGGGTCCAGACTGAGACCGGGAGCTCCGGGAACGTGCGCGGGGCGGCTGGCGGCGTTAGAAACACAAAGGACAGAGACGCGCTGGCCCTGGAAGTGAGGGCTGGGATGCTGGGTGTGGGGCGCACATCCCGGGACGCTGCAGGGTTGAGCAGCACCAACAGAAACAGAGTTAAAGTGGCCAGAACATCAGTGGAGAATGGGCCACGATCCCTCTGTTCTGAGACAGAGGCTAAGATTCGGCCACTGCTCTGACTCTCAGAAGAGGCACAGCAGACCACCAGGGAAAGCCGCCAGAGAACAAAAGCCCGGAAATACCGGCTCACAGGGTGCCCATCCCTATCCCCCCTCGCAGGGGACATGGAGACTCTAACCAAACAGGGTTGCCTGAGTATCCGCGTGGCAGGCCCCTCCCGCAGAAGGCAGGCTGAAAAATCAAGAAGCCCACAACCCAGGGTGCCTGGGTGGTGCAGTCATTAAGTGCCTGTCTTGGCTCAGGGCGTGATCACAGCGTTCCGGAAAGGAGTCCCTCGTTGGGCTCCTCCGCTGGGAGCCTGCTTCTTCCTCTTGCACTCCCCTGCTTGTGTTCCCTCTCTCGCTGGTTGGCTCTCTGCCACATAAATAAAATCTTTAAAGAAGAAGCCCACATCCCTAAGATCCCTATAATACAAGGGTCAATGATTTGGGCTCTGGCCAACCCTGAAACCTCTCCTCATCAGAATGATGAGAAGAAGTCCCCCCCAGCAAAGAAAAGACAATGAGTCTTTGGCCTCTGCCACAGAACTAATGGATATGGATGTAACCAAATTATCAGAAATGGAATTCAGAGTAACAATGGTCAAGATGATGTGTAGACTTGAAAAAAGTATTAACGAAAATGTTAATAAGAATATAGAATCTCTAAGGGCGGAAATGAGAGTGAATCTGGCAGAAATTAAAAATTCTATGAGCCAAATGCAGTCAAAACTAGAGGCTCTGACGGCCAGGGTAAATGAGGCAGAGGAACATATTAGTGAACTGGAGGATGGGTTAGTAGAAGAAAAAACAAAAATAGAAGCTGGACTTAAAAAAATCCACGCCCATGAATGTAGGTTACGGGAGATTACTGACACAATGAAACAATCCATTGTCAGAATCATTGGCATCCCCGAGGGGGTGGAGAAAAACAGAGGTCTAGAAGGGATATTTGAACAAATTGTAGCTGAAAACTTCCCTAATCTAGCAAGGGAAACAAGCATTCGTGTCCAAGAGGNGATGGGTTAGTAGAAGAAAAAACAAAAATAGAAGCTGGACTTAAAAAAATCCACGCCCATGAATGTAGGTTACGGGAGATTACTGACACAATGAAACAATCCATTGTCAGAATCATTGGCATCCCCGAGGGGGTGGAGAAAAACAGAGGTCTAGAAGAGATATTTGAACAAATTGTAGCTGAAAACTTCCCTAATCTAGCAAGGGAAACAA
>NC_048224.1:69601540-69606058 GCF_002007445.2 Ailuropoda melanoleuca
GACAAACCTACGCCACGTCACGTCATAGTGCAATTTGCAAATATTAGATCCAAGGATACAGTATTGAAAGCGGCCAGGGCAAAGAAATTTCTCATGTGCCAAGGCAAAAGTATCAGAATTACGTCAGACCTCTCTACACAGACCTGGAGTGAGAGAAAGGCTTGGGGGGGCATTTTTAAAGCTCTTTCAGAGAAAAACATGCAGCCAAGGATCCTTTATCCAGCAAAGCTGTCATTCAGAATTGATGGAGAAATAAAGACGTTCCAAAATCGCCAATCATTAACCAATTTCGTAACCACGAAACCAGCCCTACAGGAGATATTAAGGGGGGCTCTATAAAGGTAAAAAGGCCCCAAGAGTGATACAGAGCAGCAAGTCACAACCGATACAAAGACTTTAAAGAGAAATGGCATCATTAAAATCATATCTGTCAATAATCTCTATCAATCTAAATGGCTTAAACTCTCCCATAAAACGCCACAGGGTTGCAGATTGGATAAAAAGACATGACCCATCCATTTGCTGTCTACAAGAGACTCATTTTGAACCCAAAGATGCATTCAGACTTAGAGTAAGGGGATGGAGTACCATCTTCCACGCAAATGGACCTCAAAAGAAAGCTGGAGTAGCAATTCTCATATCAGATAGACTGGATTTTAAACTAGAGGCCATAGAGAGAGATACAGAAGGGCACTATATTATTCTTAAAGGAAGTATTCAACAAGTGGATATGACAATTATTAATATATATGCCCCCAACAGGGGAGCAGCAAGATACACAAGCCAACTCTTAACCAAAATAAAGAGACATATAGATAAGAACACAGTAATAGTAGGGGACCTCAACACCCCACTATCAGAAATAGACAGAACACCCTGGCAAAAACTAAGCAAAGAATCAAAGGCTTTGAATGCCATACTCGACGAGTTGGACCTCATAGATATATATAGAACACTACACCCCAGAACCAAAGAATACTCATTCTATTCAAATGCCCATGGAACATTCTCAAGAATAGATCATGCTCTGGGACACAAAACAGGTCTCAGCCAATACCAAAAGATTGAAATTATCCCCTGCATATTCTCAGACCACAACGCTCTGAAATTGGAACTCAACCACAAGGAAAAACCTGGAAGAAACTCAAACACTTGGAGGCTAAGAACCATCCTGCTCAAGAATGACTCGATAAACCAGGAAATCAAAAAACAAATTAAACAATTTATGGAGACCAACGAGAATGAATACACAACGGTCCAAAACCTATGGGATACTGCAAAGGCAGTCCTAAGGGGGAAATACATAGCCATCCAAGCCTCACTCAAAAGAATAGAAAAATCTAAAATGCAGTTTCTATATTCTCACCTCAAGAAACTGGAACAGCAACAGAGGGACAGGCCTAACCCACTGACAAGGAAGGAGTTGACCAAGATTAGAGCAGAAATCAATGAATTAGAAACCAGAAGCACAGTAGAGCAGATCAACAGGACTAGAAGCTGGTTCTTTGAGAGAATCCATAAAATTGATAGACCACTGGCAAAACTTGTCCAAAAACAAAGAGAAAGGACTGAGATTATTAAAATTATGACTGAAAAGGGAGAGGTCACGACCAGCACCATTGAAATTGCAAGGATTATTAGAAACTTTTATCAACAGCTATATGCCAAAAAACTAAACAATCTGGAAGAGATGGAGGCCTTCCTGGAAACCTATAAACTACCAAGACTGAAACAGGAAGAAATAGATTTCTTAAATAGGCCAATTAACTATGAAGAAATTGAGTCAGTGATAAACAACCTTCCAAATAATAAAACTCCAGGCCCAGACGGTTTTCCTGGGGAATTCTACCAAACATTCAAAGAAGAAATAATACCTATTCTCCTAAAGCTATTTCAAAAAATAGAAACAGAAGGAAAGCTACCAAACTCATTCTATGAGGCTAATATTACCTTGATCCCCAAACCAGGCAAAGACCCCCTCAAAAAGGAGAATTACAGACCGATTTCTCTAATGAATATGGATGCCAAAATCCTCAACAAGATCCTTGCTAATAGAATCCAACAGTACATTAAAAGGATTATCCATCATGACCAAGTGGGATTCATACCTGGGATGCAAGCATGGTTCAACACTCGCAAATCAATCAATGTGATACATCATATCAACAAGAAAAGACTCAAGAACCATATGATCCTCTCAATTGATGCAGAAAAAGCATTTGACAAAATACAGCATCCTTTCCTGATTAAAACCCTTCAGAGTGTAGGAATAGAGGGTACATTTCTCAATCTCATAAAAGCCATCTATGAAAAGCCTACTGCAAGCATTATTCTCAATGGGGAAAAGCTGGAAGCCTTTCCCTTAAGATCAGGAACACGACAAGGATGCCCACTCTCGCCACTATTATTCAACATAGTACTAGAAGTCCTTGCAACAGCAATCAGAAGACAAAAAGGGATCAAAGGTATCCAAATCGGCAAAGAAGAAGTCAAACTGTCTCTCTTTGCAGATGACATGATACTCTATATGGAAAACCCAAAGGAATCCACTCCCAAACTATTAGAAGTTATAGAACAATTCAGTAAGGTGGCAGGATACAAAATCAATGCCCAGAAATCAGTTGCATTTCTATACACGAATAACGAGACTGAAGAAAGAGAAATTAGGGAATCCATCCCATTTACAATAACACCAAAAACCATACGTTACCTTGGAATTAACTTAACCAGAGACGTAAAGGACCTATATCCTAGAAACTATAGATCACTTTTGAAAGATATTGAGGAAGACATAAAAAGATGGAAAAATATTCCATGCTCATGGATTGGAAGAATTAACATAGTTAAAATGTCCATACTACCCAGAGCAATCTACACTTTCAATGCTATCCCGATCAAAATACCGAGGACATTTTTCAAAGAACTGGAACAAATAGTCCTTAAATTTGTATGGAACCAGAAAAGGCCCCGAATCTCCAAGGAACTGTTGAAAAGGAAAAACAAAGCTGGGGGCATCACAATGCCGGATTTCGAGCTGTACTACAAAGCTGTGATCACAAAGACAGCATGGTACTGGCACAAAAACAGACACATCGACCAATGGAACAGAATAGAGAACCCAGAAATGGACCCTCGGCTCTTTGGGCAACTAATCTTTGATAAAGCAGGAAAAAACATCCGGTGGAAAAAAGACAGTCTCTTCAATAAATGGTGCTGGGAAAATTGGACAGCTACATGCAAAAGAATGAAACTTGACCACTCTCTCACACCATACACAAAAATAAACTCCAAATGGATGAAAGACCTCAATGTGAGACAGGAATCCATCAAAATTCTAGAGGAGAACATAGGCAACAACTTCTATGACATCGGCCAGAGCAACCTTTTTCACGACACATCGCCAAAGGCAAGAGAAATAAAAGATAAAATGAACTTATGGGACTTTATCAGGATAAAGAGCTTCTGCACAGCCAAGGAAACAGTCAAAAAAACTAAGAGACAGCCCACGGAATGGGAGAATATATTTGCAAAGGACACCACAGATAAAGGACTGGTATCCAAGATCTACAAAGAACTTCTCAAACTCAATACACGAGAAACAAATAAACAAATCATAAAATGGGCAGAAGATATGAACAGACACTTTTCCAATGAAGACATACAAATGGCTAACAGACACATGAAAAAATGTTCAAAATCATTAGCCATCAGGGAAATTCAAATCAAAACCACACTGAGATACCACCTTACGCCAGTTAGAATGGCAAAGATAGACAAGGCAAGAAACAACAATTGTTGGAGAGGATGTGGAGAAAGGGGATCCCTCCTACATTGTTGGTGGGAATGCAAGTTGGTACAGCCACTCTGGAAAACAGTGTGGAGGTCCCTTAAAAAGTTAAAAATTGAACTACCCTATGACCCAGCCATTGCACTACTGGGTGTTTACCCCAAAGATACAGACGTAGTAAAGAGAAGGGCCATATGCACCCCAATGTTCATAGCTGCATTGTCCACAATAGCCAAATCATGGAAGGAGCCGAGATGCCCTTCAACAGATGACTGGATTAAGAAGCTGTGGTCCATATATACAATGGAATATTACTCAGCTATCAGAAAGAACGAATTCTCAACATTTGCTGCAACATGGACGGCACTGGAGGAGATAATGCTAAGTGAAATAAGTCAAGCAGAGAAAGACAATTATCATATGATTTCTCTCATCTATGGAACATAAGAACTAGGATGATCGGTAGGGGAAGAAAGGGATAAAGAAAAGGGGGGTAATCAGAAGGGGGAATGAAACATGAGAGACTATGGACTATGAGAAACAAACTGAAGACTTCAGAGGGGAGGGGGTGGGGGAATGGGATAGACTGGTGATGGGTAGTAAGGAGGGCACGTATTGCATGGTGCACTGGGTGTTATACGCAACTAATGAAGCATCAAACTTTACATCCGAATCTGGGGATGTACTGTATGGTGATTAACACAATATAATAAAATAAAATTAAAAAAAAA
>NC_048224.1:69606354-69811604 GCF_002007445.2 Ailuropoda melanoleuca
GACACATCTCCAAAGGCAAGAGAAACAAAAGATAAAATGAACTTGTGGGACTTCATCAAGATAAAAAGCTTCTGCACAGCCGAGGAAACAGTCCAAAAAACTAAGAGGCAGGCCACGGAATGGGAGAATATATTTGCAAATGACACTACACATAAAGGACTGGTATCCAAGATCTACAAAGAACTTCTCAAACTCAATACACGAGAAACAAATAAACAAATCAAAAAATGGGCAGAAGATATGAACAGACACTTTTCCAATGATGACATACAAATGGCTAACAGACACATGTAAAAATGTTCAAAATCATTAGCCACCAGGGAAATTCAAATCAGAACCACGCTAAGATACCACCTTAAGCCAGTTAGAATGGCAAAGATAGACAAGGCAAGAAACAACAATTGTTGGAGAGGATGTGGAGAAAGGGGATCCCTCCTACATTGTTGGTGGGAATGCAAGTTGGTACAGCCACTCTGGAAAACAGTGTGGAGGTCCCTTAAAAAGTTAAAAATTGAACTACCCTATGACCCAGCCATTGCACNGACAAGGCAAGAAACAACAATTGCTGGAGAGGATGTGGAGAAAGGGGATCCCTCCTACATTGTTGGTGGGAATGCAAGTTGATACAGCCTCTCTCGAAAGCAGTGTGGAGGTCCCTTAAAAAGTTAAAAATTGAGGTACCCTATGACCCAGCCATTGCACTACGGGGTGTTTACCCCAATGATACAGACGTAGTGAAGAGAAGGGCCATATGCACCCCAATGTTCATAGCAGCATTGTCCACAATAGCTAAATCGTGGAAGGAGCCGAGATGCCCTTCAACAGATGACTGGATTAAGAAGCTGTGGTCCATATATAGAATGGAATATTACTCAGCTATCAGAAAGAACGAGTTCTCAACATTTGCTGCAATATGAACGGCACTGGAGGAGATAATGCTAAGTGAAATAAGTCAAGCAGAGAATGACAATTATCATACGATTTCTCTTATCTGTGGAACATAAGAACTAGGAAGATCGGTAGCAGAAGAAAGGGATAAAGAAAGGGGTGGTAATCAGAAGGGGGAATGAAAGATGAGATTCTATGGACTATGAGAAACAAACTGAGGGCCTCAGAGGGGAGGGGGCTGGGGAATGGGATAGACCGGTGATGGGTAGTAAGGAGGGCACGTATTGCCTGGTGCACTGGGTGTTATACGCAACTAATGAATCATTGAACTTGATAACGGAAACCGGGGATGTAGTATATGGTGACCAACATAATATAATAAAAAACATTAAAAAAAACCCAAACAGCTGAGTTGTTCCCTCTGGGCACATCTCTGCACCAAGCTTTAGAGAAGCTACATAGAAGAGTCAGACCTGTGCTATCCAAGCCACTAGCCACTAGTGCACCTGAAAATTTAAATTTAATTCATTAAAGTGAAATACAGTAACAAAATGCAGTGCCTTGGTTGACCAGACACATTTCAAGTGCGCTTTAGCTATAATGGCTAGCGTCTCCGAGACAGTATGAGTATGGAACATTTCGCATCGTTGCAATAAGTTCTGACGGTGCTGTACGAGACCATTTTCTCTGCCTCTGCTGAATTTTAATCTAGTTGAGATCCAGGACAAAAAAATGTGAAAAGGAGACGACAAAAGAAAATGCAATTAACATTTTATCAGCAGTGTCTCGGTGCAGGGTGTGATTGATTACTGGAGTAATTTTTTTTTTAAAGATTTTATTTATTTATTCGACAGAGATAGAGACAGCCATGGAGAGAGGGAACACAAGCAGGGGGAGTGGGAGAGGAAGAAGCAGGCTCATAGCGGAGGAGCCTGATGTGGGGCTCAATCCCATAACGCCGGGATCACGCCCTGAGCCGAAGGCGGATGCTTAACCGCTGTGCCACCCAGGCGCCCCTGATTACTGGAGTAATTTTATAGGTAATAAATGACACAGGATGTGAGGCACAGAGGTGGTCAGGGTAGAATTGGGATTTTTATTGGATGTTAAAGGAACTGGTTAGATCCCAGCAGGCAATGAAGTGGGAGGCATTCTAGGACAATAGATTGAAAGTTTTGCGGGGAAGGGCCGAGGGGTGATACTCTAAGACGTGTTTGGGGCAGGAACAGTTGTATAATTTGTAGGACTCAGGGCAAAATGAATACGTGGGGTTGTCTTGTTAAGAAAATTATTAAGAATTTCCAGGGGCACTTGGGTAGCTCATTTGGTTAAGCGTCTCCCTTTCACTCAGGTCGTGATCTCCCAATCCTGGGATCGAGTCTCGCATCAGGCTTCTTGCTCAGCAGGGAGCCTGCTTCTCCCTCTCCCTCCGTTGCTCCCCCTGCTTGTGCTCTCTCACTCTCTCTGTCAATAAATAAATAAATAAATTAATTAATCTTTTTTAAATATTAGGAAGTTCCAGGCTGTGGGAATAGAGCATTAAGCCACACAGGGGGCGCTGGAATAAGATGCTTGCCTGTGAAGCTGGCCCTGGTTTGAGGGACGGTGAATAAGCTAAACTAATGATGTGCTAATGACCTCGACAGATGAATATTAAAAAAATGTTACTAGAAACTCGGTCAGAACTTAAAACTCTTCTTTGTCTCAGCTTTGCCATCCCATGGTGTGGAATATTCCCCATGGGTTGCTGTTTGGAGCCAGAGCCCTGCTCTTCACCCAGCGACTCGTCCTCCCGTCCTGAACATGACACTGAAGATAGTGTTATTATTTTGGGCACGATGAAAAGCATAGCTGTGTGACCAACCCCTTCCTGTCTGCTGATTGCAAACATTATCTTGTCAAAGAAAATGAATGATGGAGTTTAGAAAGAACCAGCTTATTGCTACGCTAGCTGGGGGCTTGGCACTCATTAGTGAGTTAGTTGACAGTAGTACCAAAACTTCCCTCTTTGGTTTAAATGCCTCAAAGCGATGTATCACTTCAAGTAAAAAAAACAAAATAACAAAATAGAAATCACTGTGGAGGCAATATATTTTTATTTTAGACATACTTAAAAAATAATGCTATGCAGTCGAATTTGAATTCTGGGCTCTTGAGTCTGACCTCACATGAGCTGTGATGTGTGGTGTCATCTTTGGTTAGATGTCTCATCTGTCAGTGCATAGCCTTTCCCTGTGAAGTAACGTGGCCTTAGAATATTTGCCTACTATCTGGGTGGTTACGGAGAATACTAGAATAATGCAGACTTGATGAAGATGTAAACCTTTTATTTAGCAAAGAATTCAGCTTCTCTTTATTCCTGCCTTCTCTTCAGTCCCTACCGCATCCACCTTGGCCCGACAAAGGTGGTGTCTCGTTTTCCTTATTTAGGCAATAAACGCATTTCCCCTTGGCATTGTTTAGCTTTTTATTTTGAGATAATTGTACATTTACATTCAGTTATGGGAAGTAATAGACATATATATATTATCTTTTACCTAGTTTTCCTCAATAATAACAGCTTGCAAAGCTGTAGTACAAGATCGCAGACAGGGTATTGGCATTGATACAATCCACCAATCTTGTTCAGATTTCTCCAGTTTTACCTATATTTATTTGTGTCCGTATGCTTAATTCTGTATAATTTTATCAGCTGTATAGATTCACACACCACTATCATGGTCAAGATTCTGAAGTTCCATCACCACAGGGATCTCTCATAACATAACCGCACTCACTGAAAACCCCCCCCATCATCTGTAACCCCTGGCAACCTCTCATTTGTTCTTCATGTCCATAATTGTGTTATTTCAAGACAAATACTTGTAGTCCTACAATACGTAACCTTTTAGGATTGTCTTTTTTTCTTTTTTTCTTTGTTTTTTTTTTTTTTTTTTGATGTAGTGTTCCATGATTCATTATTTTGCTTATAACACCCAAGGCACCATGCAATACGTGCCCTCCTTAATATCCATCACCGGCGTATCCCGATCCCCTACCCCCTCCCTTTTTTTATTCAGCTTAATTCCCTGGTTATTAATCCAAATTGTTGTGTGTATTAATTATTTGTTTCTTGTATCACTGAGCAGTATTCCCTGGTATGGATGTACCACATTTGTTTAAAAGTTATCTAGGTAGTTTCCATTTAGGGGCTATTACAAATAAAACTAAACATTCATTGTGTCAGATTGCCAGGCTACTGTACCAAAGTACCACACACTGAATGGCCTAACCAACAGAAATGTATTTTCTTATAATTCTAGCAGTTAGAAGTTAGAGACTGGGGTGTTGGTGGGTTTGGTTTCTTCTGAGGTCTCTCTCCTTGGCTTATAGATGGCCACCAGCATCCTGTGTCATCACACGGCCTTCCCTGTGTGTGTCTGTGTCCAAATTTCTCTTCTTATAAGAACATCACTCATATTAGATGGAGTCCACCCCAATGACCTCATTGAACCTTAATTACCTCTCTACAGACACTGTGTCCAAATATAGTCACATACTAAGATATTGGAGGTTACAACTTCAACATAGGAGTTTGGAGGTGGGCAGAACTCAGTTCAGCCCATAACATTCATGTATGGTTTTTCTGTGAATATCAGTTTTTTATTTTGCTGAGATAAATGCCCAAGACTAGAATTGCTGGGCTATATGGTATTTGCATGTTTAGTTTTTTTTTTTTTTTTTTTTTAAAGATTTTTTTTTTTTTTTTGACAGAGATAGAGACAGCCAGCGAGAGAGGGAACACAAGCAGGGGGAGTGGGAGAGGAAGAAGCAGGCTCACAGCAGAGGAGCCTGACGTGGGGCGATCCCATAACGCTGGGATCACGCCCTGAGCCGAAGGCAGGCGCTTAACCGCTGTGCCACCCAGGCGCCCCTGCATGTTTAGTTTTAACTAGTTGTTGTTTTTGTTGTTTTTAACCACCAAGCAGTGATACAGAGTGACTGAACTTGTTTACATTCCCACCAGTAATGTATGAGTGATTTACTTTCTTTGCATCCTCAGCAGCGTTTGTTATTGTCACTAGCTTTTATTTTAGTCATTGTGATAAATGTGTAATGATATCTCATTGCAGTGTTACTTGCATTTCTCTTTTGGTAAATGATGCTGAACTTCCTTTCATGTACTTATTTGCCATCTGTATATCTTCTTTGCAGAAAAGTCTGTTCATGTCTTTTGCCCATTTTTGAATTGGAGATTGTTTTCTTGCTGTTGACTTTGGAGAGTTCTTTATATACTCCAGATATGAATTCCTTTTCAAATATGTGGTTTGCAAGTCACAGATGTGTAGCTTGTCTTATCATACTCTTAACAAGGTCTTTCACAGCAGATACTTAAATTTTCATGAAGTTCAATTTATCAGTTTTTTCTATGTGACTGTGCTTCTGGTTCAAGCGTAAGAGCTCTGCCTAGCCTTAGATCCCAAAGATTTTCTTCTATGTTTTTTAAATTAAACTTTTACAGTTTTGTTTTTCATATGTACCTCTGTGGTCCATATTGACTTAATTTTTGGTGTAAGATGTGAGATTTAGGTTGAGGTTAAATCTGCCTATGGATGCCTATGGATGTCCAAGTGTTCCAGTACCATTTGTTGAAAAGGCTATTCTTCCTCCATCAAAGTGCTTTTTATACCATTGTCAAGTGTCTGTTGCACATATTTTTATGTCTGTTTCTGGGTTCTGTAGTCTGTTCCATTGATCAATGTGTCTGTTCCTCTGCTAGTATGACATTGTCCCGATTACTGTTAACAGTATAGTAAGTCTTGGTAAGGGGTAGTGTGATTAGTTCTATTATGTTATCTTTTTCCCCAAGATTGTTTTAACTATGGTTAGAGCCTGTGACTTTTTGTATAATTTTAGAATAAGCTTTTTATGTCTACAAAAAAGTAAAACCCTCACTAAGATTTTGATAGTAATTGTATCAGATCAATTTGGGGAGAATTGACATCTTTACTATGTTGATTATTCTAACCCATGAAAATGATACGTTTCTCCATTTGCTTAGATCTTCTTTGATTTCTTCCATCACCACTTTATAGTTTTCAGCCAAAAAAAAAATCACATATATGTTTTGTTAAGTGCATATCTAAGTGTTTCATTTATTCTGGAAAGATTATAAATTGTATTCTATTTTTAATTTTGGTTACTACGTGCCTTTTTGTTAGTACGTAGGTATTAAAATTGATATTTATGTGTTGATCTTATGCTTGCAATTTTGCTGATTCATTTATTATTTCCAAGAGATTTTTTTTTTGTAGTTTCCTTGGGAATTTCTGCATAGTTAATCATGTCATATGCAAATTTGGATACTTTTATTTCTTCCTTTTCAATCTAAAGTTATTTCCTTTTCTTGTCGTATTTTGCTGGCTAGAACTTCAAGAATTGTGTTGAATAAAAGTGGTGAGAGTGGACCACCTTGACTTCTTCCCGATCTTAGGAGGACTTTCACTTTTAAGCATATTTGCTATAGGTTTTTTGTACATACTTATTGTTAAGTTGTGGAAGTGCCCCTTTGCTCCTAACTTGCTGAGAATTTTTAATTATGAATGGGTATTGGACTTTGTCAAATGCCTTTTTTTTTTTTACGTCAATCAGTATAGTTTTCTTCTTTAGCCTGTATGTGTAGTGGATTACATTGATTGATTTTTCAAATGTTGAATCAGCTTTGCATACTTGGAATAAATTCAACTTTGTCATGGTGTGAATTCTTTTACACACTGTTGGATTAAATTTGCCAGCATCTTGTTGAGGATTCTTGTAATTATATTTATGAGAGATATTGGTCTGTAGTTTTGGGGGTTTTCTTTGTTTTTGTTTTTGTTTTGGTACTGTCTTTGGTTTTGGTATAAGGTAAGACTGGTTTTTTAAAATGAGCTAGGAAGTGTTCATTTTCTATTTTCTGGAGGAGTTTATATAAAATTGGTGTTAATTCTTTAAATGTTTGATAGAATTCTCCAGTGAAACCATCTGGGCCTGATGATTCCTTTTTGGGAGGTCTTTTCATTATGAATTAAACCCTTAAATAGTTATAGGACTATTCAAATAATCTCTTTCATGCTGGGTAAGTTGTGGTAGTTTGTGGTTTTTGGAAACTGGGTCCATTTCATGTAGGACTCCTTCTTTTATGACTTCATGACTTTCTTTATATAAAGAACCTCCTTGAGCTATTCTTTAAAGGTAGATCTTTAAGTAATTTATTGTTTTAATTTTCCTTCTTGTGAGAATATCTATTAATCTTTCATTCCGGAAGGAAAGTTTTTCTGGATAAAGAATTTGCTGTTGATGGTTCTTTTCTTTCAGCACTTGAAAACATTGTACCATTTCCTTCTGGCCTCCCTGGTTTCAGATGAATAAAACTTAATTGTTATTTCCTTATAGGTAATCTATTGTTTCTCTCTGGTTGCTTTCAAGATTTTTCTTTGTATTTAGTTTTGAGAAATTTATGATATGTTTTGGTGAGAATTTCTTTGTGTTTACCCTGTTTGGAATTCATCAGCTTCTTTGATTCTGTATATCCCAAGTGTGGGATGTTGTCAGTCATTATTCTTCCAATACTCTTTCAGCCCACTCTCTTTCTCCTTTCCTTCTGGGACTCCAAAAGTTATGATTGTTGGATCTTTTCTTATTGTCCCACAGGTGCCTGAGGTTCTGTTAATTTCTTTTCAGATTACTTTCTCTGTGTTATGACTGGGTAGATTTTATTGTTCTGTCCTCAAGTTCACTGTTTCTTTTCTCTGTCATCCCACTTTATTAGTCAGCCTAACCATTAAGTTTTCTATTTCTGTTATTACGTTTTTTCAGTTCTATTTTTTCATTTCTTTTAAAGAAAATGTGTAATTGCTAGCTGAAGCATTTTTATCATGACTGCTTTATAATACTTGACAGATAATTCTGACATATCATTTATCTCAACGTTTACGCCAGTTGGTTGTATTTTCTCAAACCAGGTTGTAATTTTCCTGATTCTTGGAATGATTAGTGATTTTCAATTGTATTTTGGATGTTTTCGGTATTTTGTTAGAATTCTCTGAATTCTATTTAAATATTTTATTTTGGAAGGCAATCATGCTTTTTGGGTTTAGTACACAGATCCTGGCCTACTTTTATGGGCTCTGTTCCAATGGTAATTTAATTCTTAAGCATGCTTGGTGTGTCTGGTGCCACTGAGACTCCCACTGGTCCCTGCTGCTGCTGCCTGAGGGGGTGGAAATTGCTTACTCAGATCAAGCCGCTTTGTGCCTCTAGATGGGGGAAGAGTGTCTCTGGTTCGTGGGAACAGTGATGCTTCCTCTGCCTGGCTGTTTGTTGTGTTGAGATCCCTTTTACTGGTGCTTCCCAGATGCGCAGTGTCTCTCAGTGGGGGACGGAGTCTCCAGCCCATGAGAACAAAGTAGCTTTTCATGGCAGATGACATATGGTGGTGGGACCCTCTCCTGTGGAGATGCAGAGTACTTCCTCGGCTGGATATTGTAGTGGGGGGATCCCTGTTATCCATGCTGCCTGCCCCCCTGTGCCACTAGGTGGAGAGGGGAATCTTACACCCTCAGGGGACAAAGATGCTTCCCAGGCACCTTCTGTAGTAGAACCACCCTTGTTGGAGGTGCCCACCCTTCTCCTCATGTTTCTCAATGGAGGTTAGTATTCTTGCCTGACTGGGAGAAGAATGCTTCCATTGGCCATTTAGTGTCAGCTGTGGTCTCTATCAGTCCCCCTTGCCTGGCTCACAAGGTGTTGTCAACAGGACTCCCTTGTGATTCAGGGGAGAATGAATCTACACGGGCTGCCCTCTGGTGCTAGATTGAGAATCCGGAAATGCCAGGTCTGGGTTGCCATCTGCTTTTGGGTGGGAGATCCTAAGGCACCCTGCTGCTCTGTTGTTCCTTCAGTAGGGTCCCTAATCATCCACCTTCCTTTGTACACCTTTCAGCATTCTGCTTTGGGTGACCCTTGCTTTATTTCCAGGGTTCATTACCAGTAACATATTGCAAAGCAAAACAGCTTGGAAAAGAGGGTGGAAGGGAAGGGGAGCGAGGGAGGGAAGATAAAAGAAAAGGAATTAAGTTGGTCAAATAGAATTATTTTTCCTTTTTTAATTCTTGGGAATTATGAAGTCCTTGCTGGCATAGCTCATATTTAGTGGGGGAGGGGCAAGGAGAAATGAGTCTATGCCATCTTGTCCAGACTCATATATTTTTTGTTTAACTTTCCTTTCCTTTCTGTTTTTCCCTCCTTTTCCTTGAAAAGCTTTGAGAGCAATCCTGCAGTCAAGCAGTATCCTCTTATTCTTGGGTACAAATGTGTGGAGCCTGGCTGTATCTGACCAAGGTGACAGGTCCAGTAGACTGAATTTATTCTGCTGGTGTAGAGTCATTTCATTCTAAAAATATGAAAACAAAAGTGTAAGTCCACGTGCATTGGGAATAAAGGAGAGGGAGGTCTGTTGCCCCTCTGTAGGGATGATGGGCTAGGTTGGCACTGCCCTTTCCTCTCTGGCACCATGCTTGTGGTCAGTGCTTGTCCTGGCTGAAGGGGAGTGTTGTGGCCATCTGGTCTCCCAGTTTCAATCACTTGAAGCAGTGCCCAGTAGCCCTCTGTCAAGGGGACTATCTTTAGATTATTTCTAGGTAATTCTTATGCTTTGGGCACTGAAAAGAAATGGAAAAAGTGTAGAAATCACTTTAAGATTAGTGGAAATTAGTACAGGAGCAGATGAGATCTCTTCCTGATGGCCGTTTTTCCTGTAAAAAAGGGCACATACATTGCCTTCTGCTTGGAAAGATAAACCAGTATCAAATTTGTCTTGTTAGGCAAGATGTGCTCCATTAGTAAGATTAATTTCATTACATACTTTATTGCAAAGGAAGGGATTTTATTTCCACTCCTTATCTTAGATCTTCTTTCTAATGCTGAGATGAAGGTGAGAGATGCCTTGGTTGCCTTTGGGTCATAGCACAATTTGGTCAAACAAGGCAATTTTGGATCAATTTTGTTTTTTACCCCAAATCAGAATGTTGTGCTTAATTATTCCAACACTAGAAGCTGTTGACCATCCCTTAACTTTGCAGAAGTCAGTGGGATTGAAGTTTCCTTAGGAAGAGAATTTGAAATACATTGTTTCTGGCTCTACTCATTTAATGGTGAAAGAGTTGATGAATTCTGGGTTAAGGTCCTGTATTTTCTGTTTTATGTAAGACTGATATTTTCATTGAATGAATGAAAAGGAGTTTGATGCTAATGTGCATAAACATAAAATTATTTAAAATATTTTAAGAACTAACAGTTGATTGTCCCTCAGGAAGAAATACTAGTTGTAGGCTACTTTTAATCTATTTACACATTTATGAAATATTTAGTACTATGTTTTCTAAATCCTAATGGCCATCTGGGCGGCTTCGTGGGACTCCGTTTCTCTGTGGAGGGCTCGTTCTTCCCACACCGAGGACCTCTCACACTGGTGAGGGCAGTTATACTTTGCTGTTAAGGACCCAAATCCAAGTCCATGGCATGGCATGGCATTGAATCCTGGTTCCACTCTTTACAAATTTCAGGCCTTGGGCAAGTTACCTCACCTCCGGTTCCTCAGTATTCTCCTATTTACACTGCGGAAATATAGAGGTGTTTTGAGCACGAAATGGAACAATGTAAGCAAAGCACTTAGAACACTATATTGCTAATAGCAAACACTTACTAGTTGTTTTTCTTGTGGTGCGTGGTTGTTGGTATTATGAAACCAAAAGAAAGTACGTACAATTGTGGGAATTAAAGCAAAGATAAAGCCAGCTTGGCGTTGTTATTCATCACCAAGATCTCGATACTCTGGGTGAGTTATACAAACGTTGCATACTAATATTTCTCCTGATGCCGTGTTGCCCTGCTTGAGTTGACAGTGCCTTGCTCTGGTTGCTGTCTTTCCCATATTGGATACCCTGCCTTCCCCCGTCCTTCCAAGGGTAGACAATCTCAGATTCTCATAACTGTGTTCTTCCTAACAGTTAAGTTGGAGACAAGCTGTTGAAAACACAAATCCCTATCTAATGTGTTTCTAAAAGGTATGGTTTAAACATAGTGGGCATTTATGACAGCAAATTCCATTGTACTTTGTTATTCAGAGAAGATGATGTTAATGCCGAATGAGTAATAAAAAATCAATTAAATTCATTTAGGGAAATTAAAGTGCTGACAAGTTCATAATGGCTTTTCTGGTTGTTAAATGAGATTGACATGGATTAACAATTGGTAGTGGACAGAAATTTGCTGAATTTACTGAAGTATATTCCCATTAAAATGACAGCTGTGTATAAGAGCCGTCACCAGGGCATTTAGTTATGGGGCCCAAGAGTGTGAAGGAGAGAGCTAATCAAATAAGACAAGTTGTACTTAATTTTAATTAGGTAAATTCCCCTTCACGTTTTAATCCCATAAACTCAGTCATGGATGGTGTAGAGGCTTGCGGCCAGCCATCTTATCGTCTAATACTGGTTTCTTTTTTTAAGTTATTAAAAAAATGTAGAAATAACTTTTGTGCTTGATTATGCATTCTGAATTAACCTCTTTAATGAAAATAGTTTGTCTCAGTCATCTTTTCAGTATTCGAAATTTTGTTAAGAAATCCCCACAAATCTTACCAAAATGTACTGAAAATTTTATAGTATGATTTACAATACAAAATGAAATCTGATGGGAGGGATTTATATCAGTGAAATTGTTTAGTTGCTGAAATAACAACAGTGTATTCTAGAATATGATTTCTCTAGACCATTTGAGCTTTTTTAGTTTTATGTATGCCGTTTGTTGTTCATTTGTTTGTCGTTGCAGTGTGGGTGTAAATGGGATTCTGATCTTTGCTAGTCTATTAGATTCTTGTTTTACTAGGATATTGGGGGCCAGGAGGTACCAGATAATCAAGATTTTGGTATACTTGTGGGATATAACTGATGTTATAGATATAACTGATGTTACAGTGTTTATAGTCATGAAATTTTCTTTAACTTAAATGTACAACATGTATAGCATATGAATATTTCTTGGTTGATGTATACAGAAGCATAATTTAGGAATTTTGCAGCAGCCTGAGATTTAATAAACATTTTGTATGTATTACTGTCTTTGAATTGCTGTGTTAAACACAAGGAAGATACAAAGATGTATTTTTTTTTTTTTTGTAAAGCGCTGCTTCTAAGTTCTCTATAATGGAAGAGGCAGACAGATCAACAATAGTACAAAGCACTAGGAGATTAGTTCCAGACAGAGATAAAATGATTTCAGTGGAAAAATCTGAGAAGTCCAGAAACTTGACATATGAGGTTGACCTGAAATAAAGATTTTGATGCATAGAAAATAAGTGGAAATATCCTTCCAGGCTGAGAACCCAGGGTGAGCAAATGGGGATGTGTGCGCTGAATTTAGGGAGCAGCAGAACTTGGGTATAATACAGGGTATATGAGAGGGAGCTTTAGTAGGAACTGAGTCTGGAACCCAGGCTTGGTCACTGTAACACCTCTCAGCACCTACTGGGTGCTGGGTGTGTACTGGCTTCATGGGCCGTGGTGCTGGTCACAGCAGACGCAGCCCCTGCTCTCTGGGGAGCTGAGTCTGGAGAAGCACAGGGTCTGGAAGGAGGCTTGTGTAAGGATTAGGGAGCCATCACGTGCTTTTGAGGATGAGAGTTTCATGATTTGACTAGGGCTTCATGAAGAAAGGTCTGGCGAGCTGGGCAGGGGAAAGTTGGATGGAGGAGGAGGAGGGAGACTCAGGGAGAACAGAGCAAGAAGCCTGAGGTGAGGGGATTAGGGGGCAGGGCAGGGAGTGGAGGGAGAGAGCATAATCCCAGATGGTGCTGAGATTTGGAAGGTCTACGTCTGTCATGAGCCGTCTCTTTTTTATATGAGAACATTTTCAGGAAAAAAATGTTTGTGAGCTGTGGCCTTCAATTTTCCCTTCTTCAGAATAACTTTGTTTTTAGTCTGATGTAGTAGAAGTAGATACGTTTGTAACAAATTATCTATTAAAGAGAAGATTGTCTTTGAGAAAACTGGTATTGTGTTTTGTCCTCTAAAATGTGGTTGTCTGGGCATGACTGAACAGCAGCAGCATTGATTTTCTTATCATTTATCCTGTAGCTAGACTGAGGGCCTTCCCTGGAAGCTGGGTGGGATCCATGGGTTGCTTACCCCGGGGTTGACTTGGGAACATGGAGAATATTGTGTGGTGAGGTGGAGCCCGCCATGCCTTGCTCTCTCCTTTTGGGGCTGGGAATGAAAGCCAGTCATGAGCTTCCATAGCACTTCTGTGTCATTACTGGGCAGATTTAGAGTTTGGGGTCCTTCTGTTTTGGTATGAACTGAAGGCAAGTACGGAAAAAGTCCGTGTATAGGGACATGATTATTGACGAAGAACATAATACGTATCTAAGGGATTTTTTTTAATAAACCTCTTGGGGGCACTGATAGGTTTGAATAAGACCAGTGATTTTTAGTTTAGTTCAATCATTGATTTTTGACTATCTGCCTTGTTCCCTGAGTAGAATTCTACCTGGATCGTGAACTGGAGTAGAGCAGACTCGGAGCATTTTTAATTGGTTGGGTACAGTTACTGGTGGTTAGTATTAATGCCAGCACACGTGAGGGATGGCACACTTATCGATGATCATAAGGCATCTATGGGATTGCGGATGTAGGACGGCTGATGGGCCATAGCTGGCTGAAAAAAGTATGCAGGTAATTGCAAAGGCTCCTGTTAGTGAGATTGAGAATCACTGCCTTTCTAGAGCCGGTTTTCCTAGAAGAATTGTAACTATCAGGTAGGCAGACCTGGAGTCTGGGGGACCAGTGTCCTGCTTTAACTGGCTGCTCTATGACTTTGGACAAGGCGATTGTGGTAGATGGGATAACTGAGCCCACTGTTTCACCTGCTGTTGCTGCATTATACTTTTGGACCTTGGCCGCGTGTTGTTGGAGCATGGTCCTCCATGGAGTCCTTGACCTTGGGCACGGCCAACATGACTTGCCTTGGCTAATGAAATATGAGCAAGTAGGACACAGGCAGAGACTTGAATGTGCTTGTGTGCTTGGGCTCTTATTCAGGTGATGTGTGCTGAGAAGAACGGGGCATGGGGTGAGAAACGCAGCAGACCCCACCCTCCCGGAACCTCGAGCCCCTCAGGCTAGGGGAGCCGCTGCATCCATGGATGCATGTGTGAGAAAATAAATGGGGGTCCTAAGCCACTGAGATCTGGGGACTTAGGCTGTAGTATCGCAGTGACAATCGAGAGCTAACACTCTGTACTTGTGCGCGCGTCTGTAAAACAGGAATAGAGTTGCCTGCCTTTCATGCTGTTGTTCTGTGCCCAAAATAAAACAGTCTTGTCAGTACAGTGCTCACCTCCTAGTAAGCAGGCAATAAATACATTGCAGCTGTTTTTAATAATTAAAACCTGAGATACACATGCTTTAAAATAAGGGCACACTTTCAGCACAGTGGGGAATAAACCCAGTGAAGAGGTGGAAGGGAAAGGCTCTAACATTGTCTTGTTTTTATACTGCTAACTTGCTTTGGTTCTGGGTGCTTTATGTTCATTCAATGTGTGTATTGGTCAGGGTCCTCCAGAGACACAGAGCCAATGAGAGATACAGGTATTGCCCCTTTCTCTCGCTCACGATTGATTGGTTTACTTGTTTTAGAAAATTGGCTCCAGACAATGGGGACTGGCAAATCTGCAGTCTGTAGGGCCAAGTTTCTCTTGCAGTCTGGAGTGGAATTCCTGCCGTGATGGGAAACCTGTCTTTGCCCTTAAGGCCTTCAGCTGATGAAGCCCACCCACATTATGGGTAAGGGGCTTTCCTTAACATCAACTGATTATAGATGTTAACCATATCTAAACAATTCCTTCACAGCTACAGCTAGACTGGTGTTTGACCCAACAACTCCGTGCCATAGCCTAGTGGGTTGACGCACAAAATTAACCATCGTGACATGTATTTATTGGCTTTCTGCTGTTGTGACTGGGGGGGCACACAGAGGTGAAGCAAGACAGATCTGGTGCCTGGGGCATGGAGTTTAGAGCCCTGAGACTGCTACCTTCTTTCATTTTTATGGTCACTCTGGAAAGATGTGCCTTATTTCCCACCATTTAGCAAATGAGAAAACCAAGATTCAGGGTAATAAGTCATCTAGCTGAGGCCACACATTTGTCTGATCCAGAGATGTTTCTACTATCTCTGCTCCCCTGCGCCTCCAGGGAGACGTTTCCCAGATGATAGGGACCACTGTTCTGTGAGATGCAGCTTGTATGGGCCTCTCTGACAGAAATTGACTCATGATGCCTTGACTTCATGCCTAGGATAGCTGTTTGTCAATTAGATTAATGAAATGGGAAATTATTGATATAAATTTTTTTTTTTTTTTTAAGATTTTTTATTTATTTATAAGACAGAGAGAACAGCCAGCGAGAGAGGGAACACAAGCAGGGGGAGTGGGAGAGGAAGAAGCAGGCTCATAGCAGAGGAGCCTGACGTGGGGCTCGATCCCATAACGCCGGGATCACGCCCTGAGCTGAAGGCAGACGCTTAACCGCTCTGCCACCCAGGCGCCCCTGATATAAATTTTAAATGCAACAAATGTTGAAGGCTTTTATGTGCACGCATTTTATATTATCAGATGACATTTCCCAGGAGTGGAGTTAACATAACTAGACCACATTCTTCTACCATATACCATAATTAAGGTTCTTGCCAGAAAATGAAATAAATCTATTACACATGCCTGTAAACAATAGATTAATTGTGCGCTGCAGTACAAAAGTCAGCCTAATGTACATAATGGAGATACATTGATTGCTAAAAGTTTATCCCCACCATTGCATCCTGTTTTCACAAGTTTCTCTCCTTGTATCCTCATTAACAGGTGTTATATGTTCATGTTCTTGTGTCTGTTTTTTATTTATTTATTTATTTATTTATTTATTTTTTTTTTTAATTTTATTTTATTATATTGTGTTAATCACCATACAGTACATCCCCAGATTCCGATGTAAAGTTTGATGCTTCATTAGTTGCGTATAACACCCAGTGCACCATGCAATACGTGCCCTCCCTACTACCCATCACCAGGCTATCCCCTTCCCCCACCCCCTCCCCTCTGAAGTCCTCAGTTTGCCTCTCACAGTCCATAGTCTCTCATGTTTCATTCCCCCCTCTGATTACCCCCCTTTTCTTTATCCCTTTCTTCCCCTACCGATCCTCCTAGTTCTTATGTTCCATAGATGAGAGAAATCATATGATAATTGTCTTTCTCTGCTTGACTTATTTCACTTAGCATTATCTCCTCCAGTGCCGTCCATGTTGCAGCAAATGTTGAGAATTCGTTCTTTCTGATAGCTGAGTAATATTCCATTGTATATATGGACCACAGCTTCTTAATCCAGTCATCTGTTGAAGGGCATCTCGGCTCCTTCCATGATTTGGCTATTGTGGACAATGCAGCTATGAACATTGGGGTGCATATGGCCCTTCTCTTTACTACGTCTGTATCTTTGGGGTAAACACCCAGTAGTGCAATGGCTGGGTCATAGGGTAGTTCAATTTTTAACTTTTTAAGGGACCTCCACACTGTTTTCCAGAGTGGCTGTACCAACTTGCATTCCCACCAACAATGTAGGAGGGATCCCCTTTCTCCACATCCTCTCCAACAATTGTTGTTTCTTGCCTTGTCTATCTTTGCCATTCTAACTGGCGTAAGGTGGTATCTCAGTGTGGTTTTGATTTGAATTTCCCTGATGGCTAATGATTTTGAACATTTTTTCATGTGTCTGTTAGCCATTTGTATGTCTTCATTGGAAAAGTGTCTGTTCATATCTTCTGCCCATTTTATGATTTGTTTATTTGTTTCTCGTGTATTGAGTTTGAGAAGTTCTTTGTAGATCTTGGATACCAGTCCTTTATCTGTGGTGTCCTTTGCAAATATATTCTCCCATTCCGTGGGCTGTCTCTTAGTTTTTTTGACTGTTTCCTTGGCTGTGCAGAAGCTCTTTATCCTGATAAAGTCCCATAAGTTCATTTTATCTTTTATTTCTCTTGCCTTTGGAGATGTGTCGTGAAAAAGGTTGCTCTGGCCGATGTCATAGAAGTTGTTGCCTATGTTCTCCTCTAGAATTTTGATGGATTCCTGTCTCACATTGAGGTCTTTCATCCATTTGGAGTTTATTTTTGTGTATGGTGTGAGAGAGTGGTCAAGTTTCATTCTTTTGCATGTAGCTGTCCAATTTTCCCAGCACCATTTATTGAAGAGACTGTCTTTTTTCCACCGGATGTTTTTTCCTGCTTTATCAAAGATTAGTTGCCCAAAGAGCCGAGGGTCCATTTCTGGGTTCTCTATTCTGTTCCATTGGTCGATGTGTCTGTTTTTGTGCCAGTACCATGCTGTCTTTGTGATCACAGCTTTGTAGTACAGCTCGAAATCCGGCATTGTGATGCCCCCAGCTTTGTTTTTCCTTTTCAACAGTTCCTTGGAGATTCGGGGCCTTTTCTGGTTCCATACAAATTTAAGGACTATTTGTTCCAGTTCTTTGAAAAATGTCCTCGGTATTTTGATCGGGATAGCATTGAAAGTGTAGATTGCTCTGGGTAGTATGGACATTTTAACTATGTTAATTCTTCCAATCCATGAGCATGGAATATTTTTCCATCTTTTTATGTCTTCCTCAATATCTTTCAAAAGTGATCTATAGTTTCTAGCATATAGGTCCTTTACGTCTCTGGTTAAGTTAATTCCAAGGTAACGCATGGTTTTTGGTGTTATTGTAAATGGGATGGATTCCCTAATTTCTCTTTCTTCAGTCTCGTTATTCGTGTATAGAAATGCAACTGATTTCTGGGCATTGATTTTGTATCCTGCCACCTTACTGAATTGTTCTATAACTTCTAATAGTTTGGGAGTGGATTCCTTTGGGTTTTCCATATAGAGTATCATGTCATCTGCAAAGAGAGACAGTTTGACTTCTTCTTTGCCGATTTGGATACCTTTGATCCCTTTTTGTCTTCTGATTGCTGTTGCAAGGACTTCTAGTACTATGTTGAATAATAGTGGCGAGAGTGGGCATCCTTGTCGTGTTCCTGATCTTAAGGGAAAGGCTTCCAGCTTTTCCCCATTGAGAATAATGCTTGCAGTAGGCTTTTCATAGATGGCTTTTATGAGATTGAGAAATGTACCCTCTATTCCTACACTCTGAAGGGTTTTAATCAGGAAAGGATGCTGTATTTTGTCAAATGCTTTTTCTGCATCAATTGAGAGGATCATATGGTTCTTGAGTCTTTTCTTGTTGATATGATGTATCACATTGATTGATTTGCGAGTGTTGAACCATGCTTGCATCCCAGGTATGAATCCCACTTGGTCATGATGGATAATCCTTTTAATGTACTGTTGGATTCTATTAGCAAGGATCTTGTTGAGGATTTTGGCATCCATATTCATTAGAGAAATCGGTCTGTAATTCTCCTTTTTGAGGGGGTCTTTGCCTGGTTTGGGGATCAAGGTAATATTAGCCTCATAGAATGAGTTTGGTAGCTTTCCTTCTGTTTCTATTTTTTGAAATAGCTTTAGGAGAATAGGTATTATTTCTTCTTTGAATGTTTGGTAGAATTCCCCAGGAAAACCGTCTGGGCCTGGAGTTTTATTATTTGGAAGGTTGTTTATCACTGACTCAATTTCTTCATAGTTAATTGGCCTATTTAAGAAATCTATTTCTTCCTGTTTCAGTCTTGGTAGTTTATAGGTTTCCAGGAAGGCCTCCATCTCTTCCAGATTGTTTAGTTTTTTGGCATATAGCTGTTGATAAAAGTTTCTAATAATCCTTGCAATTTCAATGGTGCTGGTCGTGACCTCTCCCTTTTCAGTCATAATTTTAATAATCTCAGTCCTTTCTCTTTGTTTTTGGACAAGTTTTGCCAGTGGTCTATCAATTTTATGGATTCTCTCAAAGAACCAGCTTCTAGTCCTGTTGATCTGCTCTACTGTGGTTCTGGTCTCTAATTCATTGATTTCTGCTCTAATCTTGGTCAACTCCTTCCTTGTCAGTGGGTTAGGCCTGTCCCTCTGTTGCTGTTCCAGTTTCTTGAGGTGAGAATATAGAAACTGCATTTTAGATTTTTCTATTCTTTTGAGTGAGGCTTGGATGGCTATGTATTTCCCCCTTAGGACTGCCTTTGCAGTATCCCATAGGTTTTGGACCGTTGTGTATTCATTCTCGTTGGTCTCCATAAATTGTTTAATTTGTTTTTTGATTTCCTGGTTTATCGAGTCATTCTTGAGCAGGATGGTTCTTAGCCTCCAAGTGTTTGAGTTTCTTCCAGGTTTTTCCTTGTGGTTGAGTTCCAATTTCAGAGCGTTGTGGTCTGAGAATATGCAGGGGATAATTTCAATCTTTTGGTATTGGCTGAGACCTGTTTTGTGTCCCAGAGCATGATCTATTCTTGAGAATGTTCCATGGGCATTTGAATAGAATGAGTATTCTTTGGTTCTGGGGTGTAGTGTTCTATATATATCTATGAGGTCCAACTCGTCGAGTATGGCATTCAAAGCCTTTGATTCTTTGCTTAGTTTTTGCCAGGGTGTTCTGTCTATTTCTGATAGTGGGGTGTTGAGGTCCCCTACTATTACTGTGTTCTTATCTATATGTCTCTTTATTTTGGTTAAGAGTTGGCTTGTGTATCTTGCTGCTCCCCTGTTGGGGGCATATATATTAATAATTGTCATATCCACTTGTTGAATACTTCCTTTAAGAATAATATAGTGCCCTTCTGTATCTCTCTCTATGGCCTCTAGTTTAAAATCCAGTCTATCTGATATGAGAATTGCTACTCCAGCTTTCTTTTGAGGTCCATTTGCGTGGAAGATGGTACTCCATCCCCTTACTCTAAGTCTGAATGCATCTTTGGGTTCAAAATGAGTCTCTTGTAGACAGCAAATGGATGGGTCATGTCTTTTTATCCAATCTGCAACCCTGTGGCGTTTTATGGGAGAGTTTAAGCCATTTAGATTGATAGAGATTATTGACAGATATGATTTTAATGATGCCATTTCTCTTTAAAGTCTTTGTATCGGTTGTGACTTGCTGCTCTGTATCACTCTTGGGGCCTTTTTACCTTTATAGAGCCCCCCTTAATATCTCCTGTAGGGCTGGTTTCGTGGTTACGAAATTGGTTAATGATTGGCGATTTTGGAACGTCTTTATTTCTCCATCAATTCTGAATGACAGCTTTGCTGGATAAAGGATCCTTGGCTGCATGTTTTTCTCTGAAAGAGCTTTAAAAATGCCCCCCCAAGCCTTTCTCTCATTCCAGGTCTCTGTAGACAGGTCTGACGTAATCCTGATACCTTTGCCTTGGTACGTGAGAAATTTCTTTGCCCTGGCCGCTTTCAATACTGTATCCTTGGATCTAATATTTGCGAATTGCACTATGACATGCCGTGGCGTAGGTTTGTCCTGGTTGAGCTTGGATGGGGTCCTCTCTGCCTCTTGGACACGAATGCTTGTTTCCCTTGCTAGATTAGGGAAGTTTTCAGCTACAATTTGTTCAAATATCTCTTCTAGACCTCTGTTTTTCTCCACCCCTTCAGGGATGCCGATGATTCTGACATTGGATCGTTTCATAGAGTCAGTAATCTCCCGTAATCTACATTCGTGGGCGTGGATTTTTTTAAGACCAGCTTCTATTTTCGTTTTTTCTTCTACTAACCCATCCTCCAATTCGCTAACGCGTTCCTCTGCCTCGGTGACCCTGGCCGTCAGAGCCTCTAGTTTTGACTGTATTTGGCCCATAGAATTTTTAATTTCTGTCAGATTCGCTCTCATTTCTGCCCTTAGGGATTCTATATTCTCAGCAACGCTTTCTCTGATGCTTTTTTCAAGTTTACTCATCATCTTGACCATTGTTGCTCTGAATTCCATTTCTGATAATTGGGATACATCCATATGTATTAATTCTGTGGCCGAGGCCAATTCTGTGGCAGAGGCCACAGACTCATTATCTTTTCTTTGCTGGGGGGGACTTCTCCTTCTCGTCATTCTGATGAAGAGAGATTGCAGGGTTGTCCAGAGCCCAAGTGTTGACTGGGACCCAGGCCGTGCGCCCTTGTTTTATAGAGATCTTAGGGATGTGGGCTTCTTCCTTAAAGAGTTTATTTATTTATTTGAGAGAGAGAGAGACAGTCAGCAAGAAAGGGAACCCAAGCAGAGGAGTGGGAGAGGAAGAAGCAGGTTCCCGGTGGAGAAGCCCGATGAGGGACTCCTTTCCGGAACGTTGTAAACACACCCTAATCCGAAGACAGGTGCTTGGTGACTGCGCCACTCAGGCGCTCCGGGTTGTGGGCTTCTTGATTTTTCAGCCTGCCTTCTGGGGGAGGGGCCTGCCTGCCGGTACTCAGAAAACCCTGTTTGGGTAGAGTCTCTGTGTCCCTTGCGAGGGGGGATGGGGATGGGCACCCTGTGAGCCGGTATTTCCGGGCTTTTGTTCTCTGGCGGCTTTCCCTGGCGGTTTGCTATGCCTCTTCTGAGAGAGCAGCAGCGGCTGAAATTCAGCCTCTGTCTCAGAACAGAGGGATCGCGGATCGTTCTCCACTGATGTTCTGGCCACTTTAACTCTGTTTCTGTTGGTGCTGCTCAACCCTGCAGCATCCCGGGCTGTGCGCCCCACACCCGGCGTCCCAGCCCTCACTTCCAGGGCCGGCACGTCTCTGTCCTTTGTGTTTCCAACCCCGCCCGCCGCCAGCCGCCCCGCGCGGGCTCCCGGAGCTCCCCGTCTCAGTCTGGTGTCTCACGGGTGCTGACCGCGAGTCCGCCTGCTCCCCCGTGCAGGTGGCCCTCCAGCCGCCAGCCGCCCCGCGGACGCTCCCGGAGCTCCCGGTCTCAGCCTCGATCCAGTGAGCACACCGGAGCTCCGGAGCTCCGTGAGATGCTTGGTGGTGCACGCTCCCGGCTCACGGACTCAGTCTGCCGTTTCCAGAGTGCGGGTCCGCGGTCCGCCCGCTCCCCGGTGCAGGTGGCCCGCCAGCCGCCCTGCGCGCGCGCTCCTGGAGCTCGCGTTCTAAGTCTGTTGTCTCGCCGGTGCCGTCCGCGAGTCTGCCTGCTCCCCCGTGCAGGTGGCCCGCCAACCGCCAGCCGTCTCGCATACGCTCCCGGAGCTCCCTTCTCAGCCTGCTGTCTCAAACGTGCGGGTCCGCGGTCTGTCCACTCCCCCTTGCAGGTGGCTACCGCTTCCCGGCGCCCTGACACGGCGGCTCCCTCCCCCTTCTGTTTAGCTTCCGATATCTGTGCGCGGTTTCACGGCTCCCCGCTTCGTACCTCGATACTCAGCGCTGGAGATGTTCATTTGTAGAGATCCAGATGTATCTTCCTGCGTCTCAGGCTGATTCCGTGGATATTCCTGCTGGTCTGGTACCTATCCAGCTCAACTCAGGGGACCGGCTGAAAAAGGTGTCCCCTACTCCTCCGCCATCTTAACCTCCCCCCCTTGTGTCTGTTTTTTTGTTTGTATTACTAGAGAGAAGGGCCCGTTCTGATTCACTCACCATCGTACTGTAAGGACACAGGTACTGTTTAATGTTGCTGATAGCAGGCCATCTTTGTGGTGACTGTGTCACGTGATTTGCATTTTTAAAAGTTTGCTTTTGTATTGAGTCTTAAAAAACATAGGATTAAAAAAAAAACGATAAAGGCACAGAACTTGAAGGAATGGCACAGTGAATTTTTACATATGCATAAATCTGTGTAATTAGTATCCACAGCAGGATATAGAATATTTCCACACTCCAGCAGCTCCCCGATGCCCCCACCCATTCTCTCCCCGCTTCAAGGTGACCACTATTCTATGGCCATAGAACAGTTTCCCCTGTGCTTGAACTTCGTACAAGTGAAATCATAGAGTATATGTTCTTACGTGTCTGGCTTCTTTTGCTGAACATGGTGTCAGCAGCATATGGCATTTGTTTTTTCTTCATTACTGTGAAGTACGAATAGTCTGCACTTTATCCGTTCTGCTGTTGAGGGACATTTGGACTGTTTCCAGTTTTTTGGCTGTTTTGCATAGCTCAATTATAAACAATTTTGTACACATTTTTTTGGTGAGCGTAAAGTACTAACATTTCTTAGTATACACTCAGGAGTGAGATTGCTTCGTCGAAGGGTGCACGTATGTTTAGTTTTAGGAGATACAAACAGGTTTTGAAAGTGGTTATTCCAATTTATATCCTCGTCAGAGTGTAGGATAGTTCTAGTAGTTCTGCGTCCTCCCCAACACTTGTTTTTGATTTGGTTTAAAAATTTTATAGATAAGTTCTCTCGAAGACATCTATGGAGTTGTAGAAGTTACTCTACTGACAGCAATAATTATCACATGCTGTCCCCTTATGATTAGGTTCTTGACTCTCATGCTGTTCCTGGCAAGCCCTTTCCTTAAACTTCCAGAGATTATTTTCTGACGATCTTCTCTTGTAATGTTCTAAATGTTTGGATGCTGAGGTGGAGTTAATGTGCTTTTAATTGCATTTGCCTGCTTTCTGGGAAATGCCCCAAGACCAGACTTGAATTTTTAGGCCAGATTTTGTATTAGGGAAATAAAGAGAGCTACTCTGCCTTGACCTGACCTCCCACTGTGTTCCTTTACAGCCCCTAAGGAGACTTTGCAAGACGCCCTGATGCCCACAGGGTTCTGTGATGTTAGTGGGGCAGTAGGGGGAGCGCACTGGCATTCTGACACCTTTACCAGCCCCAGCCCCTCTAACAAGTCTGGAAGTCAGCTTGATTTGTAACTTTTTTTCCTTTTACAATTGTAATGCTGGTCTCCCTTGGCTGCATATTTTACTTGGAGATAAAAATGATTTCTAACTTTTGTCCTGACCTAGTTTTTGCCTCCAGTTGTGCCTATTACCCTGAGTCTCGAGGGAGGTCTGTGGCTCACAGCTAAGGAGGCGGTGCTGCGGACTTTTCCGTTCCCCATGTACCTGGGCCTTCCGGTTAACTCATCCGCTGGAGGCCTGGAGTGCCCAGCCACTCTAGGGAAGAGTGGGAAGGGTGTAGAGTGCCTTCCTCAGGAACCAGGTTATCTTCTCCCTCCTGGGTTCCCCTCCAACTCTCTCAGCACAGAGACTTTCTCCTGTCTTGCAGCACTGGTGGAAGGAGTGTGTGGTTGTGGCAAACTACCCTCTTCCTCAGCAGGTGTTCTCTTGTGTCACCCGAGGCTTTGCAAACCCGAAGGCCAAGAATTCACTAAGCTGTCTCTGTTTTCTTCTGAGATATTGATCCTGGGGAGATGGTGCAGAATGCCTGGATGCTTTAGGGGCACCTTGTGCTGGAGGAAGTGTGGGTAGGGGAGGGCAAGGGGAGCTCGTTAATATTTTCTAATGTTATTTGCCTTCACTTTCTTGGTAGTTCCACTTTGTTCCTATGTGCTATAAGAATATGACATGATGTTCTATGTATGATGCAGTTTTTTTTTCTCCTTAAGGAAGCCGTATTGGTAGTGGAAGGAATAATTTGAATCGAAGGAGAATTGAAGGGAGCTGTTTCTTGTGGTTTTAGATCAGAAAAACTAGGGGGGCTACCCAGGAGAAGAAAGTCATCTGATAGACTCCCTAGCTCTCCATCACTGACATCATCTTGGCATCAAACCAAATTTTCCAGATGTTTTGGGCCAGTGAAGGTGGACCCTTGTGTGCCCTGGGAGCATGGCCTAGAGTGAGCTTGGGTGCATGAGGCAATTGCTTTCCCTGTGGCTGAAGGATACGGTTTCTGAGTCAGGGGCAGTGGAGGCTGCTGTGACCAGGGATGCCAGTACTTGGGACTGCTAATTTCTGGGATCAAAGGGAGGGGCTTGGAATATGTTTTGAGGAGAAGATGCCAAGTTGGGATAGACTAGGGGCCTCAGCTACCTGAATCCTTTTACAAGAAGGGCAACTTTTGTAGATAGCCAACCACTGACCCAAATTTCCCTGGTTTTCCGATGGTTCTATATGGCCGGGAATAAAGCTGTTTCCCTAATCCATCCCCTTGGGCATGGAAGCCACTAAAAATAGGAAAATTAAAGTTTAATTTGTTGTTAAACATGACTGAATTCATTAAAAATGCATTTGTGTTTTCCTAAAGGATTTAGCAAGAGAAGGATTTCTCTGTTCTTTAGATTATTATGATACGAGAACAGTGAGAATGTTTTCTTGACCTCTTTATCACAAATAGGGTTAGAGTTTACAGGGGCTCTAGTCTGGAAGAAACAAAAACATTAAAAGTTTTATATTAAAAATAGTTTTTCCTTATTTTCTTTTCTTACTAGCATATGTAGTATAGAGAGTCTCCCAAACATCGTATATGGGATCTTCAGCTCTAGACATAGAGAGGAATTTATTATTGGGGAAATTGAGGTGCAGAGAGCCACAAGAAGGCCAAGTGTTTTTGTTTAACTGTACCAGTCACCTATATCACCAGAGACTAAGCCAATAGGTTAAGTGCTTTGGGCTACTAGAAGTTTCCATTTTGGACACTGAAAGGCATGTGAAATAATTTTATTTACTATGGAAATCCTAAAAGTGAACACATAGTTTAATGCTGTGCTTGTCAAATTAACTCTTCACTTATTTCAATAATGTAGGTATACAGTAATAAGAGAGAAAGCATGAAATCCGATTTCTACACTTGTGATTTTTTTCCTTCTATTTGACGTTTCTAGACTCATGAGGAATTAACCAAAGTAATCTGGTACAGCTCTTACCCATCTCTGTGTTCTTTGTTGAGCCAGTCTGTTTCTGTATTTTCATTTTGTCTTCCTCTCAGCCCTTATAGTGTCTCACCTTGTATGTTTGGCTTTCCCCGTCTCTAAGCCTACTCTTCTCAGCTGGGCTGAGAGTCTGGGTTGCCTGTGTCCAGCTGCTGTTCTGTGTGTTATCACTTCACTTCTATTCTGTCAAATGTTTAATTTTTAAATGTCAATATCATATAGCCACTGTCGTACTTTTTTCATGTGGGAGCAACAGATAGTGGGAAATTGCTTCTTTGTTTTGTTTTCACTTTCTTTTTTTCAATTGTTTCAAGTTTTTATTTAAATTCTAGTTAGTTAACATATAGTGTACTATTGGTTTCAGGAGTAGAGTTTAGTGATTCATCACTTACATGTAACACCCAGTGCTCATCACAAGTGCCCTCCTTAATCTCCATCACCTATTTAACCCATCGCCCCATCGAACTCCCTCCAGCAACCCTCAGTTTGTTCTCTGTAGTTATGAGTCTCTAATGATTTGCTTCCCTCTCTTTTTTTCCCCCTTCTCCTATGTTCTTCTGGGCTTTTTTAACTTGAGAGATATAAAGTGAAATACTCAAGAATATCTTTTTTTTGGGTAAAAGGGAATTTTCATATTTTAATTCATATAGCATATGTGTCTGGGGCTGAGTTGCTTTTTAAACTACTAATTGTTTCGGTATTTAGGCCTAAGAAAAGTTTAGATAGTCCTTAAAAAGCATCAGTAAAGCAGTTTCCAAATGTTTATCAAATTATTTAAAATTGAGTATTTGTTTTATATTCCAAAGAATGCCTTCCTATTAATGACTAGTTGAAGATCAATTTTTTTATATTATAACTGTTCAAAATAGGATTTAAATTTGATTTATACTTCTATCAGTGGCAGACTGATTGGGTGCAAACTAATTCACCTGCTGAGAACTAGAAAAGCTAAAACAATATAGGCCAAATCTAAATCCATGTTTGTACATGCATGTTCATAGTGCTATTAACAGTAGCCAAAAAGTACAATTCAAATATCCATCAGTGCACAAATGGATAAACAAATTGTGATATACATACACACATACACATGTGTATATATATGTACACACATGAATACACATGCACATACACAGACCACACAATATGGAATATTATTAAGCCACGAAAAAGAATGAAGCATTGATACTTACTACAGTGTGGATGAACCTCAAAAACATTACGCTGAGTGAAAGAAGCCAGGCACATAGGAGGTCACATGTTGTGTGATTTCATTTATACGAAATAGTCAGAATAGGCAAATCCATAGAGACAGCAGATTGGTGGTTGTCAGGAGCTGAGGAGGGGGCAATAAGGAGTAATTGTTTAAGTATGAGGTTTCCTTTTGCAGTGATAGAAATATTTCAGAACTAGGTAGAAGTGGTAGTTTTACAACATTATGAATGTACTAAATGTGACTAAGTTGTTTACTTTAAAATGGTTCATTTTATTGAATTTTACCTCAGTAATAATTTAAAGAAATGATTTTTGAAGTGCAGTGGAGAGCTAGCTGTGCAATAGGGCTGTGGAGTCAAGATCCCAGAGGAGTGAGCCTGACTACTGGCACCATGTTTCCGTTGAGGAATATTTCTTTTAAACTCAGTAAAGCTTCTAGAAGACTCATGGGTAGCAGAGCACAAAAATGCAGTTTAGAGCCCACCAAAAATGAAAGGTTCTGATAAATACATGGTTTAATTTGGGACACCTAAAAGAATATAATCTAGAAATATGGGCAAGCAAGAAATAGGCCAAAACTTGCAAGAACAGAAGCCTAGCACAATCCCTTATTCAATCAGGCAATCTTCCCTACCTTAACTGCCTGCCAGAAGCAAAAGTAAATTCCACTCTGGAGAAAGAGAACAGTTCCTCAGAGTCTCAAATTACCTTCAACAGTTTTCATGCGTAGTTTCTAGCCTTCAATGAAAAAATAAGTATGGAAAACATAAGAACTGACTGAGAATTGAGAGATAAAATAGATAAAAGAAAACAGACCCTATTCTGGGGTTACACTGTTATTGGTGTTATCAAATCCAGGCTTTAACTATGATTACCATATTCAGGCAATTAAATAAGATGGAAAATTGGACTAGAACTAGGACTATCAGAGAATAGAACTGGAAATTGAAAGTATAAAAATCTGGCTCTAAAAAATTAAGTGAAATTAAGAATTCTACAGTGGGCTTAAGTACAGGTTAGATACAGGTGAAGAGAGAAATGGTACATTGGAAAATAGATTAAAATAATGTCAGGCTAAAGCATAGAGATGAAAAAGAATTAGGAAAAAAATTGCCAAACAGGAAAGAGCATAAGAAACATATAGTACATGGTAAAAAGATCTCTTGTAGGTGTATCTATAGTCCCAGAAAATGAAGGTGAGGGGGAGAGAGAAAGAGAGAGGTGCAATATTTAAACAATAATATTTTTCAAATATTGGCACTTTTCATCACCAGCAGTCTCATCAGAAAATACTGGACCACATTAAAATGAGGAAATTCTATTTATCAGAAAAAGATCATTGAGTTTGAAATAGCAAGCCACAAGGAGAAGGTATTTGTAATACATGCAACTGACAAAGATATAATATCCACAATATTAAAAAAAAAACTCCTTTCATAACACCAACAACTCAATAGATATGTAGGCAAAAGGCTTGACACACACTTCACAAAATAGGATATCCCAGTGACCAATAAAGAAAGAAAAGATGCTCAATTTCATTAGTCATCAGGAAAATGCAGCAAAACCACAATGAGATACTAACACATGCACACAC
This sequence comes from Ailuropoda melanoleuca, assembly GCF_002007445.2. Taxonomy (NCBI): domain Eukaryota; kingdom Metazoa; phylum Chordata; class Mammalia; order Carnivora; family Ursidae; genus Ailuropoda; species Ailuropoda melanoleuca. The sequence goes on from NC_048224.1 coordinate 69,634,852, forward strand.
ACACACACCAGAATTATTAGAATTAAAAAGATGAAAACATCAATGCTGATAGCATGGGAGAAAATATTAGAATTCTTATTCTTTGCTGGTAGGAGTGTAAATTGGTACACCACTATGTAAAACTGTTAGAAGCTGAATATTTGAGTGCCCTATAGCCCAGCAATTCCATTCTCAGGAATATAGCCAACAGAAATGTGTCATATACAGCATCCCCTTCCTCTTATCCATGGGGGATATATTCCAGATTCTCAGTGGATGCCTGAACCCGCAGATAGTACTGAACCCTTTGTATGCGATATTTTTCTTATACATACATACCTATGATAAAGTTTAATTCATAAATTAGGCACAGTAAGAGATGCACAACAATAATAAAATAGAACAATTATAATAATATACTGTAATAAAAATTATGTGAATATGGTCTTTCACAATATCTTTTCATACCATACTCACCCTTTCTGTGATGATGTGAAATGTCTCTGTGATGAGATGAGGTGAGGTGAATGACACAGGCATCATAACCTAGTGTTAGGATACTCCTGGCCTTCTGACTATAGGTCAGAAGGAAGGCCATCTGCTTCCAGACAGTGACTGACCGAGAGAAACTGAAAATGTGGAAAGTGAAACTACGGGTAAGGGGGGACTACTGTTTTTGCATCAAAAGACATATACAAGAATGTTCATGGCACCGTTACTCCTAACAGCTCCAAACTGGAAACAACTCAGATGTACTTCATAAGAGAATAAATCAGCAGCAATCTGTGGGATATTCTTACAGTGGTACCTTGTAGCAATCAGCACTATTGTTAGATACAATGATGTGGATACATCTCAACAGGAGTGTTGAGTGAATAAAGCCAGGCACACAAGAGACATTAATGTCTGATTTCACTGTTTATCAAGGTCAAAAATAGGCAAAACTAACAACATCGTGTAGCATGTTGTAGGGAAGACAGTGTAAGAGTGGGGAGAGCATGGGAAGGCACATAACGAGACGTCTAGAGTGCTGGGAGTATTTGATTCTCTGATTTGGGTGGTAGTTGCATTGGGATGCTCACTTTGGATTGATTTAATTTTTCATTTTTTCTGTATGTATGTTATACTTTAATAAAACACTTTATGTGAAGATACATTAATAGGGAGGAAGCATAATTTAAGTTACCGTATGCATGTCACGAAAACTTGCAAAGAGAGTTAAACATGATACCCACATTCTTTTGGCATATTGTTTAGAATCCCTTCCCAAACATTTACCAGCTGTATGATCTGGGACAAGTTGCTTGTCTTAGCTTGGGCCATTACAACAAAATACTATAGACTAGGTGGCCTAAACAATAAACATTTATTTTCCCACAGTCTGGAGGTTGAGAAGTCTAAGATTAATGTGCCTGGAGTTTTAGTTTCCTGGTGATGGCTCTCTTCTTGGAGAGGGCCACCTTCTTAACTTGTATGCCTGGCATTGGTCTAGTGATGGGAACACAGAGATAAATAAGACAAAGTCAGTGAACTCCTGAAGACCTCAGTCTAAATGTATGTGCTGTCCAATGTGGGAGCCACTATCCACATATGGCAATTCAAATTCAAATTAAATTAAAAGTTCAGTTTCTCATTTGTGCTAGTAGCTACATTTCAAGTGCTTCATAGCCGCATATGGTTAGTGGCTGCCATATTAGACAGCACAGATAGGAGCATTTCCATCATTGCAGAAAGTTCTTCTGAATGATGTTGGACAGGGCAGGTTAGCATATGGTGATAGAGGTGGGTATTGACAAGTGTTCTGGTAGAGGTGAGATGAATTGTCTTATTTTTTTAGAGAGGGAGAGAGAGAATCTTAAGCAGGCTCCATGCTGAGCATGGAGCTCAACTTGGGGCTACAGTCTCATGTTCCTGAGATCATGACCTGAGCTGAAATCAAGAATTGGACGTTCAACCGACTCAGCCATACAGGTGCCCCAAGATGAGCTGTTTTGAAAGATGATTTTTAGATCCAAGAATGGGAAGATGGCCACTCCATCCAATGAAAGCACACAGACAGAGCTTTGAGAGACCTTTGACTGACCTGGAAACCATATGTATTTCAGTGTGTCAGGAACACAGAATGCAGGGGTTGGAGGCTAGGGATGTGACAAGAAGGGAATGTGCAGCTTGAGTTCTGAACGGTGGGGGGTGCCCAATTAAGGAGCTTTTTTCTACAGGACACATCAGAGTGCTTTTTATCCATTACTTTGTTTACCTGTTGAGGGTTAATGCTTTTTGTTTTTTTAATCAATTTACCTAACAGAAATAAAACTGTCCTTTTTAATAAAGGCATTTTTCCTAGTCTTTTCTTGCTTTTTTAAAAAACACGTGGTAAATTTTTATGTAGGCAGGTCTGTGCTGCTTTCTCTCTGTAGTTTCTAAGCAAAGAAGTGTCACTTCTAGAAGCTGAGATATTTTTGTGTTTTGTTTTTGTTTTCCTATGGTTTTATTTTTATGATTTTAAATATAAAATGGTGTCAAATTAATTTTTGTATATCTGGAATGGGATGCCTGAATTTTATACACACACACACACACACACACACACACACACACATGCATGCTAGCTAGTACTCCCTAAACCATTTATTAAACAATGTTTCCCTTCCTGGTGATGGATTCTTTGTCATGTATTACATTTTTATATATAATGAGGTTTATTTCTGAGTTATTCTGTTCTATTACTCTTTCTTGTGTCAATGTAACATTGTTTATGCCACAGAATTTATTATCTGTGTGTATAAATGAAAAATCATGATTATTTTGTTTCTTTTTGTTTGAAAATTGAAACTTATCTCAAATGCATTAAAGACGTGAATGTAAGAACTGAAACCATAAAACTCCTAGAAGGAAACGTAAGTAGTAAGCTTCCTGACATTGGTTTTAGCGGTATTTTTTGAACCAGTCTCCCAGGCAAAGGCAACAAAAGCACAAACAAATGGCACTACATCAAATTAAAGAGCTTTTGCACAGCAAAGGAAAGCATCAATAAAACGAAAAGGCAACCTACTGAATGGGAGAAAATATTTGCCAGTCATATATCTGATAAGGGACTAATATTCAAAATATATAAAGGGCTCATACAAATCAATAGCAAAACAACAAACAATCCAATTAAAAAATGGGCACAAGATCTGAATAGACATTTTTCCAGAGAAGACATACAACAGACACATGAAAAGGTGTTCAGCATTAATAGTCATCAGGGAGGGGCACCTGGGTGACTCAGATGGTTAAGTGTCTGCTGTCAGCTCAGGTTGTGATCTCCTGGTCCTGGAATTGAGCCCCACGTCGATCCCCACAGCGGGGAGTCTGCTTTTCCCTCTGCCTCTCCCCTCTGCTTGTGCTCTCTCTCTCTGTCTCTCTTAAATGAATAAATAAAATCTTTAAAAAATAATGATCAGGGAAATGCAGATCAAAACTATGACAAGATATCACCTCACTCCTGTCAGAACAGCTAAAATAAAAAACACAAGAATTAAATGTTGGTGAGGATGTGGAGAAAAAGGAACCATTGTGCACTGTTAGTGGGAATGTAAATTGGTGCAGCTACTGTGGAAAACAATATGAAAGTTCCTCAAAAAATTAAAAATAGGACTACTCTATGACCAGAAATTCTACTTCTCAGTATTTATCTGAAGAAAACAAAAACACTAACTTGCAAAGATATATGTACCCCCATGTTTATTACAACATTATTTACAATCTTCTACAAGTTAAGTAACTTAAGTGACCATTGATAGGTGAATTGATAACATAGGCGTGGTATATATATATTTTATCTATAGACACAATGGAATATTCCTCAGCCATTAAAAAATGAACTCTTGCCATTTGTGACAACATGGATGGACCTTGAGACTATTTTGCTAAGTGAAAAAATTATAGAAAGACAAATACCAGATTATTTCACTCATGTGGAACCTAAAAAGCAAAAGAACTAAACAAAACAAAACCAGACTCATAGACCCAGAGAACAGATTGATGATAGGAGAGGGAGGATGAAGCGGTGGGCGAAATGGGTATAGGGTATCAAGAGGCACAAACTTTCAGTTACATAAATAAGTCATGGGGGTGTAATGCACAGCATGGAGAATATAGACAGATATTAACTTTGTATGGCAACAGATGGTAACTATAGATGTATGGTGCTCGTTTCGTAATGTGTATGAATGTCGAATCACTGTGTTGGACACCTGAAACGATTATTGTATGTCAATTATACGTCAATAAAAATAAAAGGAAATTGAAACTCATGATTACATAGTCCTGTGAGTGGTCTGAGCTGGCTAAATCCTATAGCTTCTCACTGAAATCCAGGCCGGCGTGGTATTTACTATAAACTGCATCCACTTAACGATAGTTCTATCTTTAAAAAAAATGTATGTGCTGGTCTTGTAGTAAAAGCCACCTGTACCTTATGGATGGTGATTCATTCACTAGTGCATTTATTTAGTGAAAGTGAAAGGGATCTTCTGTAGCAGATAGTTTAATATTGCCATGTTGATCTGGAGAATCTGCTACACAGAAAAAGTTTTATTATTGACATCTTATCAATTGGAAGACTCACCGAAAACTAACTGGCAGGTGGAGGATACTTTACATTAATTAACCTAGCTAGCTTTGCCAGTGGTGCTTTTAGTTTCCCTGGCATTCATGTGTGTGCATGTGTGGGCGTGTGCACGTGTTTGTATAGGTTTGCGCACACAAGCACACGCTAAGGAGTGGCATTCACGGGCGCAGAGGAATAGGAGTTTTGTGATCTGTGGAAATCACAAATGTAATTCTTTAGTAGATCATAAGGATGTCCGGGTCTTGAGGGAGATTGCTTGATCAGTATTTTAAGCATACCTTAAATATGGCCAATAGCAGCATCTGTCGTGTATCACGTGTCTGTGGTTTGCCTTTGGGCAGATTATTTATATAACTAGAAACTGTTTTTGTGTTTTGGAAGTTGCTATTAAGAATAATTAGCTATTTTCTCAATTAGAAATTGAGATATTATCACTTAGTTTAAATGGGATGGCATTTACAGAGATTAGTCAACTGTTTTTAATGGTTGCCCTTCATTCGTTTGACATGAACTATTCCCATGTGGAAATTGCTCACTCGTAGAGAGCTTTAGCGTTCTCAGAGCACCTATCTCATCTCTTATCCTATTTGATGCTTGCAACATACCTGTGAGGTAGGTATTAAAATTAACTACATTTTACAAATGAGGAAACCCAGGTTTACAAAGGGTAAGAAGCATCTCCCATCAAGAGTGATTTCCCTTTCTCACCTACCATGTGTCTCAGATTTGCTAGAATTCTCCCAGAGCTATTCCTCAGGGTTTTCTAGAAAATGAAAGCAAACAGAATCACTGTAATTGTAACGGTGATCCATCTGCCCGTATTATTCCTGTTTATAAAAATTGGTGACTTAACTGTATTTAAAATTGCTGCTTTGAGGACCATATTTATTTTAATTATTATTATAAATGCATTACAAATACACAACTGTAGTGAAGACTACTTTGGACATTTTATTCATATAGATGATCTTTCCCTTAGGTTCTATCCTGGGGCCAGCCTATGAGTTTTGCCATATGTGTTTTTCCCATTGCTGTCTGCCCATGGGTTAGGTTATCCTTTATTACAGATGGCCATGGAAAAGGAATCCTGTGCCCATTTGAATCAGTTGCACTAAAGGGAACACGTGATTGTATAGATCGGGCTGCTCCGTTTTCCACCTTTAGAAGATTTCAGGCTCTCAGCACTTAATATTAACACCCCTTACTGAATTTCTCTTTAGACGGCCTGCATTCACCATGTGGCTTGCATGACTGCTTCTCTTTGTGCCTGAATATCTGCTTTGATGCCCTTGTGTTGTGTAATGGTGGGATTTGCTTTTGGACTTTGCAAAGGAGGTCTCAAATTGAGATCTCTCAAAGTCCATGAATGTGGACATATTTCTTTCATATCTTTGGTAAATATTGGTTAAATGTTTAGATAATGCTTAAAGTTAACTTAAAATACACATGCATACAACTGTGAAGAAAAATGCATAGTGAAGGGAAAGAATCAAAACACATGGTAAAATCTCTCTTAGAAGGAAATCCTTTTTTGCTTACTAGCATCCTCTGTTGGGCATGAGTTAGTCTCATTGTGACAAGTGGGAAACAAAGCAAGCCTAATAAATACACAGTAAGCATCCCCCCTTCCCCAGTGTGGCAGAACTGCCCCACCCCAGTTAAATAGCTCTGTGGTGAAAATCTTGTTGATATTCAAGCCTGTCATTTTACCCTTAGGCTAATTTAACTTTTTTTTTTTTTTCCCCAAGCAAGACCTAGGAAATACTTCTGCCCTCCCAAATAACGGCTCCTCTTCTAGCACCAGCTGGAATCAGTAATTCCATGATCTTTTTGTCTTAACTTTTTGCTTTCTGTACATGACAGACATTTCATTCCATCACTGCATTCTGAGATAATGAAATGACTCCACAATGCCCAAGCTCATTCAGACCATTTACCTGATGGAAGTAGCTGGATTGCTCACATTCAATGTCTGTGCCTGGATGGCTGGGTTGAGTTAGGATGATAGGTAAACACTGGGTGAACTCAAATTTTAGAAGGATTTGTGGAACAAGATAGTCTCTAAAAGAAACTATATCAAAGAATTATCTATATGTATTTTCACTTAAAGACTGTGGCAAGATCTTGCCAAGTTCAGTATCCTTTCCTAAGTAAAAAGAAACACCTGAGTGTGGTGTGGGCCTTGTGAATTCATATTCCCAGCAAGTTTCCAGCTCATGCTGGTGTTACTCTGCGGGGGACGGAACCCTGAGAACTTCTGAACTGGGCAACCTCCCTAAGCTCTCAGTGTGCCTGTGTCAGCTTTGTCGGGTATGCACACAATTTCCCACCTCAAAAGGAAGTTTTGTTACAATTTGGAGATGAAGTGTCAGGCATGAGGATGCAATAAGAGTAGCTGATGCTATTGTTTCTGTAATAATTTTTAACACTTCCACTCAATGCCAATCATGTCAGGAAATATGTAAGCAACTACTGTGTGCCTCTGCTAGGGGCCTACTGTGCTTAATGAAATGTAAGATGAATTAGAGATCCCTGCCCTCAAGGGGCTTATAATTTGGTGAATAAATAAGCACAGGATATGGTAATCAGGATCATAGAGATACAGGACTGTAGAGGGATTATTTTTAGCTGGGGGATTGGGAAAGCTTTGTGGAGGAACTGTATTGATGCCAGACATTAAGGAACGAGTAGGATTTGGATTTGAACATGGGGCTAGGGGAGCAGCACATTTCTAATGGAGATAGGGGCTGGAGAGATCTGTGGGTCTACTCAGACTGCTTGGGTACAGAGGTTTGCCTTCAACTGGAGCATAGGATGTAGAGCTAAGATTAGGAAGATGGGCTGGACTCAGATCATCGAATCTGTTGGATTCTTTCATTTGCTTTTTTAGCCCTGTGAACATTTCTAATTAAGTTTTGAAAAGCTCACAAGTATTATTAGACTTTCTCAACAGACTCTTTATTTCCTGAGCATTATTAGTATGGGGGATTGGGATAGCGTTCTCAGCAAGGTTTCCATGAAATTACAGAATGTGTTTTAAATGTTAATAACATGTTTTGCTGAGAGGCAAGGTTGCTTTACCATTCTGATTTGCACTGACCTTGTGGGATGACCTAAGGACTCTGGTCAGTGGCAACTAGAGACAATCATCCCATGGTCTACAGCAAGGGTAGGTGAACTAGGGCCCACAAGCCAGTCTGGCTCACCGCTGGTCTCCGTGTGGCCTGTTAACTCAGAATGGTTTTACATTTTGAAATGATTGAAAAAAAATCCAAAGCAGTATTTCATGACAAGTGAAAATTATGTACAATTCAAGTTTCACTGTCCATAAGTAAAGTTTTATTGGAACACATCCAAGGTCAACAACCACATCATTCAGTATTAAATTTACTATCTGGTGGGTCACAGAAAGCTCGTCCCTTGTCTAAAGCAATGGTTCTTAAAAACCTTCTAGTACACCAGAGTCACCTGGAGAGTTGTCAGAATACCAACTGCTGGTGTTTTCTCCCCAGAGGCTTTAATTCAGTAGGGTGGGGCTCAAGAATTTGCATTTCTAGCAATTCCGAGGTTCTGCTGCTGCTGGTCCTGGGACCGCCCTCTGAGACCTACTGGTCCACAGCAATTGCTGTTTAAACTTGAACACGCTTGGGAACCACTTGGTGATCTTATTAAAATGCAGATTTTGATTCATCAAGTCTGGGGTGGAGTGTAAGAGTCTGCGTTTCTGATAGGCTCCTGGGTCGAGTCTTGTATCAAGTATGCACATCTGATATATTCTTGGGCAAGTGTGGCTCACTCGGTGCTTTTTTGCCTGGGATGTTAATACGGCCAAAGGAGCAGACTCCTTTGAAGAGGGAGCGGAATGTGTGTGAGTAGGTTGTGAGCAACTGGTTGGGGAGATACAATTAATTGGAGGCTATAGGATGATAAGTGAAGAAATATGCTGGGCTGTTTTATCCATTTATGGAGAATTTTAATTGCCTTTGATGCCACGTATATACATCTCTGAATCAACAATAATTAAAATACTTAACTAAATATGTTTCTTTATTGTGATTGAGTTCACTCTCATTACCATGACTTACATACAGCTTAACATTACTTTATATGAGCATTCTAATGTGAGCCTTGAATTTGTTAATTAAAATTTCGTCGAAATTTAATGTTTTGGGTATTAAGCCATGCGGCTGAAAGGAGTGTCTGCTTCTTGAAAGCAGGGGGTGCTTTGAAGGCCTGGCGTTCTGCTCCTGGGTGCCAAGTGATGGTTACACCACCTGGAAAGGAATTAAAGATGGGGGCTGGACTGTCACTTTGGAATGCACTGTAGCCAGTGTTGATTTTATAGAAAGGTACTGCTGAGAAAAAAAATGTATGGATGTAATTTTAGAATTTTATTTTGATAAAGCACCAAAAAGTACACATCCAACATGTTTTTGAGTGGTTTAGTCATTTAAAAAAGAAATCTCCAAAGTAGCCACCAAAGTTATATGCGATCTTTCGGGTTTGGCCAAAAAAAAAAAAAATTTGTAACGATTATTGGATTCAAGTGACAAGGGAGCTCTTGTTGTGGCCCAAAGCAGTTCTTGAGTCAAAAGCATTTTTTGAAGTACACACTTAGTGTGTAAGGAACCCAGTGCCATAGCACTTGTATCATCACGGCTTCCGTCCTGGCCGTGCTCATTAATGGACATTGACAATGTGATATTTAAGGAGCACATGAGAAGTACATTTTTTTTTTAAAGATTTTATTTATTTATTCGACAGAGATAGAGACAGCCAGTGAGAGAGGGAACACAAACAGGGGGAGTGGGAGAGGAAGAAGCAGGCTTCCAGCGGAGGAGCCTGATGTGAGGCTCGATCCCATAACGCCGGGATCACGCCCTGAGCCGAAGGCAGACGCTTAACCGCTGTGCCACCCAGGCGTCCCGAGAAGTACATTTTTTGTTTAATTTTCCTTTTCATGTCTTTCTTTTTTTTCTTCATTTTTTTCTTCATTTTTTTCTACCATTTATTTATTTTTTTATTATGTTCCGTTAGCCAATTTATAGTACATCATTAGTTTTTGATGTAGTGTTCAATGATTCATTAGTTGTGTATAACTTTTCATATCTTTCATCAGAAAGGAAAACAATAAGTAATTGTATGCCACTCTTTCTTTGAGAAGGGATTAGGTAGGGGACTTTTAAATTTTTTTTTTAAATGGGAAGGAATTGGTTACATGGTGATATTTTTACACAGAATTTAAAGACGCCTTCCTAATGTTAATTTGTTGGGGATAGTGGGGGAAGAAGCAATTTATTATTCTTGGCAGTTGTACGTTTCAGTGAGTTGGTTGAATTTATAACTTGTTCTAAGTATATTGTTTATACCTTGAGGGAAATTTTCTTTAGAAATTCAAACTAAGGGATACCTGGGGGGGTTCAGTCAGTTAAGCATCTTCCTTGGCTCAGGTCTTGATCCCAGGGTCCTGGGATCGAGCCCCACATCGGGCTCCCTGCTCAGCAGTGAGTCTGTTTCTTCCTCTCTCTCTGCCCCTGCTTGTGTTCTCTCTCTCAATAAATAATAAAATCTTAAAAAAAGAAAGAAATTCAAACCAAATTTACAGGCCATCTTTTTCTTGTTCAAAGATAACGGTTCATTTTCACAGTTGGCCTGTGGAAAGGCTAATGCAGTCAAAATTATTGAGCATGGTATTAACTCCTTTTCATTAGCAAACGAATTTCACTGTACTGTGACCTCCTTCAGAGCGGGAACTTGGGGCCCAGGTACTTCACTAAAAGACTGTTTACTGGTTTGTGTGACTTACACACCTCCACGCAAATGATGTTACCTCATGGTGGATAGGAATGTTTTCAAATGATTCTAAATAACCTATATCATTTTTAAAAATCTCTCTATTTTAAGAAGATAATGCTCAGATCAAGAGTTAGAAGTTAAAGGGAGGCAATTTTTGTTTTTGTATAGGAGGGAACTTTATAACTCTTCAGGGCTCTTCAAAAATAGAAGGGGCTGTCTTGTTAGATAGTGACATTCCCTTCAATTAGAAGTGTTCAAGCAGATGGCAGGCATCTACCTGCCAGAGATTCTGTGGGTGGGATTCACTATTAGGTAGGAAATTAGTCTTGTTGGCTTCTAAGACTTTTTTCCTCATTTAAATATTGCTTATTTCTATAAATCTTATAAAATTGCTGCTTCCAATCTGTTTAAATGTCAGAAGAGGCTTTATGACTGTTGGCAACGTATTTTAGAGCGTTGTGGTGGACATGTAACACATAGCTTTCATTATGATAATGTCAGCTGTTGCTCGTTTCACAGGTGTTGGGGGAGGGAAAGGAATCAACTTTTCCTGGGCCCACATACAGCTCTTTCTGTTGTAACAGATGTCCACACTGCCCTAGCTGGAGCTTTTGTATAATAAGTTCAGTGCAGATCCCAAGTACAGACTGGGGCTGCTCTCCTCTACTCTGTTGGGCTACTAACTGGTAAATCTTAGAAGCTGCTTAACATCTCTGAGCTTCAGTTTTCTTTTACCTTACAGTGTGTGTGTGTGTGTGTGTGTGTGTGTGTGTGTGTGTATTTTCTAGGCTATAAAAGAGCACAGATATAGGTGGTAGGATATATATGTTCAAAACATTTTTTTAAATTATGAGAACAACTTGTATGTGTATATATATATGTGTGTATATACATATATATATACACACACACACACATATGATCATATACACATTAGGTGTTCTTTGGCTTATTTTTTTCTGTTTCCACTTACTTTCCCTCCATCACCCTAGGTAACCTTGTTAACTACCTGGTATGTATCCTCCTGTGCTCTCCTCTATGCTCAGATAACCACATATAAACATAAAACCATATAAATATCTGAGGATTTGGGAATAATTTCCTTTATTAACTGGTATCATATTTGGCATACTTTTCTGTATCTTCATTTTCTTATTTAACAAAACCTCATAGAAGTACCTCCAATTTAACTAGTATAGCTCTAATTCATTCTTTTATGGCCATATAATATTCCATGGTACAGACCCAAAATTACTTATTTAGCTATTACCCTATTAATAATCATTCATTTTGTTTCCTTCTTTTGACATTAGGAATCATGGTGCAGTAAACATTATTTGTATCTGTTCTTTTGTACTGTTTTTATTTTTTTATTTTTTTATTTTTTTTAAAGACTTTTTAATTTATTTATGAGATAGAGACAGTCAGTGAGAGAGGGAACACAAGCAGGGGGAGTGGGAGAGAAAGAAGCAGACTCACATCAGAGGAGCCTGATGTGGGGCTCGATCCCATAACGCCAGGATCACACCCTGAGCCGAAGGCAGACGCTAACCGCTGTGCCACCCAGGCGCCCCTGTACTGTTTTTATTTTTAAGAAAATGTTACAGTAGTTGGAATCTCATCAAAGTGTATTTTTAGCGATAGATGCTGCCAGATTGCTTTGAAGATTTCTGTAACAATTTATACTGCCACCAGCAATTTAGGAGAGTGTCCTTTCCTTGACATTTCTGTTAGCAGTAGGTGTTAAATCTTGCTTGTAATTTTTACTGGTCTGGGTGGAAGAGTCTGAGTAGCATTCCATATATATGTTCTTTTGGATCTTTGCTTCTCTGCAAATTGCCTATTCATATCTTTTTGCACATTTTTCTATTGGATTATTTTCTTTTTTGTATCTGTTTCTAGGAAGGCTTTATATATTATTGATACTAGCATTTTAAAATGTTTATTGCAAATATTTTTTCCCAAATCTATTGTTTGTATCTAGACCTTGCTTATGATAACTTTTACCTCACAGGAGTTTTAAATTTTCATGTAGTAAAATATATCTCAAGATCTCCATGCATCTTCAGGTTATACACACAGTCTCCTAGATTTTCTCTTAAGAGTGTATTGCTTCATTTTTGGCATCTAGCCTTTACTTTATCTGTAATTTATTTTTACATGTGGTGTAAGAAATTTATTTTGTTCCAAAGAGACAGTTGGAAGTGCCAGCACCATTTATTAAAGTCCAAAAAAAATACTGAAAGTTGAGACTTCTCTTATCAGACATTAAAATATACTATAAAGGCTATTATAATAAAATCAATATGATAGACAAATCTATTGGTGGGACAGAATGGAGACTCCTGAAATATCCCAGTATAAATAAAATTTTAATACATGACAAAGTGATATTCAAACTCTATTGGTAGAGAGTGTTATATTTAAGTTTTACGCATTATCTTAAAATTTTAGGAAAAAAAGAGTTTTCAGAGTACATTCATTTTTACTAATTATGCAGATAAATGTTTATGTCATTTGCCAATAAGTTCCGCAGAAAAATATAGAATCTTTACTCAAGAAATTCTCAGTGGCTTAAGTGTATTTCAGGGAATTTGATAGTGAAAATCAGCTTGTTTTCTGGCTTCACACCGTGAGTGCTGACAGGTCTGAGTTAAGATCCCAGAGTATCATTTCTTAATTTCAAAGCATTGCGGATGATACAGACTGCTCAAGTTTTCTGTGCTAAAAGCAAAACAAAATTGTCAGTTTCCATTAGTTTCTCCACCTGTTATTCCATACTCCCAGAGCCTTTGGTAGTGTATTCTAAGTGAACACAACTGGACTGAATTCGGAGAGAGGAATTATTCATTCATTTATTAATGTACTTCTAGTGACCATTCTGGAGGGTGTGATCACTTCTGAGGGTGGCTGTGCTGTTAGAATATCATGGTGGGCATCTCCTTGAAGACTGCAGATCTCATTTGAGTGGGGCCATGAAGTATAGGTCTGATTTTGAATGGGTATTTATTTGGGGCGTGGGGGAAGGCACCCATCCAGGAACATGAGTGATGGAAGCCGGTGTGTTTGTGGAATTATTGGGTGTATTAGATGCAGACGTGGGATTCAGACTCTGGTCTGTTCAGGTCCAAAGGCTGTGCCCTCCATGCCCTACCACACCATCGCCTACATGTGTGTTTTATCCGCATGCTGGCCACCTACTTGGCTTTGAACGGTTTTTGTGAAGTTTCCCATAATGCAGCTTACCTCATGGATAATGCAGCCCGTGAACAATTAAATTCACTTAAAAACGTACATACAAACTAAAGGCAGGTTTAGAAGTATCTAGAGTAGGCTTTTCCATAGCGTGGCATTTAAGGAAAGCCTTTATCTTGTTAACATTACACTACACGGACAGAGCCAGCCAGATAGGAATGTGATGGCCCACTTAGGCTATCTTTAATTGCTCACTATAAATAGCTTAATGATGCTGCCATAAAAAGATTCTGATGTAACTGAGGAGCTCAGAGTGACCCATATTTATGATGGTTTTCTAGGTGTCCCTGTCTGGGAAAACTGATGCTCATGTAGGAGAGGGTTGTCACTGCTGAAAAGAAGGCTTAATTTCCAAGCCAGTCATTTCTTACCCACACCTCCCTTCAGATTCCACTGTCTCCATCATTCCTTTTGCCTTCATGTGTGGTGAGGTCGTAGCTGCCACTCTCTCTCTCACATCTCAGCCACGATTCCAGCACCCACCTGACCTGGCCCGGGGAGAGAAGTGCCTGCCAGAGCCCAGTCTGATGTGTGTAAGAGGATTCCTGCAGGCTTTTATGACATGCTCCCTCTCTGCTCTGGCAGTCATGGGAACCTGGGCACCATGCTTTGTTCTAGACATTGATGATTTTTTAAAAATTCAAATATAATTAACAGACAGTGTTATATTAGTTTCAGGTGTATGATATAATGATTCAACAATTCTATACATTTCCCAGTGCTCATCAAGATAAGTGTACTTTTCATCCCCCTGTCTATTTCATCCATCCCCGTGCTCCTCTCCCCTCTGGTAACCACCAGTTCTCTGTACTTTAGAGTCTGTTTTTTTTGTTTGTCCTTTTTTCTTTGTTTGCTTTGTTTCTTAAGTTCCACACATGAGTGAAACCATATGGTATTTGTCTTTCTCTAACTGACTCATTTCACTCAGCATTATATCCCTCTAGGTCTATCCATGTTGTTGCAAATGGCAAGATCTCATTCTTTTTTATGGCCGAGTCATATTCCATTATATGTATATATCATGCCCTCTTAATCTCTTCATCTATTAATGGCACTTCGGTTGCTTCCATATCTTGCCTATTCTAAATAATGCTACAATAAACACAGGGGTATATATATTTCTCCAAATTAGTGTTTTCATTTTCTTTGGGTAAATATCCCATAGTAGAATTACTGGATCATATGGTAATTCTGTTTTTAATTTTTTGAGGAACCTCCATACTGTTTTCCACAGTGGCTGCACCAATTTATATTACCACTAACAGAGCACAAGGTTCCTTTTTCTCCACAGCCTTGCTAACACTTGTTATTTCTTGTGTTTGATTTGATTTGATTTGATTTTTTTTTAAGATTTTATTTATTTGACAGAGATAGAGACAGCCAGCGAGAGAGAGAACACAAGCAGGGGGAGTGGGAGAGGAAGAAGCAGGCTCATAGCGGAGGAGCCTGATGTGGGGCTCGATCCCATAACACCGGGATCATGCCCTGAGCCAAAGGCAGACGCTTAACCGCTGTGCCACCCAGGCGCCCCTCTTGTGTTTGATTTTAGCCATTCCGACAGGTGTAAAGTGATATCTCATTGCAGTTTTGGTTTGCATTGCCCTGATGATAGTGATGTTGACCATCTTTTCATGTGTCTCTTGGCCATCTGTATGTCTTCTTTTGAAAAATCCCCCTTTTTTAATTGTATTATTTTTGTGTATGAGTTAAGTTCTTTTTTTTTTTTTAAAGATTTTATTTATTTATTTGACAGAGATAGAGACAGCCAGTGAGAGAGGGAACACAAGCAGGGGGAGTGGGAGAGGAAGAAGCAGGCTCATAGCGGAGGAGCCCGACGTGGGGCTCGATCCCATAACGTGGGGCTCGATCCCATAATGCCGGGATCACGCCCTGAGCCGAAGGCAGACGCCCAACCGCTGTGCCACCCAGGCGCCCCTGAGTTAAGTTCTTTATGTATTTTGGATACTAACCCTTTATTGTATATATGCTTTTCAAATACCTCCTTCCATTCAGTAGGTTGCCTTATTTGTTTTGTTGATGGCTGCTTTCACTGTGCAAAAACTTTTTATTTTGGTGTAGTCCCAATACTTTAATTTTGCTTTTGTTTCCCTTGCCAGAGGACATGTATCTAGAAAAATGTTTCTACAATGATGTCAGAGAAATTACTGTCTATGTTTTCTTCTAGGAATTTTCTGGTTTCAGGTCTCACATTTAGGTTTCTAGTCTGTTTTGAGTTTATTTTTGTGTATGGGGTAGAAAAGTGGTCCAGTTTCATTCTTTTGCATATAGCTGTTCAGTTTTCCCAACACCGTTTGTTGAGGAGACTGTCATCTTCCCATTGTATATTCTTGCCTCTTTTATTATAGATTAATTGACCATAAAAGCGTGAGTTTATTTCTGGACTCTCTGTTCTGTTGATCTATGTGTCTATTTTTGTGCTAGTACCATACCATTTTGATTAGTATAGCTTCGAAATCTGGGATTGTAATACCTCCAGCTTTGTTCTTTTTTAAGATTACTTTGGCTATTTTGGGTCTTTTGTGGTTCCATATGATTTTTAGGACTTTTCTAGTTTTGTGAAAAATGTTTTTGGTATTTTGATAAGGATTGCATTAAATCTGTAGATTGCTTTGGGTAGTATGGACATTTAAACAATATTGGTTCTTCCAATCCATGAGCATGGAATAGCTGTCCATTTGTTTGTTTCATCTTCAATTTCTTCCATCAGTGTGTTATAGGTTTCAGAGAACAGGTCTTTTTCCTCCTTGGTTAAGTTTATTCCTAGGTATTTTATTCTTTTTTGGTGCAGTTATACATAAGATTTCTTAATTTCTGTGGTGCCTGGGTGGCTCAGTCAGTTAAGCGTCTGCCTTCTGCTCAGGTGATGATCCCAGGGTCCTGGGATCGAGCTTCATGTCAGGCTCTCTACTCAGAGGGGAGCCTGCTTCTCCCTCTTCCTCTGCCTGCTGTTCTCTGTGCTTGTGCTGTCTCTCTCTCTCTGTCAAATAAATAAACAAATCTTTAAAAAAGATTTCTTAATTTCTTTTTCTGCTACTTCATTATTAGTATATAGAAATGCAACAGATTTCTGTATGTTGTTTTTGTATCTGCAACTTTACTGAGTTTATGTATCAGCTCTAGCAGTTTTTTGGTGAAATCTGTAGGGTATTCTATATGTATAGTGTCATGTCATCTGCAAATAGTGGAAGTTTTACCTCTTCCTTACCAATTTCGATGCTTTTTATTTCTTTTTCTTGTCTGATTTCTGCAACTAGGGCTTCCAGTGCTGTGTTGAATAAAAGTGGTGAGAGCGGACATCCTTTTCTTGTTTCTAATCTTAGAGGAAAAGCTCTTATTTTTTTTACCATTGAGTATGATGTTAGCTGTGGGTTTATCATATATGGCCTTTATCATATTGAGGTATGTTCCCTCTAAATCTACTTTGTTGAGAGTGTTTATCATGAATGGATTTTTTTTTTAAGATTTTTTTTAAAAAGTTTATTTATTTGACAGAGAGAGACAGCCAGCGAGAGAGGGAACACAAGCGGGGAGTGGGAGAGGAAGAAGCAGGCTCCTAGCAGAGAAGCCTGATGTGGGGCTCGATCCCAGAACTCCAGGATCATGCCCTGAGCTGAAGGCAGATGCTTAACGACTGTGCCACCCAGGCGCCCCATGAATGGATGTTTTATTTGTCAAATACTTTTTCGGCATGTCTTGAGGTGATCATGGATTTTATCTTTTTACTTGTTAATAGACATTGATGAATTTTCTTGATTTAATCACTAGATCATCTCTGATACAGTTCTTGCCAGCCTTTGCCTGCTCTTATCCCCAGCTCCCAGGCAGTAATTTCCCGTGAGGTTCCTCTCTCTGCACAGGTTAGTAGTCCTTACACATGAGTTCAGATTGGTTGCAGCAACCCAGTGCTCCTTCTGGTTTTCGCCCTACCCCACCCCTGCTCTGTGTTCGTTTTCCACCTTTGGTGGAACATCCCACCAGGACTTGGCAGGTCTTTCCATCAAAGTCTCTTTTCAAAGAAAATGGGATCTAGTAGAATTGGAGATTTGAAAGGCAGGATCATTGCCCTGAAAAGAGAGGGACTAGTGGGTAGAAAGCAGATAGAATAAAGACCCAAACTCTAGGAAGAGTATGCATGACTAGAAAAAAATACCACCACCAACATACCAGACGCCGTAAGTTGGAAGATTAAAGGGCAAGAGAGGGAATGAGTGACAGAGTGTGGGAGATAGTCATGGGAAACTGGATAGATGAACTGGTGGGAAGAAGGCCATCTTAGAGAAGATGTGATGATTTCCATGATCTGGAGCTTTGCATCTGCCTTTCCATGTGTGCCAAAAGATGGCACCACATCGCACAAAGAACTCTGGATTTGGAGACTCTGAGTTGACTCGTAACTAGACCAAAAATCAACTCAGTACTTAGATCCACAGATGTCGGTAACTTGGGTATAGCTTCTGGTATCTTTCCTTTTATAGAGTCTTTTCCTTATACATAAAAATCAATAACAGTAGTGGTATTTGCTATTTATTGAATATCCATGTCACTTTTGCATGGTGGTTTTTCTCTTCAGAGTTCACCAGAACTTAGGAAAACTGGGGCATTTTCCTTAAGTTAGATACCTTGCTAAGTCTATATAGGTGAATGTTGACCTCTGACTTTAACCCTCGAGCTCTTTCTTTGGGACCAGGTATTCTCCTCCAAGAGCGTGGGTGGTCATAGGGCCTGCAGTCTGATGCCAGGAACTGATTCTGTGTGTCATGGAACTGAGAAATACTGTTCTATATTTTGTGATATGCATGTAGTACAAGGCATGAGGCTAAACCCTACTATCAGCCTTTAACCGATTGTTTGCCTTGGCATCCTGAAGAAACATGCCTCTGGGACATGTTTTCTGAGCAGAGCACATTTCTGGAAACTAATAGGCCCTCTGACCCGCTGTGCTGGAATTGTCAGCTTTGGTTATGCTCCAACAGTAAAAAAGGAAAAACAAAAATGTCCAAGTGCTTATTAGGTATCCACATATGACTTATTCCTTCTGCTCAATTAGCAGAGTAGTTTAGAATCCTCAGTTTCCAGTTTTCTATGCTCTCATGCTGCCTGCCCACGGTGGTGGCACCGGGAGAACCTTTCCTCAGCAGTCTGTAGTTGGCCTGGGTCTCCCTTACTGCTTGATGGTCTGATCTTGATGAAGGTGACCTGAATCTATACATACAATAGTACTTTGTGTTGAAATCATTTATTGTCTGACTTCAATTCACTGGGGTATAATGAGGTAGCTATGGATAAACCAGAAGGACATCAGAGTAGCCCAAATAGATGTTGGGAAATTTGTGTATGAGGGGGAGAGTCTGGTATTCTTTGCCTGTTTACTATTGTTTAAAAATATCTCTAAAAGATTTGACTGTCTGGTTTCTCAGCCTGCACACTGTTAGAAGTAGCAGATTAAAAGGTGTGGGGATTCTCTGGAGGCAGTCACACTGACAAGAGCGAGAAATAGAAAAAGGAACAGGCAATCACAGGAACTTCCAGATTTGGGTTGACAGGTCCTATTTAATGTGACAGAAAAGTGCTTAATGCACAGTAAACTTAAAGTGGGCCTTGGGGAATAAATATATGGCCGTGGATGTTTGTGTTGTTGAGCTTTGTCAGGAAGGTTAAATTAATTTGAGTGGCCTGTATTACAGAAGGATAAGGGAATGTACAGTTCACTTAAAAGCTATTTCTATATTTAAGATTTAACCCCCATTTTTTTTTTAAATTTGGGTTTAAAAAGATAGGCTGGAACTTTTAAAAGACTTCTGTGTCTGGGAAGATGGCACAGGCATACTTTTCCATATTCTTCCCAAATACAACTAAAAACTGCTTTATATAAAAAAAAATCACAGGAGAAGAGTGTCAAAGGTGGAGAGAAGGCAGCAGGCCAGCTATGGACGTTGAAGAATGAGACAGTGGTGAGTTTCCTGGGTTTTCTTAATTGACTCCTATATCCCAGACTTGGAGCAGAAGAAGCCAGCAACCCAGCATGGTCAGTGGACATGGATTGAAAAGTCCCAACAAAAGCCTGCTTTCTCTTGCCAAAGGGCCAGGAAAGGAGCACATAAGCAAGATGGAAAACCATGAAACAAAAACCAATGTACTCAAGTCAGCCACCACAGAGAAAAGTGTGTCCTCACGCCCACCCACACCAGCAAAGACCCAGTGAGGAGCCTAGACCTTCACTCTTGGGAGGCTGTAATGGTGTTCCCCAATACCTCTGCCCAGGGCGGTGTCAGAAAAGACTCCTTAAGGAGCCTGGACTTCCACCCTACCTGGCAGTAATAAGTCCCCCTTTGCTTCCTGACTATGGTGGAGTCAGTGGAGGCCTAGTGGATAGTCAGGACTTTCACCAACTTCCAGTGATAATGAAGTGACACATCCTTCCATGCTTCTCTGGAGGCCACATGGGAAGCCTGACTTGCAGCCCAACCTGTCAGTAAAGTAATGAGGAAGTATCCCAGCACCCCATCCCCGCCCTTGTCACTTTCTTCTGCCAGAGCACTGTCAGAAGGTTTAAATAAGAGGTTCCCATAACCTAATACCCTGAATGTCCAGGTTTCAATAAAAAGCTTTTGTCATATCAAGAACTAGGAAAAGCTCAAACTGAGAGAAAAAAGAATCAATAGATGCCACTATCGAGTTGACAGAGATGTTAGAATTATCTGAGAAAGACTTTAAAGCCGCCAACCTAAAAATACCTCAACAACACATGAAAAGATGTTCAATACAATTAGGGGAAGGTAAATCAAAACTGCAGTGAGATACCCCTTCATACCCATTGAGATGGCTGCAATCAAAAAGACAGTAAGAACTCTTGGCAAGGATGTAAAGAAATTAGTGGGAATTGCTAGTGGGAATGTAAAATGGTGCAGCCACTTTGGAAAGCAGTTTGGCAGTTCTTCAAAAAGTGAAACAGTTACCGTATGACCTGGTAATTGCGCTCATAGGTATGTACCCAAGAGAACTGAGAACATAATGTCCACACATAAAATATTACTCAGCTATCAAAAAGAACGATTTCTCAACATTTGCTGCAACATGGACAGCACTGGAGGAGATAATGCTAAGTGAAATAAGTCAAGCAGAGAAACACAATTATCATATGGTTTCTCTCATCTATGGAACATGAGAACTAGGAAGATCGGTAGCACAAGAAAGGGATAAAGAAAGGGGAGTAATCAGAAGGGGGAATGAAGCATGAGAGACTATGGACTCTGAGAAACAAACTGAGGGCTTTAGAGGGGAGGGAGTGGGGGAATGGAATAGGCTGGTGATGGGTATTAAGGAGGGCACGTATTGCATGGTGCACTGGGTGTTATACGCAACTAATGAATCATCGAACTTTACATCGGAATCCGGGGATGTACTGTATGGTGACTAACATAATATAATAAAAAAAATTATTATAATAAAAAAATAAAGGGATCAATAATGCAAAAAAAATTGTACCTGGGTATTCATAGCAGCATTATTCATAATAGCCAAAAATTAGAAATTATATGAATGGATAAACAGTGTCATATGTCCCTATAATAGAATGTTATTCAGCCACAGAAAGGCAAAAAGTACTGATACATGCTACAACATGGGTGAACTTTGAAAACATTAAGCTAAGTGAAAGAAACCAGTCCCAAAAGCCACGTTGTTTGATTCCACTTATATGAAAGTATAGAATAGACAAATCGGTAGAGACAGAAAGTAGATTCATGATTTCTGGAGATAAGAGAGAAAGGGGAAAGAGAAATGGTTGCTAATGGGTATGAAGTTTCATTTTGGAGTGTTACAAATGTTCTGGAATTAAGTGGTGGTGATGGTTGCACAACTTTGTGAACATAGTAAAACTACTGATTTTTCTACTTTAAAAGGGTGAATGCTATGGTATGTGAATTATATCTCAATAAACACACTGTTTCAAACAAACATACTTAAATGAAAAAAAAAAGTAGAAAAAACCCCAAAGAAACAGAAGATATAAAGAAATAAATGGAGATTTTAAAAACCGAAAAATATACCTGAAGTAAAAAAAAAAAAACCAAAAAAACAAAAAACAAAACAAAACTTAATGGATGGGCTCAACAGAAGACTGGAGGTGACAGAGGAAAAAAAAAATCAGTGAATTTGGAAGATAGAATAATAGGAATTACCCAGTCTAATCAACAGAGAGAAAACAGATAAATTAGCCGAGGCTCAGGGATCTGTGGGACTCCTAACAAAAGATGTGATATTCATCCGGGGATGTACTGTATGGTGACTAACATAATATAATGAAAAAACCATTAAAAAAATTATACATACAAAGAGTAAGAATAAAAAAAAAAAGATGTAATATTCATGTCACTGGAGTCCCAAAAAGAGAGGAGAAGAAAGAACGGGCTGGAAAAGCACTTAAAGAAATAATGGCTGAAAACTTCCTGAATTTGTCAAAAGGCATAAATGTACAGATTCAAGAAGCTGAGTGAATCCTAAGTAAGATCAACCCAAAGAAACCCAGCCTTGTTTACTATAGGTGTGATGTCCTACCCCGCATCTTTAGAGTTTATTCACCTTGTTTAACTGAAACTTTTTCTCTTCACTTTCAGTGTTTGAACTTACTGATTAAATGTTAAGCTCAGAGATTCTTTCCTCAGCCCTGTCCAGTCTACTAATGAGCCCATCAGAGGCATTCTTCATTTCTGTTCCAGTGTTTTTGATCTCTAGCATTTCTTTTTTTTTCCTTCGGATTTCCGTCTCTCGGCTTACATTGCCCATCTGTTCTTGCACGCTGCAGCCTTATCCGTTAGAACCCTTAGCATATTAATCATAGTTGTTTCAAATGCCTGGCGTGATAATTCCAACATCTCTGCCGTGTCTGGTTCTGATGCTTGCTCTGTCTCTTCAAACTGTGTTTTTTTTGCCTTTTGGTGTGCCTTGTGATTTTTTCTTGATAGCTGAACGTGATGTACCAGGTATAAAATGCTGCAGAGGCCTCTGGTGCGGTGGTGGTGGTGAGGTGTGGGGGAGGGGGAGCGTTCTGTCATCCTGTCCTTAGGTCCCCGTCTTGTAGTGAGCCTGTGCCTCCGCACTGTGAGCTTTACAAGTATTTCTTAGTTATTTTTACCCTCTTAGGTGGGACAGGTTGGCTGGGGTTGGGTACTTCCTTCTCCCAGGTCACTTAACTCTCAGAATGCCACAGCAGATTACTCTCTGGTTAACTAGTTTCCCCTGAGGACAAGTCTTGTTAAGAGCTAAGTGCTCAGGCTTTTCCCCTCCCCCTGCCAGAAACAAGAGGGGATTTTTCTGATATTTTCTGTGGGAACCTGGTCGAGCTGCTGGAGGTAAATCTCACAATATTTTGGGAGTCCCCTAAGACTGGGTCCTCCTGTAGTCTTTAACTCTGGGAATTGTCTCCATTGAGCCTCCAGCAGCCATCAACTACAGTTCAGGTTTTCCCTACCTCAGGTTCCTGAGGTGGTTTCTGCTCTTGAATCCCTGCTCAGGAAAGTGGTGTTTGCCTGACCGTCTCTCCAATCTTGGTTTCTGCTCTTGAGTCCCTACTCAGGGAAGTGGTGTTTGCCTGCCTGTCTTCAGGTTTTCCTTGGGTCCTCTCCAGTCCTATGGATCCAAGAAGAGTTGTAGATGTTTCTAGTCAGTTCAGTTTTACTTGTTGTTAGGATAGAGTGGGGACTTTCAAGCTCCTTACATGTAGAACTAGAAACTGAAGTCCTTGACTGAAATTTTGTACCCATTGATTAGAAACTCCCTACTTCCTATTCCCCCCTGACCCTGGCTATCACAATTCTACTCTCTGCTTCTATGAGTTTGTCTATTTCTTAAATATCTGCTATAAATGAAATCACATAGTATTTATCTTTCTGTGGCTGGCTTATTTCACTTAGCAATACGTCCTTAAGGTTCATCTGTGTTGTCACATTTGGCAGGATTTCCTTTCTTTTAAAGGCTGAATACCATTTCATTGTATGTATTTACCACATGTCCTTTATCCATCCAACCACTGATGGACATTTAGGTTGCTTCTACATCTTGGCTATTCTGAATAGTCATGCAACTGACGTTGGAGAACAGATATCTCTGTGAGATCCTGCTTCCTGTTCTTTTGGTAAATACCAAGAAGTGGGCTCATTGGATCATACGGAAGTTCTGTTTTGAATCTTTTGAAGAGCCTCTATACTGTTTTCCATGGAGGTTGCACGATTTTACAATCTTACCAATATTGTACAAAGGTTCTAATTTTGCTACATCCTTGCCAATACTTCTCTCTCTCTCTCTTCTTTTCTTCTTCTTTTTTTTTTGATACTATCCATCTTAACAGGTGTGAGGTGATATCTCACTGTGGTTTTGATTTACCTTTCCCTGATGATTAGTGATGTTGAGCATCTTTTTACCTATCTATTGGCCTTTTGTTTGTCTTTGGAGAAACGTCCTTGAACCTGCCAGTCTTGTCTTGGTCACTGTTAAGGCTACAGCACCTAAGCAGTTCTTTGCGTCTAGGAGGTACTCACATAGTTTTCAAATGAATTATAAAGGGTAGTGACTGCAGGTATGTCTACAGAGTTACAGTTGATACTGAAGAGAAATAATTCTGTCGCCACTTTCTGTGCATTGCTTTCGGGGGGCCTCAAGTGAATAAGGTTAGTATGCTAGGCTGCCTGAGCTTTAGTCATGTACAGGAAGACTAACATAACATAATAAAAATTTTTTTTAAAAAAGGAAGGTTTTGTGTGTTTTTAACACCTGTTTTGGGGTTTGAAGAACCCAAGTGCTGGAAGTCCCATAGCTCATAGCAATGGCTGGCTTTTCTTGATTGTATGTATCAGAACAGAATCACTCTATCCCCAAGCTCAAACCCACTTTGTCTTGGCAGGGTCTCATGCTGTGCATGTATATCTGAGAGTCCCATATGTTCTCTCAGTTTTGATGTGGCTCCCGTTTTAGAAACATGTGGTCTGTGTGTGATTGCTCCCTTTAGCTGATGAGCAGCAAAGTAATTACAGTCACCCTATGGCATCCGTGTGTCACTTGCCATTTTAGTAACGAAGTGGGAAGAGTCTCTTGTGATAACCACATCATTGTAATGAGGTTCAAGGGATGGTTGTGATTTATTTTCTGTATTCTTCTAGCACTTCCTGTCAATGCTACACTTCCTTAGAGTTTACAAAGTTCTTTTTGTAAACCTGATCTTATTTAGAGCCTCTAGAGGTAGACAGGAGTGGTAGCAGGTGCCCCATTCAGTACACGAGGAAACTGTGATGTGGCAGTGAAATCATTTGTTCATGTTCTATCATTTGTGATCAGTGTGCTTAGATTTTGAATTTCCATGTTTGGACTTTAAAGTGAGTTTTGGCTCCTGTCCACCTGTCTTAGGTGTGCAGTGATTGCCATCTGAGGTATGTAATGGGTCATAACATTGGTTATGAAAGAGGACACTTGGAAGCCTCTTTGCTCTGAATGTCCACAATTCAGTGCCTCTGTGATTGGTTGTATTAGTGGGGTTTTCCAGAAAAACAGAATCAATAAGATGTGTGTATGAATGTATATATATATGTATATGTGTGTATGTGTCTGTGTAGGTAGGTGTGTATATATATATATATGTGTGTGTGTATATATATATATATATATATATATGTCTGTGAACGTGTGTGTGTGTGTGTGTGTATATATATATATATATATATTCCCCTCTATTCTGTGGTGGGTGATTGGCTCATCTTCATAGGTGAACAAGTCTGAAATCCACAGGCAGCCTAGCAGGCTGGAGATGCAAGGAAGAGTTAATGTTGCAGCTTGAATCTGAAGGCAGACTGCAGACATAATTCTGTCTTCCTCGGGGAGCCTCAGTCTTTTCCCTGAAGGCCTTCAACTGATTGGATGGGGCTCACCACATTATGGAGGATAATCTGCTTTATTCAACATCCACTGATTTCAGTATTAATCTCATTTAAAAACATCTTTATAGCAACATCTAGACTAGTATTTGACCAAATCTGGGCACCATGACCCAGCCTAGTTGACACACAAAATTGACCATTACATTGGCTAACCAGACAGTGCACAAAGCTGATATTATTACAAAGAGAATTCTAGTATGTCTGATAAA
This sequence comes from Ailuropoda melanoleuca, assembly GCF_002007445.2. NCBI lineage: Eukaryota > Metazoa > Chordata > Mammalia > Carnivora > Ursidae > Ailuropoda > Ailuropoda melanoleuca. The sequence continues at coordinate 69,660,651 of NC_048224.1, forward strand.
AACAAAATGTGTATCCTTGTCCTAGCATTGTTAATCAAATAATAATAAATAAAGTAATAGTTCAAGAGCCTTTAATCATTTAGTTATATTTTTGATAGCCTACAAATAGTACTTAGTCAATTAAAAAGATGACCTCTTTTGTTTCTCTTGCCTTTGGAGATGTGTCGTGACATAGGCTGCTCTGGCCGATGTCATAGAAGTTGTTGCCTATGTTCTCCTCTGGAATTTTGATGGATTCCTGTCTCACATTGAGGTCTTTCATCCATTTGGAGTTTATTTTTGTGTATGGTGTAAGAGAGTGGTCAAGTTTCATTCTTTTGCATGTAGCTGTCCAATTTTCCCAGCACCATTTATTGAAGAGACTGTCTTTTTTCCACCGGAAGTTTTTTCCTGCTTTATCAAAGATTAGTTGCCCAAAGAGCCGAGGGTCCATTTCTGGGTTCTCTATTCTGTTCCATTGGTCGATGTGTCTGTTTTTGTGCCAGTACCATGCTGTCTTTGTGATCACAGCTTTGTAGTACAGCTCGAAATCCGGCATTGTGATGCCCCCAGCTTTGTTTTTCCTTTTCAACAGTTCCTTGGAGATTCGGGGCCTTTTCTGGTTCCATACAAATTTAAGGACTATTTGTTCCAGTTCTTTGAAAAATGTCCTCGGTATTTTGATCGGGATAGCATTGAAAGTGTAGATTGCTCTGGGTAGCATGGACATTTTAACAATGTTAATTCTTCCAATCCATGAGCATGGAATATTTTTCCATCTTTCATGTCTTCCTCAATGTCTTTCAACNCTCAAACTCAATACACGAGAAACAAATAAACAAATCATAAAATGGGCAGAAGATATGAACAGACACTTTTCCAATGAAGACATACAAATGGCTAACAGACACATGAAAAAATGTTCAAAATCATTAGCCATCAGGGAAATTCAAATCAAAACCACACTGAGATACCACCTTACGCCAGTTAGAATGGCAAAGATAGACAAGGCAAGAAAAACAATTGTTGGAGAGGATGTGGAGAAAGGGGATCCCTCCTACATTGTTGGTGGGAATGCAAGTTGGTACCAGCCACTCTGGAAAACAGTGTGGAGGTCCCTTAAAAAGTTAAAAATTGAACTACTCTATGAGCCAGCCATTGCACTACTGGGTGTTTACCCCAAAGATACAGACGTAGTAAAGAGAAGGGCCATATGCACCCCAATGTTCATAGCTGCATTGTCCACAATAGCCAAATCATGGAAGGAGCCGAGATGCCCTTCAACAGATGACTGGATTAAGAAGCTGTGGTCCATATATACAATGGAATATTACTCAGCTATCAGAAAGAACGAATTCTCAACATTTGCTGCAACATGGATGGCACTGGAGGAGATAATGCTAAGTGAAATAAGTCAAGCAGAGAAAGACAATTATCATATGGTTTCTCTCATCTATGAAACATAAGAACTAGGATGATCGGTAGGGGAGGAAAGGGATAAAGAAAGGGGAGGTAATCAGAAGGGGGAATGAAACACGAGAGACTATGGAGTATGAGAAGCAAACTGAAGACTTCAGAGGGGAGGGGGTGGGGGAATGGGATAGACTGATGATGGGTAGTAAGGAGGGCACGTATTGCATGGTGCACTGGGTGTTATACGCAACTAATGAAGCATCGAACTTTGCATCGGAATCTGGGGATGTACTGTATGGTGACTAACATAATAATAAAATAAAAATTAAAAAAAAATAAAAAATAAAAAATAAAATGATGACCTCATCCAAAATAGCAAAAAGTTATTAATTCCTAGAAAATTCTGTAGCTGCTTAGAAGAGTGGATTCTAATGGTCACAACCTCTTATTTTAGAGGGTTGCTTGAAGATGTTCAGTTTACTTGCACATCTTTAATTTGGAAATTACTAGATTAAAAAAAACTTTTTAGATAATTTGCTTTTGGAGTTTTAATTCTTTTGTTTGTTTTTGCTTATAGATTTTTTTTTTAATTGCAGCTGGCAGACAACTATACACAGTGTTCTGGACCTTGCTATTATTATTATTTTTTTATTTTGAATTGATTTTTTTTTTAAAGTTCCATTATTTGTTACTTGTGTATAACACCACGCAATATGTGCCCTCCTTAATACCCATCACCAGCATATCCCATTTCCACCCCCCCGAAGCCCTCAGTTTTTTTCCCAGAGTCCATAATCGCTCATGGTTCCTTCCCCCTTCTGTTTACCCCCCTTTTCTTCCTCCCCTTCTTCTCCTACCGATCTTCCTACTTCTTATGTTCCATAAATGAGTGAAACCATATGATAATTGCCTTTCTCTGCTTGACTTATTTCGCTTAGCATATCTCCTCTATTAATTCTTAACTCAAGAGTTGATTACCCTGTTTTAAACATTTCCCAAACTCAGAATTTGCTCAGTGCTTGGCATTACAAACCTGTACCTATACCCTGTGGAAATAACATCCATTCTGAAATACTTTAGAGGTTTACAGATTATGCAGTGTTTCTTGATGTGGGGGATAATCTTCCTCAAGGGAAATATAAACAAGCTGAATTTATTGAGAACAGTGGCAAAATTCCCCCTGATCAGATGTGGTAAATGTGAGTCAATCCTGAATGCTTATTACTATGCGCTGGCAGCAGTAGCATTGAATAGCAGTTCCATATGCTAGAAATCATTAACCGCATCATGAAACTCCATGTAAGACATACCAGGCACTATATTTACAATGTGTGGATAATACTAGTCCAATAAGTTGCTACTGCATTAAGCCTATCATGGGCAGGAATCAGTAGTGTCATTGGTCATTGAGATGATTGTCATGCACACAAGTTTAGCTTCTTTTGCTCTCAACCTGTAACACACCCTGTGCCTGATGACTGTATTAATATCACATCTTCAACATGCTCTGGTTTAGAATGGGGCACGGGGGGGCGTTTGCTGAAATTGCCTATTCATAGTCAAACTTTCCAGGAAGGTTAAAGTAACATGTTGAGTAATTATAGTTTATTGAATAAACCACTGTGTGTACTCTACCCCACTTTTATCTTTGTAGTCCTGCCGGTCTATTAAGAAACTCTTGATTTTACCCAATAGAAGGCAGTCTGGAGGAATTAAAGCATCACTGTTTATGTCATCCTTGTCATCATCACTGTCATTATCATGAAAAAGCTTCTTTCGTATTTTGAGTGACATCCTAGCTATTCTTCACCAAAAGCACTACCATGACTAGTTGGCTCATAGTGCTGAAAATTGGTGAAAATGGAGGTAAGATATTAAGTTAGAGCCCTGAGGCCATTTTCATTTTCCTTTGTCCAAGCTACCCACTTCACGCACATCCTCCCTTGACACCCAGGTGACATGGTCTGTGCAAAACTTTAATCATCCCTGGAAAGAGTATCTCAGCACATGTTCCAGGAATCAGGAAGTCTGTATATACGGAGAGAGCAATTTGTTTCAAAGGAAGTACAGTTGATCCTTGAACAACACAGGTTTGAACTACTCAGGTTTGCTTATACATAGAAAATTTTCGATAAATACAATATAGTACTATAAATGTATTTTCTCTTCTTATGATTTTCTTAATAGCATTTTCTTTTCTCTAGCTTACTTTATTGTAAGAATGCAACATCATGTAAAACATGTATGAACAGGTAATGTTGAAGGCTTGGGAAGAACTAAACTTTGTTATTTATTTTAATAACATTTATTGCTTTTTTTGGTTATCTAAATAATGGATTATTGTTTACACAACTGGAATATGTGGTAAATAAAAATGAACCATGATGCCACCACAGAAAAATATCCCCTCTAACATTAAGGCATAATTCCTTCCAGTCTCCTTAAGTATCTTCTTGTGGCATAGTTACATGTAAAGTAGCTACATTGTGATTCTTAACATGTTTAGCTAACATTGCATCTCAAATACCTTTCTCCACAAAAAATGGTTTTCAAAAATTAATTTTTAATGTTTATATATTTTTCATTATTTGGATGAACCAAAGTATATTTTATACCATGAGGCTGGGACAAAGTACAAATGGAGACTTCATGTCATATACTTAAGTATTTAAAAATTGAGGTAACAACCTGTTAAATAAAATATGTTTATTGACTTACTTTGACAAATATGTTGTTTCAATGACAAAATAAAAATGTGTAACATTATTATTTTTTATATGAATGAATATCAGAAAAATACCAAATTTGACTGACTTTATTATTTTGTGTTATTACTATTACATGAAGAATAATGGGCCAGTGATCAAATTAAATCTTGATTTAATAAAGAACATAAAGTTCCTGAGATTTCATCTTACCAGTTCAGAACTCAGACTTTAAATTTTCATTAAATAAAGAATTTGTAATGTTCTGTTCTTTGAATTTAATGTGAGTAATATACTTCTAGAAGCCAAGTGACTATGTTTTAACATTTAAAAATTTTAAACAGATTGCTTCTTTGAAGATTTTTAATTTTTTAATCTTTTTCTTCTCTGAATTCCACTTTCACAATTTGTTTCTAAAGCAGTCTTCATTTGTGCCCATTACCAATCACCTAAAGGATTAAAAAATAAAATGTAATTGTATCCAAAGCATGGGAAATGTAAATAAATTTTATCAAAAGGTAAATAAAAGGCAGTCCTAAGGGGAAAATACATAGCCATCCAAGCCTCACTGAAAAGAATAGAGAAATCTAAAATGCAGTTTTTATATTCTCACCTCAAGAAGCTGGAGCAGGAACAGAAGAATAGGCCTAACCCACACATGAGAAAGCAGTTGATCAAGATTAGAGCAGAGATCAATTAATTAGAAACTAGGAGCACGTAGAGGAGATCAACAGAACTAGAAGCTGGTTCTTTGAAAGAATAAATAAGATCGATAAGCCGCTGGCAAGATTTATTCAAAAGAATAGAGAAAGGACCCAAATTAATAAAATTACGAATGAAAAGGGAGAGGTCACAGCCAACACCACTGAAATAGGAAGGATCACTAGAAACTTTTATCAGCAGCTTTATGCCAATAAATTAAACAACCTGGAAGAAATGGATGCCTTCCTGGAAACCTATAAGCCACCAAGACTGAAACAGGAAGAAACTGATTTTTTAAACAGACCAATTAATTATGAAGAGATTGAAGCAGTGATCAAAAACCTCCCGAAAAACAAGAGTCCAGGGCCTGACGGATTCCCTGGGGAATTCTACCAAACATTCAAAGAAGAAATAATGCTTATTCTCCTGAAGCTGTTTCAAAAAATAGAAACAGAAGGAAAACTACCAAACTCATTCTATGAAGCCAGTATTACCTTGATCCCCAAACCAGGCAAAGACCCCATCAAAAAGGAGAATTACAGACCTATATCCCTGGTGAATATGGACGCCAAAATCCTCAACAAGATCCTAGCTAAAAGGATCCAAGAGTACATTAAAAGGATTATCCATCATCCAAGTGGGATTCATCCCTGTGATGCAAGGGTGGTTCAACATTCGCAAATCGATCAGTGTGATAGGGATAGGTCATATCAACAAGAAAAGAGACAAGAACCATATGATCCTCTCAATAGATGCAGAAAAAGCATTTGACAAAATACAGCATCCTTTCCTGATTAAAACACTTAAGAGTGTAGGGATAGAGGGTACATTCCTCAATTTCATAAAAACCATCTATGAAAAGCCTATAGCGAATATCATTCTCAATGGGGAAAAGCTGAAAGTTTTTCCCTTAAGATCAGGAACACAAGGATGACCACTCTCGCCAAGGATGACCACTCTCGCCATTATTATTCAACATAGTACTAGAAGTCCTTGCAACAGCAATCAGAGAACAAAATGGGATAAAATGTATCCAAATCGGCAAAGAAGTCCAGCTGTCTCTCTTCGCAGATGACATGATACTCTATACGGAAAACCCAAAAGAATCCACTCCCAAACTACTAGAAGTTATAGAGCAATTCAGTAATGTGGCAGGATACAATTGACTCAGAAATCAGTTGCATTTCTATACATGAACAATGAGACTGAAGAAAGAGAAATTAGGGAATTCATCCCATTTACGATAGCACCAAAAATCATTTGTTATCTCGGAATTAACCAGAGACGTAAAAAAAATTCTAGAAACTACAAATCACTCTTGAAAGACATTGAAGAAGACACAAAAAAGATGGAAAAATATTCCATGCTCATGGATCAGAAGAATTAATATAGTTAAAATGTCTATGCTACCCAGAGCAATCTACACTTTCAATGCTATCCCGATCAAAATACCAATGACATTTTTCAAAGAACTGGAACAAACAGCCCTTAAATTTGTATGGAACCAGAAAAGGCCCCGAATCTCCAAGGAACTGTTGAAAAGGAAAAACAAAGCTGGGGGCATCACGTTGCCAGATTTCGAGCTGTACTACAAAGCTGTGATCACAAAGACAGCATGGTACTGGCACAAAAACAGACACATAGACCAATGGAACAGAATAGAGAACCCAGAATCCAGAAATGGACCCCTGGCTCTTTGGGCACTTAATCTTTGACAAAGCAGGAAAAAACATCCAGTGGAAAAAAGACAGTCTCTTCAATAAATGGTGCTGGGAAAATTGGACAGCTACATGCAAAAGAATGAAACTTGACCACTCTCTCACACCATACACAAAAATAAACTCCAAATGGATGAAAGACCTCAATGTGAGACAGGAATCCATCAAAATTCTAGAGGAGAACATAGGCAACAACTTCTATGACATCGGCCAGAGCAACCTTTTTCACGACACATCTCCAAAGGCAAGAGAAATAAAAGATAAAATGAACTTATGGGACTTTATCAGGATAAAGAGCTTCTGCACAGCCAAGGAAATAGTCAAAAAAACTAAGAGACAGCCCACGGAATGGGAGAAGATATTTGCAAATGACACTAAGATAAAAGGACTGGTATCCAAGATCTACAAAGAACTTCTCAAACTCAATACACGAGAAACAAATAAACAAATCATAAAATGGGCAGAAGATATGAACAGACACTTTTCCAATGAAGACATACAAATGGCTAACAGACACATGAAAAAATGTTCAAAATCATTAGCCATCAGGGAAATTCAAATCAAAACCACACTGAGATACCACCTTACGCCAGTTAGAATGGCAAAGATAGACAAGGCNGAATGGGAGAATATATTTGCAAAGGACACTACAGATAAAGGACTGGTATCCAAGATCTACAAAGAACTTCTCAAACTCAATACACAAGAAACCAATAAACAAATCAAAAAATGGGCAGAAGATATGAACAGACACTTTTCCAATGAAGACGTACAAATAGCTAACAGACACATGAAAAAATGTTCAAAATCATTAGCCACCAGGGAAATTCAAATCAGAACCACACCTTACGCCAGTTAGAATGGCAAAAATTGACAAGAGGAAACAACAGTTGTTGGAGAGGATGTGGAGAAAGGGGATCCCTCCTACATTGTTGGTGGGAATGTAAGTTGGTACAGCCACTTTGGAAAACAGTATGGAGGTCCCTTAAAAAGTTAAAAATAGAGCTACCCTGTGATCCAGCAAGTGCACTACTGGGTATTTACCCCAAAGATACAGATGTAGTGAAGAGAAGGGCCATATGCACCCTATGTTCATAGCAGCATTGTCCACAATAGCTAAATCATGGAAGGAGCCGAGATGCCCTTCAAGAGATGACTGGATTAAGAAGCTGTGGTCCATATATACAATGGAATACTACTCAGCCATCAAAAAGAACGAGTTCTCAATATTTGCGGCAACATGGACGACACTTGAGGAGATAATGCTAAGCTAAATAAGTCAAGCAGAGAAAGACAATTATCATATGGTTTCACTCATTTATGGAACATAAGAAGTAGGAAGATCGGTAGGAGAAGAAAGGGAAGAAGAAAGGGGGTAAACTGAAGGGGGAATGAACCATGAGAGACTATGGACCCTGGGAAACAAACTGAGGGCGTCAGAGGGGAGGGGGGTGGGGGAGTGGGATCGGCTGGTGATGGGTATTAAGGAGGGCACATATTGCATGGTGCATAGGGTGTTATATGCAAGTAATGAATCATGGAACTTTACATAAATAAATAAAATGGAACACTCTAAAACAAATAAAAAACACAAAGGTAAATAAAAGTAAATATAAAAAATTTTAAATTAAAAAAATTTAAATTAGCTTCTCTTCTAAAAGATTCAAATTATGCAGTAAAATTGAAACTCACAAGCAGGAAAAAACAAAAAGAGACAATTGGGATTACATCAAACTAAAAACTTCTAAATAGCAAGAAAAACAAAATGAAAAGGCAAGTACAGAATGGGAGAAAATATTTGCAAACCATATATCTGAGAAAGGATTAATATCCAAAATATATAAGGGATATCTGTAAAATAATAATAATAGTAATTCAATTATAAATGGGCAGACAATCTAAATAGACATTTTTCCAAAGAAGATATAAAGATGGCCAATAGTTCATGCAAAAATGCTCAAGGTCATTGAGATGCAAATCAAAAGTACAATGAGATATCACACCTGTTTGAATGGCTCCTACCAAAAAAGACATGAGAAACCAAGTGTTGAAGAAAATGTATAGAAATAAACCCTCGTGCACTGTTGGTGGGAATGAAAATTGGTGCAGCCCTGTGGAAAACAGTATGGAGTTTCCTCAAAAGATTAAAAATAGAAATGCCATGTGATCCAGCAGTCCCACTTCTGAGAATACATCTAAAGAAAATGAAATCACGGGGCTCCTGGGTGGATAAGTTGGTTAGGCGTCTGCCTTTGGCTCAGGTCATGATCCAAGGGTCCTGTGATTGAGCCCCCGCGTCTGGCCCTCTGCTCAACAGGGAGCCTGCTTCTCCCTCTCCCTTTGCCTGCCACTACCCCTCCTTGTGCTCTCTCTCTCTGTCAAATAAATAAATAAAATCTTAAAAAATAATAAAGGAAATGAAATCACTATCTCAAGGAGATATCTTCACCCCCCTGTTCATTGCAACATTATTCACTGTAGCAAAGACATGAAAGCTACCTAAGTTTTCATCGGTGGATGAATGGATCAGGAAAGTGTGGTGCATATGAATGTTATTCAGCCATGAGGAGGAAGGAAATCTTGTATTTGTGACAACACGGGTGGACCTTGAGGACATTATATTAACTGAAATAAGTGGGACAAAGACAGATACTGTATGATCTCACTTATATGTGGAATGTATAAGGGCCAAACTTATAGAAACAGAGTTGAGTGGTGGTTGCCAGGGGTTGGGGTTGGGCTGAGGGAAATGGGGAGATGTTGGTCAAAGGGTACACACTTTTAGTTCTAGGATGAGCAAGTTTTGGGGGATCTAATGTACAGCAGGGTGGTTATAGTTAATATTGCGTTATGTACCTGAAAGTTGCTGAGAGAGTAGATCTTACATGTTCTTAACGACGCACGCGCGCGCGCACACAGAGGTAACTGAGGTAACCGTGAGGTGGTATTCATGTTAACCTTAATGTAATTGTTTCCCAGTACATTGGTTGTATCAAATCATCCTGTTGCACACCTTAAACTCACACAATGTTATGTGCCAGTTATCTTTCAGTAAAGCTGGGAGTGGGGGAAATAGCATTGGAGAGTGCCAACAAAGCAAGAAGGGCAAAATACAGATTACAGTTCATGATATCAAATTTGTCAATAAAATTATTCTTCAAAGGGCAGCAGAGTAGACATGGCAGAGACTGTGTGGCCTGCAAAGCCTACAATACTTACTCTAAGTAAATATATTTACGATAAAATATCACTATAATATCCATACTTTGCTGGACAGTTTTCCTGTCTCTGCTTCAGAACAATGAATTAGAACATGAGGAGACACAAGACAATGGAGGCTGGACCCCACTGGGAAATCTTTTCTTCATGGAATGGTTCTATTTGGTTACCTGAGAGGAAGGATTTGAAAACAGAGTCTTTTCTCTACCTCAGTGTCCCTGCCTTGAAAGTGTCCCTGCTCTTTGACGTAGCACCCACCCCCCATGGGGGCAGCATATCCCCCAAACCCGCACTACATCCTGGCGCTTTTATTTGAGGCCATGAGGCCAGAGGTGTGCACACGCATTTCTCTGGGGCCTGAGCGGTGTTAGTGACCAGGAGATGCTGCAGTTATAGGTCCCACTGTGCTTACGCTGAGGGCAGAACCCAGAGTGACAGCACCTGTGTGGCGTTTTATCATGTGGATCTGTGATTTGCAAGGGTAAAAGGGTGTAAGAACAGTACTCAGTAATTACTTTGTGAAATCACCGGTGTTTTAATCTGGACTTTGCTCCCAAATCAGTGTTGTATATTCCTTACCAACTGCCCCCCACCCCACCAAAAAGTAGAGGTTAGTGTTGGATTTGGAATTTAAAAAATGCTTTGGGAGAAATTTATTTCAATCATTTGAAAATATTTTAAAGATATCTGAATTTAGAGTGGTTTTTTTTTTAAACAGTAAAAACATTTTACTGACTCACAATCTCTAGTCTTTTTTCTTTAATATTAGTGAATTGAGGTCAGACACACGGCCCAGGGCCACTGAAACACAGCAGAATAATTCCTGTTTCTCGAGGAAAACAAATCCCATGATTTTGGCATGGAACTCCATGCATTGTCTTTGATGACCAGGGGCTTAGAAACATGGAAAGGAATCCTTAGGGTTTTGTTTTAAGAAATAAACTGAGTGCACATTCTCGCAAGCTGAAAAAGACATTTTAATAAATTCAAATTAATAGTGGAGAGAAATATTAAATCCATTAGGATTTTAACAAGAGGAGCTTTAGAAAAATTGAATGAGCCATTATGTGCAAATATAGAAATAGCAATCTCAGAAGTTTATTTGCATTATATAACAGGGTACAGACATTACATATATTGCTATTACCACTAATAACAGCACCACCTTATGTTTTTATAATGCTTTCTATTTTCCCCAGAACTTCCCACACGCTTAGGCTCATTTAAGTCTCATTAAACATGCAAGAAAGTGTAGACAAAGAAACTGGGGTCTTAAACAGTGAAGGGACTGCCCAAGGTCAGAAAGCCTCCATGCGGCCAAAACGGGACATGCATTTAGGTGTTCTTACCCCATTTGTCAGGTTCTTTTTGTGATACCAAAGCGTCCTTTGTAAATAAAGTCATGGATGAAATTCGTGTGCCGCACACCAGCAGCTATGCTAGACAGTTCATGGTAATGCTGATTCCAAGTGTTAACAGCCAAGGTGAAGTCCAGCATATGAATTGTGACTTCAATGTTAATGAGAACTTCCAAATTTCACAAGATATAGATAGGATTGAGTCTGGGGGCGGGGTGTTAAGACTTTACGTATAGACTGACTAATGAGGAGGAAGAAATCGTTGTTTAGATCAAACTGATTTTGAATAATGCTCGGCATCTCAGAGCTGCACGAACCAAGCTAAATCCAGAGGGCATCAGAATGTTGTCTACAGATGGGGATGTGCAGGGAGATGCCAGCCCTTGGGATCACAGCAGTCACAGGTACAGTAATGAATGGCTTCTCCAACGAAGTGACCCTCCACCACAGAAGACAGTCAACATTATTAATCTACAAAGTAATTGGTTCCCACAAAGTCCTTCTACATTATTTTAGCAGGTGGCCTTGCGAGGAGTCAGCTAAAATCGCGCCTATTCAGCACCAGGCAGCATTTCAACCACCAAAGCTTCAGAATAAGCAGCATGCATTTAGGAGTAGAACGCTTCAATGTTCAAAACTCCCAAATGACCTTAGGTTTGCAGAGGGTCTAATTGTAAATAATTGTGAAAGCACAGCTACTTTGGTTAGTTATTCCTTCTAGTTCATGATGTAGTTAAGACCTAAATCTTAAAGTCAGAACCTTTTATCAATGCCCCAAATTTTGAGAGCTGCAGTGTGTTAGAGGATGACCTTCTCATCCTTTGAGATTTGCTTCCTGTCTTATGGGAAACATATGTACCTTGAAAAGGTAATTCTTTAAAAAATATTTTTAAATTTTATTTTATGAAGATTTTTTAATAATATTCTTTTATTATATTATGTTAGTCACCATACAGTACATCCCTGGTTTTTGATGTAAAGTTCGGTGATTCATTAGTTGCGTATAACACCCAGTGCACCATGCAATACGTGCCCTCCTTACTACCCATCACCAGCCTATGAAGATTTTTAAACACATGAACATACAGACAATGATTCCTCTCATAGGCGCACTCAAGTTTAAGAGCTGCTGGATTTTTGTTGTGGTGGTATTATCAGCTGAAGGTTTTAAAAGAAATGTTTCAGATACAGCTATAGTCTCAAATTCTTATCTGAATCCCTTCCCTACACCCCTCTCCACACAAAAACTGCTATTCAGAAGTAGGTATGAATCCTTTCCACACACAGTTTTATCCTTTTACTAATATGCACGTATCCAAAGAAATAGATAGTTCTCTTTTTTGCGTTTAAAGTCAACCTGCACTCTGCATATGTAATTTGCTTTATGTTTTTTTCAGACAAAAACCTAATAGTAATTTGAAGCTTTATCAAAGTAGATACCTGGATGTAGTTTATTTGTTTCTACTGCTCTATGATATGAACATGATATGAATATGGAATTTTATTTTTCCTATCTGCTCTGATGAACATTGAGATTAATTTTTACTTTTAGCAAAAGTAATATAACAGAATTTCTGATAGATGTAAGATTTCCACGGACACATACGATAGGTAGCCTCTAGGCCAGTCTTTTTCAAACTATCATACATTAAGGGGTCATGAAATCAATGGAATGGATTACAACCAACATTGAATAGTAATAACAATAAAGGTTAGTTATATATTACATAAAATAAAATTTCACTATACATTACTATAAGGGTAAGTTTTCTTATTAAACTTTTACTCGGGTGTGTATACGTGCAGGTGCACTGGGTTATGATGTCAATTGTATTTCTTACTGCTGGGGACAATAGCAAGAGAAGATTGAAACCCACCATTCATGGGCATGCACGACAAGTCCACTGCTGGGTCGTGGGGTATATGTATTTTCAACTTTACCAATTGTTGCCAAATTACTCTTGAAAGTGACTTTATCTTATTTTTAGTATTCCTTCCTGTTTTACCACATTCTATCCCTGGATTTTTGTGACAGGGGTTTCTAATTGTAATTTTAGCTTGCTTTTCCTGATTACCAGTGAGACTGAGAGCGAGTCATTTCTAAGTGTTGGAAGTGAATAGGGAGCAGGTATATATATTTTACTTTAGCAAGTATTGAATAGCCATGGAAAAATAATTAGGGCAAGTGAAAAGTGGAGGTTAGGGTCCTTACTAGTTTGATAGGGAAGAAGGAAGGTGAGAAATATCTAATATTTTTTTAAGCTGTATTTAGCAAATTTTTTTTTATTAGGTATGTGCTCACTATGTGCCAGTAACTGTGGTGAAATATCTAATATTTTATCCAATGTGGCAGATTTTAGTCTTAGAAAAGGCCTAGAATTATGGTGCTCTCTGCTGTCTAGCACATGACGGGACTGGTATTATATCCACTGGTTACCCTTGGTGAAAATAGATGCCCTCAGTAGCCACAGTTTTGTATAACTGAGTAAAATGTGCTGGGTGTGTTTGTACACGTTACATGTAGGACAGTTCTTCACTGATGGAAAGTAAATTGATTCAGTTTCCTTGAGTCAGACTGCCCTCTCAGTCTGTCCTTTATATCCACTTGTGATACCTGTGTGACTGCAGAGAACTAATGGGGCTGGTAAATGGTGGCTGACAGGTTTCCTGACTGAGAGGTGATGGGTCGTGGTGGGTTCTAGAGAGGGCAGGGCTGCCTAAAGGGACAGTTGTGACTCTGTTGTAGGGGAATTTTGTTTTGTGGCAGTGTGAGCCCAGTGTTGCTAGATCTTTTCATGTGTTTTCCAATAGAAAGTGGAAATATTTTTAAAAATTAATTTTGTGAAGCCTCTTGATTTTGTTTTTGAAATACTGATCCACATGTTTTTGTTTTGTTTTGTTTTGGTTTTAGAGAGAGAGAGAGAGAGTATGGGGGGGGCAGAGAGAGAGTATGGGGGGGCAGAGGGAGAGAATCTTCAGCCGACTTTGTGTTGAGTGAGGAGCCCAAATTCGGGCTCGATATCACGATCTTGAGATCGTTACCTGAGCTGAAACCAAGAGTTGGATGCTTCACTGACTGAGTCACCCAAGTACCCCTACTGACCCATGTTTTAAAAAATTGGCCAAGCAGAGTATATCTGAATTTAGTCTGTGGGTTACTGATTTGCAGTTTCTGTGTTAGGTGAGCAGAACTGGGAAATGGCTTAAAAATTTTAGAAATCATGTAAAGGAAGGTTGATTGCTTATGACCTAAATTGTCATTTTCCTTGTTTCTAGTTGGATAAATGGGTGTTGAAAGATGTGTGAAATACTGAATGATATCCGTCTTTGTTCTTTAGCAGCTGACACAGTCTTGTTGTATGGTAGGTTCATAATAAATGTTTGTTGTATGAATGAATAAATGAATAATGAAAACATACAGCTCCTATGTTCTTTTAGAACTGACGGTCTTAAAGTTAAAAGAAGAGGCAGTCACTGTTTGTCAGTTTTGTGCATTTTCTGAGGTCTAACAGCAAAAGGAAATTTCTGCTACGCAAGACTCTCCCCATGTCATACCCTGACAGTTTTACTGTTCACCAAAATGCCACATAGCTAATTCATGATTTATAAAGAAAGCTCAGCACAGTAATAGGTTAGATAGTCGGTAGAATGAATAATAAATGGCAAAGCTGTGTATACAAAGAAAATATGCATAGCCCTTGGAAAATCATGTAACAGGGGTTGGCCCATCTGGAGCGTCTGCTTCCCTAGGGGAAATAAGAGGCCTGAGTGATAATCCTTCAGTCATAAAAGAAGAAAATGAAGTTCCATATGGGGCATTTGATCAAGCCCAGGAAATTGCAGTGCTGAGGAAATTCTAGAACAATTAACACTCTTCCGCACTTAACTCAGTAGGCAGCCCAACTGGATTGGTGGCAGCAGGATGTCACTGAAATTGTTAGTGTTGAGTTTGGAGTTTTTGCCACAGCCCTTTCCAACCCTAGCAGTGAGAGCCATCAAAATATAACATGTGAGTGTCCTGATTCTGAAACAAATTCAGAGCTGTTTTTAGGTCTTTTTCCTCCTCATTCCCTGGTGCCTCCTACCCCTGCCCATCCCCAGGACCTGACCCTCCTCTGAGGCAGCCTCCGGCTGCTCTTGTTAACTCAGTTCCCTGCTGGTCTGGGTGGCAGAGGCGCCCATGTGGCCACCGGGACCCTTGCCATCACTGTCCAGCCATCCTATTGGTCTCCTGGCTCCTTCCCGACGCTCCATGGTGACTTCTAAAGGCATTCCCTCAGCAAGAGTTTCCAGTCGAGTGCCCAAAACCATGGCCATCCCTGCAGGGTTGCCTTTAGGCTGGGAAAATCCTTCAGAGACCGTGGTCACAGTTTGGCTAACCAACCTGAAGGTCTTCTTCCAATCATCCTTCTTCTTGACCCCGTAACAACATCTGTCGAGTGCTTTCAGTACACCAGGGACCGTTCCCAAATGGTTGATGCATATTACTTAATCTTTATCACATCTCTGTGTGGAAAATGTCATTATCACCAATTGTGGAGTGAGAAAACTGAAGCTCAGCGGTATCTTGACCACTTCTGCCATTTTGAAACTCAACTTCTCTCTTGTTTCCCTACCAGCTCATTGCAGTAAACATTTCAGTGCCTGTTGCTGTTCAGTGATAAGATGCAGGGTTCCTTCCTTCCCTCATCGGACAGTGGAAGAAAAGGTAGTTGGGTAGTGATTTCACTGTGACGTCACACAGCAGAAGACTGAGTGCTGGTTAGCTTGGTCTTCCTGGAGTACGTTGAAGAATCTTAGGCTTGGGACAGAAATGGACAGCACTGTGTTCAGCAGCTTGTAGTTCATTTTGGAGCTGGAATGGTGGCTGGGGAGGTAAGAATCAAGGGGCATCAGTGACATGGTTGTTGTGATAGTGGGGGGCAGGGGATTGGTGAGGCACAGAATAAAGTCAGTGGAAATACATATAGTAAAATGATACAAGAAAGAGTGGTTGTGAGAAACATTTAGAAATTAAAGTCTGCAGGCCGTGTTAATAATGCCAGCAAATTATTGGAAATAATCTGAATGACTACTGGTGAATGAGTGATTAGATTATGTTACATATCCACAGTGGTTTACATCTACAAATGGTTTACATTTCTTTACAAAGAAAAAGGCAGCTTTACATGGGCTAGGACAGACCAGCTTCCAAGGTAGTGGAGGAGGCTATGAGGAGAAAGGTGTGGAAACTATTTGCATACTATGCTGATCCTGATTGTGTAAAAAGAGTATGCATAGACTAGCTCTGGAAGCAAGTAACTGCCTCTTTCAGGACAAGTGTGTGGTTGGGGGAAGGAAAGGAGGAGGGGTACTGGGATTTCATCAATGCCTGGTAGATCCTTCCATGTTTTGAATTTTGTGCTATGGGTATAGATTTCTTTTTCTTTTTCTTTTTTTTAAGATTGTATTTATTTGAGAGAGAGAGCACAAGCAGGGTTGGGGCAGAGGGAGAGGAAGAGGGAGAAGCAGACTCCTCACAGAGCAGGGAGACCAAGCGGGGCTCCATCCCAGGACCCTGAGATCATGACCTGAGCCAAAGGCAGAAGCTTAACCAACTGAGCCACCCAGGTGCCCCTAGATTTCCTATTCTTAACAAATCTCTGGTTGTGGATGGGGTCTGAGATGTGAGAGAGGGGAAGAAGCCAAATGTGACCCCAGGTTCCTGAATGCAGGTGAGGAACCAGGTTTATCAGGTTGGGTTGTGGGTGGAGGAGGGGTGAGGAGACAATGAGTCACCTAAAGTTTAAGAAATTTATGATCAAAAAAATCTCATTAGTGTGTCTTTTTCATTTAAAACCATTCATTGTACTGTTTTCAGATATTTCAACCCAAGAAGTTGACCTTGATTCACATCAGTTTTATGAGAGTAGGTGTTTTAGCTTAGTGAGGTTCCTTTTTTTTGCAGGACAGAAGACAGCTAGGAGGGCTGCTCTTTTAGCTGCAGTAACAGAACCAGCACCCACTCCTCCCCCACCCTGCCCCCTTGTAAACTCCAGAATTAAAAGCTCCTCTCCCCATCTTCCCTCTTTCGCCCCCTCCTTTCAGATGTTCTGTGCCTCCTTGTTGGCTCTTGTGAAAACTGTGAAAGTTCTTACCTGGTCTGTGAGTTCACAGGTGGAGAGGGGTGGTAGCTTTGAGAAACAGTGCTTCCTTAGAAGGGCTGATGTTGGGGTGACCTAAGGCAGTGGCAGCCTGCTACTGTGGGGGTTCTGAGTTCAAAACATCTAATTGTAGATGGCTTAGATGTTTTTATTTTTTGTTGCTTATACTTCCTGGAATTACATAAATTAGATAATCCTTTGGGTTAATAATAAACATTTTAAAAATGCAATTCTCTTTGGATAGATTATGAATCAATTATGCATGCTTACATTGGTATGGGTTACTTCTGGGGGAGTAAGTTTTGGGGAAAGATTGGATCAGAGGTTCTCTAGGTCCCTCCAGCTCCAGGGTTCTGTGAGTCAGGTTCCTGAGGTTGGGATCAAGAAGTTTGAGAAATGGGCCATTTAGCACATGGACCAGTTTAGGGAAGATGGGTTGCCATGGGTGGGAGGGCTGCCATGGGTGGGAGGTCCGCCCTGGGTGGTGGAGGACAACACCAGGAATGGAGGGTGGGGAGGTACACTTAAAAGTGAGCTCAGAGGAAAGCAAAGACACTTGATGTGTTTCTAAAAATTCTGCCCAAGGTTAACACTCTTTTTTAGGAGAAGGGAAGGAAAATCTTAATGACCAGAACTCAAGCAGTTATTATAATCAGTCAGCTATTAATGAGTTAAATTGACTCTGGGTCTTGAAACCTGGAAACCGAACACCATCTATTCTGTTTTTTATGGGAGACCATTTTCTTAGTTCCTAACATTTATCTAGACTTTTAAAGTATAACCTATTTGGCAAGATGGCAACTATCTTTACTTGATTTCTGTTAAGTGGTTACTTGACAGAACAGATTTTGTGAGTAATAGATATATACAGACTGTTCATAGGTTCACATGAACATCATTTATCATAATGTTATTTTGCTATATTATCAGGTGGGGATGAAAACCTTTACTATAATCAAAATGATAAATTCCCTTCACTGGATTGCAGACAGAGAAAAAGATCATTAAAACAGTTACTTTGCTGATTCAGTTGTTAAGTGGGTGAAGTTCAGGATTGATTTATTTTTTTATTAATGGTAAATTCAAACATTACACATCCAGAAAGTTATTTTGGATACTGTTTACTATTTCTAGTTTACAAATACTAATTTATATGCCTAACCTCTCAGCATCACACTCTAATGCCTGTTGTAATGTGTCTGCTACCTCTTTCCTGGGCTACCACGACCCCTGTGAGAGATTCATGGGTGAACAGTAGTCGTGATGGTGGGAAGATGACTTCTAAATCACAACACTGCACAAAGCAGTGTTCATAACGTAGAATTTCTTTGCCAAATTCAAGAACTGTATTTTCTCTACTGCATTTCTCTTGCCACATCTGGTCTCTCTTTCTTTAAGCATTCTTACTGCACTTGACATTCATTAGAGTATATTAAGAACATAGAAAGTTTAGTGAAATAGGCAAATGTCTTAGCTAATGTACTAGTGAAAACTCTCCCCATAGTTTATAGGTCATACATCAAGATGACTTTCCTAGTTCCACAAAATAGTATGGACAGAGATGAACTAGACTGAGCCCTGACCCCTCACTTTGTAGACACAGTTTGATTAATAACAAAATAGCAAGAAAGCAGATTTAAGAATACAAGTTTTGACTACTGTATTAAGTAACATAAAACAAAGAGGTTAACATTATTTGCAGGAAGAAATAATGGGAAGGGGAGCATAGTTTATACCTTTGTTTCCTTCTTAAAATGTAGAAATAATGCACCTGGGCTTGTATGAATCCTTATGGCATTCTTGTCTGCTTTCAGCAGGCATGGCTTTCTTACTTTGGAGCTTGATGGAGAATTATCGCTCTCGCCTATTGGAAATTACTGTGATAGGAAGGTTGTGATTACAGACTGTTTTAACATGGGAGCTCAGATGTATTGTAGGAATCTATGTCCTGTTGCATGTAATTACTCATGATAATATCCTTTTGTTGTAAGACAGCAGCACATCCTCTGGCCCCAGTGACCTAATGGGCTCCATTCCTGGTTCTCCAGCCTTGTTTACGAACCCCCCCACCAGCCCCCGCCATAACTGGCCACATGGACTCTGTACCATCTGCCAAGGTCTTTGCCAGGGACACTAGCAAAGGCTGTTAGGCTCTGACAGCTGAGATCACTGGAGGCCAGCCAGCCAGGGTGGCACCATTCCTGGGATCTACCACCTCAATATGACCTTTCTAGTATGACCACTTCTCCTTTGGGCTGTGGAAAGCAACCTGCTCATT
The DNA here is from genome assembly GCF_002007445.2 of Ailuropoda melanoleuca. Lineage (NCBI taxonomy): Eukaryota > Metazoa > Chordata > Mammalia > Carnivora > Ursidae > Ailuropoda > Ailuropoda melanoleuca. The sequence continues at coordinate 69,680,166 of NC_048224.1, forward strand.
ACTCCATGAATCATTCAGAAAGGTAGCAAGTCCCTTCTTCCCCTACTCCCCAGAGCTGCTGTAGATGCTGGATCAGACATTGCCAAGAGCACCAGTGGGCATTTAGGATGACTCCAGATCCCAGGAACTGAGGTTAGAGATGTTATATGCAGCTAATGAATTGTTGAACACTACATCAAAAGCTAATGATGTACTGTATGTTGGCTAATTGAACATGAAGAAGAAGGAGGAGGAGGAGGAGGGGGAGGGGAAAGCTTAATTGAGAGAGACTTTTTTAGGTAGGTAGCATGGCCAACCATAGTTGAGGACTTAAAACCTTTGTTAAGTACTCTAAATTGAGAGGTATGACTTCTGTGGCCAACTTGTTATTGGCTTATATTTATTTTTATAAATTCAACCAGAATACTGCCTAATTAGAGCTGCTGTATCCTTTTCCAAAAATCACTATTATAAGCAAAAATTATCATTGAAAATTAATAGTGCCTTTTCATCCTGAAAACATTATCTGGCCCTTTCCAATTTAAAGAATAAATTATGAAAATTAAATAATACACTGGATTTTTAAATGTATTCTAGTTTTTCTAAGAAAACAATCCTTTTTATTTTTTTAAACATAAAATTTAGTTCTATTATCTTGAGGACAAGATTTAGAAATAAAATTTGGAAGTTAATAGAAGAGTCTAATGGTAAAACATGTAGTCACCATCAATTTTGTTTTATATGGTGATCTTGGGGTCAGCCCTGTTGAGTCCAAAGTAATCCCTGCATTCAAAATGGAAAAGGAATCTGGAAGAGTAGCAGGCTTGGATAAGGCTCTGAGTTTAGTGCCTTGGAAAATGCCCAATTTCTCAAGATCCCCTGTAGCGTAACTGCTCAAAGGATGAGAAGCCTGGACACGATGATGGCTTCCAGTGGCCTTGTTAGTAGGTGGGTTTTGAACTGGGGGCTTTGATTTTGGCTTCAGCTTTGCAATTCCTGTCTTGATTCCCTTGACCTTATTTTATTGTAGATAGTTGTGGTGACTTATCTTTTGGCATTCATTTCTATCCCATAATTACTCTCTTGACCAGTTGACTTGGTTTAGCTTGGTTTGTGAAGTCTCTTCCCCTTCTTGAATTCTCTCTGCTGAGCTGGAGCATACTTAAAAATTAGTTTTGGTCTTATCAAATATTAAGCAATCTATTGTGCTCATCACTTCATAGAACATTCACGATGCTAGAAATTGTTTTCATGATAGCATTTAATGCACAAACTGAAATAAATAAAGGAAATGTTTTTAAGTTTGGAGCAACTTGTTGAGGAGCTTTACATTGATTCCACTTATCAAGAAACATTGTTCCCTCAAAAGAAATGAACATGGCATCCAGAAGAAAATTAGGGAGGCGCACTTTTTCTTTGGGGGGGCATGTTTAAATTTCAAGCATAGATCATCAGAAGGAACTTTCTTGTGCTTAGCTGAACTACATGATGGATTTTGAAAAGGAAGTAATTTTTTAGATTATTTAAGGCCTTTGGGGTACATTCAGGGTTTAACAGGTCAACTTATTGATTTTGTGAATTTTGAATATACATTGATTATAACAAACAGTCCAGACCATCAAACTTAGTTCTTTTCCCAAGGGACATTTTATCCTCTGTTGGTTTTTTTTTTTCTGCTTTTTTCCTTTTAATTATTTGAACCAGCACTATACTTAGATTATTGAAAAAATTTAAAGAGATATTAGAAAACTTACTGCTATCTGCCTCCTGTCCTTGTGTTCCATCCTATAGATCATTGGGTCAGTGTCTATCTGTATATACTTCCTGAATCTTTGGGGGGATTTCTTTATGTGTATGCAAATAAATGAAAATATGTATTTCCTACCCTCCTCTTTACACAAAAGCTAGCACACTATACACACTGTTCTTCCTTGTTTTCCTCATGTAAGGGTATATTCTAGAGCTCTTCCCATATCAGAACACAGAGGGTTTCTGAATTTTGTATAGTAATTCTTTTGGGGTAGGGGGTAGATTTGCCATAGTTAATGTGACCAGCTTTCTATGGATGGCTACTTGGATTGTTTCTCATGTTTTTCATTACACTACTATAATATTGCATGTGCATCTGTAGGATAAAATCTCAGACATGTGATTGTTGGGCTGAAGGTAAATGTATTTGTAATTTTGACAGTTGTATTTTGATAGACCATAACATTGCTATTTAAATTTTTTTTCTTTTAGTCTCTCACCAGGAATGTCTGAGGAAAATTATTTTCCTATGGCAAGTGTGGCCATGTAGCTTATCATCCAAACTTTTAGAGTGAAAGTGACTCTATTAATAATCGCACTGGGGCAACAGGCATGAGCCAGGACTTCTCTGGCAACCTGGGACATATCTTGACTTACTCATAGTGTTACCAACAGAATGTGCTGTGAAACTTTCACATTTTTCTCCAGGGACCTTGAATGGAATTAAAGTTCAAAAATAATCATTTAATGAGACCAGCCTTTGAAAGTACCAATGATGGCTGGGCAACAGTGTGAACGTACTTAATGCCATCGAACGGTGCACTTAAATGTGGTTAAAATGGTAAGTTGTATGGTATGTATATTTTACTGCAATAAAACAAGACAAAAAGATACTGACGCATGAAGCCACGTGGGTCAATCTCGAGCAGTTATGCATAATGAAAGAAGGCAGTATCAAAAGGCTACCTGTCATATGATTTGATTCATAAGATATTCCGGAAAATGTGAAACACTAGAAACAGAAAATAGATCAGTGGTTTCCAGGAGCTGGGGGCATAAGGAGGGTTGAGTGTAAAGGAGCAGAGGTAAATCTTGGAAGGTGACGGAGCTATTCTATATATTGACTGTAGTATGTATGCTGTGTTACATGTATGCTGTGTACGTGTTTGTCAAAACCGCTCAACTGTACGCTCAGAGGGGTACGTTTTACTGTACTCAAATTATACCTTCATAAAAACAAATAAAAAAAAGAAATGGAATTTAAAAAGCAAAGCTACTCAGTGTTGTGTCCCTTGAGCTTTGTCAAAGATGTCATGCCCAATTTGCCATTCTGTTCTGGGCAAGGGTAGCATGACCCGAGTGGCATTTGTCACTGGGCCTCCTGCCCAGTGGCCACTTGTGTTACTTGCATTTTTCTGCTTGGTGGTGGTCCTGCTGCCTCAAGAAAGCCTGGCTCTGTGCGGATTTGTCTGGCCTGCTCAAGGATCTCACAGATGCCAGGGTTGGGAGTGAGTCTAGGGCTGGCCTGGCCTGTGAGTGTCCCTTTGCAAGGCTCACGTGGGTACTAACAGATCTCATTCTCTGCTCTACCTGGAAGGAATGAGGAAGTCAGAGGACCGCTTTCCAGGGCTCAGCCTTTTTTTTTTTTTTTTTGCATGATCTGAGGACTCTATCTCATTTCTTCTTGGGGTCGGGAAAGGATTCTTGTGCAGTGAATCAGTCTAGGCTGTGACAGACGATGCCTGTTGATGGTCAGGGTGGAAGGGGGGAATGAAGAGTTAGTATGTAGTGAGGACAGAGTCTCAGCTTGGGAAGATGAGAAACTTCTGAAGATGGATTTTGGCGATGGTTGCGTAACAATGTGAGTGTACTCAATGCCAGTGAGTTGTACACTTAAAAAATGCTTAAGATGGGGGCACCTGGGTGGCTCAGTCATTAAGCATCTGTCTTCGGCTCATGGGGTGATCCCAGGGTCCTGGGATCAAGCCTCACATCGGTCTCCCTGCTCTGCTGGGAGCCTGCTGCTTCTTCTCCCACTCCCCCTGCTTGTGTTCCCTCTCTCGCTGGCTGTCTCTCTCTCTGTCAAATAAATAAATAAATAAAATCTTTTAAAAAAATGCTTAACATGGTAAGTTTTATGTTATGTATATCTTCCCATAAGGAGAATCTGAAAAAACAAGGCCTAGGGGAGTAAGCTGAAGCAGGTGGGCCTGCAGCTTCCCTCAGCCTTCACGAGGAGGCCAGCAGTTCCACACCTGTGCAGATCGTCTCTCACTTCTTGTTCATAGAGGGTCTAGGGTACCAAAGGCAAAGGCACTGCAGTTCTGTGAAGCTGCGTGTTCTTGGGATCACCCGTGCTGTCCTAGGACTGAAGGTAAAGCCAGTGTACTGAGAGACCTGGAGCCTGAGAACGGGCCCAGCAGTCAGTGTCTGCTGGTAGATCTGTCCTTTTCCACTTCTCTAAAGAGCCATGAGTTGGTACTTGGTCCTTCTCAAACCCTCCTAATCGTGCCCCCCTCCCAGAGGGATGGTCTTCTGAATTACAGATAGTACAGGGGGCTTTCCCGCTCCTGCGCAGTCAGGTCCTGGCTGACAGCAGCATGGGTCCTGCCACTAACAGACTTTCTCTGGTCTGAGGCTGGAGGTGTGGGTGAAGAGTCCCAGGCCCACCCTACGGCCGTCTAGTGCAGGACATCCCCCTTGACTTTCTCAGGATGGAGGAGGCAGTGGCGAGTGGGTTGGGCCTGTCTTAGCTACATGGATTACCTCGAGGGGCTTCCTTGAGCTCCTGCTGCTGTATTTAACAAAGCCCCTGTTTTAGGGTATACTCATCCTCTAGCATAATGCTCTTTCCACCTAGGACTTAGGCAGAGGCCACGACTGGGCTAGAGAACACTCTGAGTTGTAGACTTCATGAGGACCCAGGGTGTCCCCTCCTGTCTCACTGAGCAAAGGGTGAGGGGCCCCACTCTTGTGTCCTTTAAGACCTATTTTCCCAGGACATCCTGTCCACCTCTCCAGCCCTTCTAGATGTCTAACTTCCCTCATAAATCAGGTGACTGTCACTTGGGCTTAAGCTCATCCCCCTGCTGTGTCCAGTGTTATTCACATACAGTGTCCATCTTCTATGCTGTCCAGTACCTCTAGCCAGAAGTCACATGTGGTTGTCGAGTACTTTAAAGGTAGTGAGTCCAAAGGAGATTTGCTGCACATATAAAATGCATAACAGATTTTGAAGACTTAGTATGGAAAAAAGCATGTAAAATGCCTCCTTTATTATTTTGTATTGATATGTTGAAGTGATAACATGTTGGGTGTATTGGGTGAAGTAAAATACATTATTAAAATTTATTTCAGTTGTTGGATTTTACTCTTCCAAATGTGGCTGCTGGAAAATCTAAAATTATGTGTCTGGCTCACATTGTCATTCTGTTGGTCAGCACTTTTCTAGGGCAGCGGTAGCTCCTGGAAGTGAGTATGAGAAAGACAGATTCTTTGGCCCCATGCCAGGCCCAGGGAATCAAACTTTGGGTCTGGCCCAGGGAGCTGAGCTTCACTTCTCGGCTGGTTCTGGTGCGTGCTCAAGTTTGAGATCTATGGTTCTAAAGCCACACTCTCTCAGTGCGTTCCTAAATCACTAGTTACTTTACTGAAAGCATTCACAATGGAAGGAAACGAAGAAGAAGGAAGAGCGAACTGGTGTCAGTGAATGGATGTGGGGGTGTTTGTGGAACTCCTCCCGTAAGGGAGTGACCGTTTTATCAGCGCTGCTGAACATTGACCTTGAAATCACAGCTTGTTCCAGGGTGGTCTGTACAACCACCCCCTAGAATGTCAGCTGTGGTTTGGACTCTTGCTTTGCTATGAGTTCTCTCCATCTCTCTCTGGTCTTTTACCCATCTGGCCTCTGACCCCCTTTGTTTCTTTTCTGTGTCCAGCCTCATGTTCAGGGGAACTTGACGATAGAGTTTGGCTTTCCCCTTCCTTTGCTCCCTGATACAAAGCCGTCCACTCATCCTGGGCTCTTCCTGCTACTTGATGCACTTGAGTTGATGATTGCTGAGGAATCATGTGAATTTGCTAGATTCTGAATGGTGCCTTCATTCTGCTCAGACAGAAAGGAAGAGAAGATGTTCAGAGACATTAGGGGAAGGGGGGGAGTTTGCGGTGATTTTTGAAATCTTACGTAGTTGAGTCTCTTGGGGAAAATCAGGACCCCCCCCAAAAAAAATGTTCCTCCCTCCCTTTATTTCTAGTGGGGAAAATGTAGTTTCTTCCTAATAAAAGGGGTCTTTATGAGAGTTCTGCATCTAGTTTTGATGAGACCACATGTATTTGAGCAAATCATTTACCGTTTCCATGCTCCTACCTCCCAGTCTACCAAACAGAGGCAGTGGTTCCAGTGCTGCATACCGCTTGCAGCTCGCTTCTGGATTCCGCGTAGAAGTGCATCATACGTATGCCGCACTCGTTAAGACAATTATCATACGATTTCTCTCATCTATGGAACATAAGAACTAGGAAGATCGGTAGGGGAAGAAAGGGATAAAGAAAGGGGGGTAATCAGAAGGGGGAATGAAGCATGAGAGACTATGGACTATGAGAAACAAACTGAGGGCTTCAGAGGGGAGGGAAGTGGGGGAATGGGATAGACTGGTGATGGGTAGTAAGGAGGGCACGTATTGCATGGTGCACTGGGTGTTATACGCAACTAATGAATCATCGAACTTTACTTTGGAAACCGGGGATATACTGTATGGTGACTAACAAAATATAATAAAAAATTTTTTAAAAAATAAAAAAATAAAAACAAAACAAAACAAAAAAGAATGCCCGTACTGCCTTTGACCTCTAATGAAGCTATATTGGGTTCTTTTTGAACCTTGGTGACGCCATTTGTAAAATGGGGATAATGTAGGTCCTTACTACTTTCTATAAAACCCTTGGGGCCAAATATGTGCAGGAATGCACTTTTTCAGATTTCTGGTTTGCGTTTCTGCTATATAGAACATGACATTCCAGTAGGGCCCCGGGAAACATCGTGCAATCAGATGCACTAACAGTTTTGAAATAAAACATGTGGACATCTTCGCTAAGTGGGATTGAAGAAAAGACTATATATAGCTTCATATCAGTTTAGGTAATGTTTTGCCATCAAATGATTTATAAAAACAACCTTTTAGTTTTCAGATCTCTTGGTATTCAGGATTGTGGATAAGGGGTTGTGGACTTTGGTAGTGACTGTGTTGTCTGAAATAACGGACTATACTCAGATTAGCAAATGCACAGCTTTGGTTTATTTTGGAATGGTTGAGGAATGCCCTGGATTGGGAGGGGATTCCAAAGAGCTGAGGCCTATGTCAACCTTTAGTGGCTGATACGAACGCCAGCGACCTAAGAATACTGTAGTGTGCAGAAGGATATATGGACTTTCCCAGATATCGGTGACTAATGTTGTCGTTTCCGTTTTGAGACAGAAGAAAAATCATTTGAATGCATCCTTGAACCTGGCTACACATGTGTGCTATGCAAAGTTTTACTTCTATGAAAATGTAACCCAAAGTTATTACAAAAATACACAACGATATTATAGGTTTGCTGTGATGATTGACTATGATGCCGTGTGTAAAGTGGATAGCACAGTGTGTGGTCCTTAGTAACTCAGTAAATGGTAACTGTGTATTATTTCGTTTTTATCATAATAGATGTTCATAAGAAGTTACACTGCTTATTCTTATGCCAACTCAGATTATTTTTTTATCAGAATTTGCTTCCTATGTTTTAAAATACTTTTAGCGAGGAGGAAATTATATTCTTGTATTTCTTAAAACCTATCTTAGATTTTCCCTGGATTTTAACTCCATGACCTTGGTAATTTTATGTGTCAGCATAAATGATGGTTAATTTTGTGTGCCAACTTGGCTAAGCCATGGTGCCCAAGTACTTGGTCATACGTTATTCTGGACGTTTCTGTGAGGGCGTCTTTTGGATGAGATTAACATTTAAATTTGTGGACTTTGAGCCAAGCAGATTGCTTTCCCTAATGTGGGTGGGCCTCATCCAGTAGGCTGAAGACCTGGATAGAACAAAAGACTGCTCTGTCCCATCCCCACCCCACCCTCACCCTCCATCCCCCATCCTCCTAGCCCTGGCAAGATGGAATTCTGCCAGCAGATGGCTTTTGGACTTAAGTTGCAACATTGGCTCTTCCCTGGGTCTCCACCTGCTGGTCTAACCTGCAGATTTTGGACTTAATCAGCCTCCACCAATGCATGAACCAACTCCTTAAAATCAGTCCCTCATCTCTCTTGCTGTCCTTCTCCACCTACCTCCCCCTGCACAAGCATACACACACACGCACACACACTCCATTATCCTACTGGTTCTGTTTCTCAAGAAAACCCTGATGAAAACACCCTTTCTTAACCTCATTGGTTTCTTAATTTATACAATAAAAGGATAGATGATTTTCAAGCTTTCCTTTAAGAGTGTGAGAAGATATTTGGATCTAAAGCAGCTGGATTTGGTGTTCGGAAGGTGTCCAAGATGGCTCAGGCCATTAGCTGGGAGGGAGGATGGGGCAGGAAAGGGAGTGGGCCTTGGCCGGGGATGGAGATTCTGAGCTCAGTTTAGAGCTAGTGATAGCCTGAGGCGAATCCACGAGGAGGCATCCAGAGGGCACTTGGATTGCCGTTATCATAGGATGATGATGAGTCACAGAGAGATGTTGATTGACACAGGACATAGAGACTTACCCTACTGCACAGAGCATAGTGCCTGTTGCATACTTCAGGTAGGAGGAGCCAGGTAGCCAGCCTCAGGCCCCAGAGTGGAGCCCAGCAGCTGGGGCCTCCACCGATGGATTGTAGTGAAGATGCCATCCCAAGTGTCCTGGAGACTGTGGGCACAGGCCTGCCTCCTTCCAGATGGGAATAACTGGGACAAAACAATTCCTGCATATTCACCATAGCCCCCAAGGAATGCTGATCACTTACATGAGCATAGGCTCCTCAAACAGGACCGGCCTCCAGTGGCCTGAGGTGTGTTCGGGCAGAGGCTGCCACTCAGCTGGGAGGTGTCTGAGCTGGAGAGGTTTATTAACATCTTTTCCTTTGTTAACAGTGGCAATAATAACAGCTATGTTTACTGATGCCTGTTTAGTGTTCGTCACTACGGAGCTGCACTGTCCAATAGAGAACCACTGACCCCAGGGAACGACTAAATTTAAAATTAATTAATATTACATAAAATTAAAACTTTAATTTCTCAGTGACACTGTTCACATTTCAAGGGTTCAGTAGCCACATGTAGCAAGTGGCTTCCATGTTGGACAACACAGGGAACATTTCCACCATCACAGAAAGTTCTGTTGGACAGTCAGGTTCTAATCTAGAGCTTTGTACACATTCTTTCAGGGGTCTTGGTGTGGGAATTATTATCCCCATTTTTTTTTTTTGATGGGGGTTGAGCTGAGTAACTGGTCCAAACTGACAGCTCATTAGTGACAGAGCTAAGAACTCACACCTGGTCTCCAGCCTCTCCTGGAGCCCCTAAGGAATCCACTGTGTTTGGACTTGTCAGCCTATGGGTTGTGGTGAACTATGAACATTCAGGGAGTCTTCCCTTGTTGTGGGCCAAGGATGGAGGCCTGGAAGAAAAGGTGGAGAAGGGGGAGAGAGAGGAGGAGGACATAGGAGTTCGAGAAAGATGCAGGATCTGAGACTGTCCAGTGCTGCACAGGGAATTAGGGTCGATTGCGGTGTCCCAGGGATTTGGTGGTGTGAGGTCATTGATCTTTGCCAGAATGGGCTCAGTGCGGTGGAAGGGAAACAAGTTGGATCTCAGGGCTCTGAGGGATGAATGGGGGATAAGGGAGAGTGGAGAAGAGACAGGGGTAGCTAGAGAGAGACATGGGATCGAAAAACACTGGGCGTTTTTAGGGCTGAGGAGGCCTGACCCTATTGTTAGACCATTGTAAAGCTTATCTGTGTTAGCCAGGCTAGGAGTAACTTCAGGGGGGGCAGTGGCGATGCTAGCAACCCAGAGACGCATGCCCTGCCTGAAGGGGCAGCAGTCACACTATCCCAGGTGACTATTGCTGGGAGGCCATATTAACTTTCTCCTGCCAAATTCCAGCCATCTGGATTTTTATGTGAAGTGTCCCTCATTATAAGCACATAAACATGTGATAATGATTTTTTTCCATAAAAAAACATACGTCTCATTACTGACAAATGTGAATGTACTTGAGGACCCAGAACTGTGTAAGTAAAATTGGTTAAAATGGTAAATCTTATGTTCTATGTATTTTTACACCCCCCCTCCATATCCCTAGGCCATTTTGACACATATACTGGAGTTTGTGACTTTTGTGACTTTTGGGCTAGGGGGATAGGTCAGCGGACAGCAGTGGCTCTGTATCTTGGCTGAACAGTGGAATCCTAAAGCCCAGGCCATGCCCTGGGACAGCCCTGGTCTGGGGCTGGGACCCAGGCATCAGCCTTTTTTCAAATGACAGGTGGTTTCTGTGTATAACCAGCATTGAGAACCTCTGGCATTGAAGATGAAATAATTGGAGGATAAAGACCCTGAAGAGACAGGAAGGGATAGCCTAAGAGCCCAGATAGAGGGGACCCTCATCTTCTGGGATTGTAGGGACAAAAGTGAGGATGTGTGTACATTATGTGTAAAGACACAGCCATAGGCTCTTGCTGTCAGAGCACGGAGACTTCCATTCTGTCCAGAATGGGAGTTGAGCTCTTGCTTCACTTCTCCAGATGTGAAGTGGGACCTGCCCAGCCACATCATCCTATGTCTTCGTGTTCCTGCGAGTCCGTCTGCTACCTCAGAAATTGCCTTTGGACAAATGTGTTGTAAAGCCAAAGTGTCACAGCTCTGCGTGCCAACCTTTTAGGAGTCCCTTTACTTTTCAGGGTGTCTTGGCTCCACCAACGAAGCTACACATTCATTTTGGAGAAAACAGAAAATTAGAGAAAAGGATTTGTGAGCAAAGAGATGAATCAGGAAAAAGATTAAAGTCTAAACATAGCCACGAACAGAGCGCTTAGCGAATGGAACAAGTCCAAAATATTTATTGAATTTGGACAGTTATTTCAAAAAAACATATTATCACTTTAAGTACAAAATCATTAAATGTCCATTAATGATCAAACATTCAAAGAGGTGCATTCAGAGTAGACAAATACCGAGGTGTTCCTCAGAGAAAGCATTTTTATTAAAGGGGAGTATATTTATGTATACTAAAAATTAGAGAAGGTTTTGGATAATTCGGGGGGGGGGTGGAGCTGCATTAACCCCCTGAATGGGATGTAGTTTTGATGTAAGCTCATGCCTAAAATACTAGTTAAATATGAGACACAAGTCCCTTTACAGCATGAAGATGTTGCTCATTCAGCTCGCCTTGTAATCAAAAGCCATTGTTTGTGGAACAGCTTTGCAGTACTTTGATTCAGTTGGTTTTGGACCCAATTCCAATCAAGGGATGCAAATGCTTTCTTGTCGACAGTTTCATCGGTTTAGACATGTCTGTGAGGGAGATTTATATTGATTCCCTGTAATTTAAGATGCTTTGTCAGGCACGCGTTATAAAATTCGTGAGGCCTGGAGAGTATGGGGAACTGGGATTCTGAGGGCTGGGTTGGCTGCTGGTTTGAGGAGTCCGGGAGTCTTGGCAGTGCAGGAAAAGCCTTGCTTGATAATCAGGGCCTCTGGGGATAGATTCTCATCTTGCCCCAGACCTAACCAGTGAAAGAAGCTTATGGAAATGAGGCCAAGATAGTGACATACTTTTAGAGAAGGGATAAATGTAGGAGGAAATTTAGGGAAACACATACAGTTCAGATATCCAGCTAAGAAATTTAAAAAAAAAAAAAAGGCCTCATTAACAGAGTCCATCACCAGCTTCCCACACCCAGGACCCCTCCTCCCCCGCCCCCAAGCAAGCTCTAAGATGTGAATGAGGCTTAGATTTGGCGGTTGGTGATGAGAATGGAGGAAGTCAGTGAATTGGAGTCATCACGTGACAAGGGTTGGGTCGCCTGTTCCAGAGGCATGTATGTGGGTGCCCACAGGGGCCAGACGGGGTCCATGTGCAGGAGTCTGGCTGGGAGGATGAGGACTGGCTGTTGCCATCTTGCCCCTTCTGTTGAGGGGACGGTGTGAGGGTGAGGATGGGTGGGTGGGCTGGGAGTGATTCTGCTCCTAAAGAGGGCTGCCCTGCAGGATCACCGGGTCGTCTGTGCCCCGTTGCCTCATTTCCAATATAAGTCAGGACTCCAGATGATTTATGGAGAATTCCCTGACTTACGCTTGTTGATAATGAGTTTATATCATTACATTGTGAAAATCAAATAAAACACCTCTGTAGGACAGAATCGACCCACGGTCTGCACCCTCTTCCCCTGCACTGCTTCTTAACTAGGGGCTTGTGTGGAAGGAGGACACCAGAACCTTTTGCCCACAAGGCACTGTGAACTCACTGGGAGATGTCTTGCGGTTTGGGGTTTCGTTGAGCGATTCATTCATTTGACATTTGTTGACTAGCCATTCTGTGCCAGGCACAAGGTGGGTTGGGGGCATGGGGATTCCAGGCAAGGAGATGATAGAGTTCTAGGGCTTTGGAAGGAGCTGGTATGTTCATAGAGTGATATGTTTCTGCGTGATTAGAGAAAATCCATATGGGAGAATGGAGGTAGGGAGGAGAGGCGTGATTTTGGCAAGGTAAATCATGGCTTGAGAGTGAAGGGGTTTCTGGCTTGGGTTGTGCTGTATGGGCAAAGGGAGCGCTCTACAGAGAAGTGACATGATCACGTTCCTGTATTTAAAAGAAGTCTCTGGCTGGTCCTGAGCAGAGGAGCTGGACGTAACACAAGGCCTGGTTAGCAGTCAGCAGGTGGGCAGGTGCATGCTCAGTTTCAGGGCTACACTTAAAAATTGGATTTTAGTTCATGTAAGACTGCAACTATGTTAACATGTGCAGTTGGGTTCTGGGGGGCTGTTGGTCATGCAGGAGAGGATGTCGTGAATATGGCAGAGCCCCGTGTGTGAGCCAGACTTGCTTGTGCTGTCCAGCACAAGCCAGGCAAGTGTTTTACTTGACTTCTCAGTGTGTTTTCTCTGGTTTATGTCCTTGCAGGTCATATACCAGTTATGAAACTCAGCTGTGCCTCTTCATTTTCTGTGATTTTGTTTTGACTCTGAGCATGTTTCTTGGTCTGCCTGGCCAGAGATTCAATCTTAGCTCATTTTTTGCGTTTGCTTCCCTCCTTTCTCTTTGTGCAAATGTCTTGGGATTGGAGGCAGCACCCAGGCAGGAGGGACATCCTGTCGTCATGGGTCTTGGGTCCACAGCAGTCACCTCCGAGGTGATGCAGAGTCCCTGGGGGTTAGCCACCTGCTCTTCGTCTTCTGCCCTGGGAACCTGTCAGCCTGCAGGCCCAGCCTCAGCCCCGCCTAAGCCCTTCCTTCCCAGGCTCTGCTGGCTTTGGAGCAAGGCCAGCACAGAGCCCAACCTCTTCCAGGAACCCAGCCCTCTCTCCTTCTCAGGCCTGAGAAATTTACTTTGGGGAAATTGTTCAGTCACCCACCTTCTTGGCTCTAGTTCTTACTGGGGGCTTCTCCTCTGCCCGAAACCTTCTTGCCTCCATGGGTTTAGGATTTGGAAACAGAAGCCAGGAAGGGAAGTGTCTTACGGGTAGCACCTGCTCTCCTCCTTCTGAGTCCCAGACCTCTCCGGAGATAGGGAAGCACAGACCTAGTGACCTACCCAGGGGAGGCAGGCAGAGAAAGGGAAAATGGAGGAAAGACATGCTTATTTCGACAGTTGTGTTTTCTGTGGCACATGGATGTAACCATTTGGCTTCAGATCCAAAAGGGTGCAGATATGAGGTCTGTGGGAAAGGAGGGAGAGGAAGAGGAAGAGGGGGGATTCAGGACCTGCCTGGCTGAGCAGCCATTGCCAGCAGGTGGGAGGGGAGGGAGTGGGCAGAGGAGAAAAGAGATGGGGGGACAGGAATGGGGAGAAGATTTGGCCTTGGACATGATTGCTCTTGAAGAGCATGGGTGTCCTGGGCTGCCTGCCCCAGTAAGGAGATTTCTACTCATGACCGGCCGCCCCCCGCCAGGACTTACGGGAGGGGGATGTCCAGCTCTGAAGGACAGTGTAGCTGTGCGCGCTGCCCTGCTCTTTCCTTGAGGGTGAGAACAGGTTGTGAGCTCCCATGGGAGGCAGGAGAGGAATGCAGGCCTTGGCACAGCCTCTGCAGGGAGCGGTGAGAACTGGATGTTAGCGGCATTGAAAGCTGTAAACAGATTCCATGCCTGTCACATTTTCAGGAAGGTGCTAATGGATATTTCTTTCGTATTTGTATTTTCAGTAGTTTGTAGCCATTCCCATAGCTTTACTTATGCCTGGATGGTTCCAGGACTCTGTCTGGCTGTCAGCCCCCCATCCACCCGTGGCCCTCTGGGCCTTTGGAAGACTAGTCCTGGCTGCTTTTGTCACACTCCTGCTGCCCCAGCAGAGCGCTTACCACACTGTGTGTGGCGTGTCAGCATTGCTTGGTTAAGTGGCCTCTACTCCCCTTAACAGCCGGAAGCTCCTTGAAAGTGGAGGAGGGGCATCTTATTTCCATTTTATACCTCGTGCCTTGCTCAGAGATGGGTGAGCTCTTTCACAGTGTCGGGGAATGGCTTTCTGACAAGGTGGCACCTGGGTAGAGGCCTGAAGGTGACTTTGCCTGCCCGTGTTCTGAGTCCCCTCTTCTCTACTCTCCTCAGAGACCTCACACATGGCTGATCTCCTGATTTTCTCCTTGATCGTTTCCTCCCATCAGAATTTAATCACGAGTAGCATTGACATCTCAGAAGCAAGGGAGGAAGAAAGGAAGGAAAGAAAGAAGGTGGAGGAAGTGAAAACCTCCTTGGACTGTCCCCCCCTTCCCTCCCCGTTCTTCCCTGACACTGTCTTATGCCTCCTCTCTCCTCCAGGCCACGCCTGGTACATAAGTTCTCCTTTCTTGCTTTCTTCCCTTCTCCTTCTATTCCATGCAGTCTGGCTTGAACTCTGACAACTGCTTTTGTCAGGGTCTCTAATAATGTCCTTGATGTTAAACCCAAAGGAACATTTTCAGGACTTTTTTACTGAGCTTGTGGGCAGTATCTGACCCTGGTAAATGCTCCTCTTACAAATGCTGATTTCCTTTATATACAGCCTATAACACCAGATTCTACTATTTTCCCCATAACCCTCCAGCTGTTCTTTCTCAGGCTCCTTTGTGGACTGCTCTTCCCCTTTAAGAGTCAGTCCTGAGCCCTCTTTTTGTTCCCTTCTAGAGGCTCATCCTGGGGGGTTTTATCTATTTCCATATTTAAATAACCTACTGCAAACCAAAGACTTCCAAATACACATTTCCAGCCAGTGTTTCTTATCACCAGATTGCATATGGTCATTTACCTCCCAGCATCTTGACTTGAATATCTCCCACACTCATACGCAATCAGTCCTGCTGCTGAGTTTCCCATCAGGCTGATGAGCACTGCCATCTTGGATACCCATTCAGTCATGTCAAGACCCACAGGTCATCCCTGACCTCAGATCTGTGCGTCACCAGTGTTTGACCTTTGACCTCCTAAATGGCCACAAATCTGCCCTTGCCCCCTTTTCTCTGTCATCACTGTTCTTCTGCATGCTTCCCCAAAAGCCTCCTTCCTCCTTGCCCTGCTCATTGCGTCCCATCTCAGCCTACAACCAGAGCTGCCTTCCCAAATTGCAGACCTGGGTGTGCCACGGCTCTGCTGAACACCCATCACCAGTTTCCCATGACCCTTAGTGTAGAGTCAGGCCTATTGTGGGGACCAGACCCTACCCAGATGCACACATTCATCTCTAATTTCCTATCTCATCTTTGCTCAGGGCACTGCACTGTGTTCAATTCCTGGAAAACTGCTTTGTCACCTCTGAGCCTTTGCCCGTGCTTTTCTTTCTCCCTGGGATACTTGTCATAAGGCCTTTGGCTTTTACTCTGAGTGGGATGAAGAGCCATTGGAGGGGTTTGAAGAGAGGGATGACATGACGTAATTTGTATTTTAAAAGTCTCTCTCCTTTCAGGGTTGAGATTAGACTGGATTTGAGAGACCTTAAGGGAGGCTGTTGCAGGGATCTCATTGAGAGAAGGTGGTGGCGATGGAGGTGGGGAGAGGTGGTCAGATGCTGGAGCTGTTTTTGAAAGGATACTTACAGAGCTTGATGACGCAGGTGTCTTCAAGTTATCTGTCCTAAGCCAACTGGATGAATGAACTTGCTGTCAAAAAAATGCAGGCAGACTGTGAATGGAGCAGATGTGGGCAGAGGTGGTGGGGTCGGATGGGAAGAGCAGCAGTTTAGCTTTGTGTGTGCTGAATTTGGGGTGTGTTCGACACCTCTGTGGGTGTGGCAGGGAGAATAATGGCCCCAGGGATGCCTATGTCAAAAGGTGCTTTGCAGGGGCGCCTGGGTGGCACAGCGGTTAAGCCTCTGCCTTCGGCTCAGGGCGTGATCCCGGTGTTATGGAATCGAGCCCCACATCAGGCTCCTCTGCTATGAGCCTGCTTCTTCCTCTCCCACTCCCCCCGCTTGTGTTCCCTCTCTCACTGGCTGTCTCTATCTCTGTTGAATAAATAAATAAAATATTTAAAAAAAAAGGTGCTTTGCAGATGTGATTAAGTCAAGAACGTTGAGGTGGAGAGGCTATCCTGGGTGATCAGGTGAGCCCAGCGTCATCACTGGAATTAGTATGGGAGGGAGGCAGACATGCCAGAGTCAGGGAGGGAGCTGTGATGACCAATGCAGAGGTTGGATGAAGTGCTTTGAAGGTGGAGGAAGGCACCACAAGCCAAGTGATGTGGGTAACCATTGTGCATTTCCTGAAATCCATTTTCCCAGCTTACAGCTGGAGAAGACAAGGAAGTAGATTCTCTCCTGGAGTCTCCAGAAGGAGCGCAGCTCTACTGACACTTTGATTTTAGTCTGTAAGAACCTGACCTCTAGAACTGCAAGGTAATAAATTTGTGTCACTTTAAGCCATTAAGTTATGGTCCTTTGTTTCAGAAGCAATATGAAATTAATACAGTAGAGATGTGGAGTAGGTAGCCTTCGATATGAATCTGAGGCTTGAGGATGCTTGCCTTCCCTACTTTCAGCCATCACTCATCTCTAGTCAAACCCGCGTGCCCTTTTGGCATCCTCAGCTGCCCTGAACAGTAAAAATCCAGCAGCAGTTTTTAGCAAATAGGCTAGATAGACCCCACACAATCTACAGTGTAAGTTTCCTGCCTATCATTGGAGTCTCATGCCCACACCCGTGTCAATGGACAGTGGACCCATCTTGCTTTATACATAACTTTAATATCTATTGCAATGTGGTTGCAGATTGTAGAAAACTAGGAAAAGTTATATTCTGAGGCAGGAATAGAAAGAGCTGCAAGACACAATTTTAAGTCATAGCAGGGAAAGATGCAGAAAAAATTAAAGTAAAAGAGACAGTGGTATTTGGGATAATAGTTTAGGGGCAAACAGATCTTTAAACCATAGTGGTTAATCCTTAACACCATCGCTATAATACAGCATTGGCCCAATGACTGATGTTCATTTAAAATGATCAACTGAAGTCCACATGGAGATACTACATTATTTTTGATGCGCTACTCTAAGAAAGTAGGAAATTATGCAATATATTTTATAAGCTGTTAACATCATCCAAACTTTTATGTGCATTGGCTCTTAGATGTGCTTCGATTGCTAGAAAATTAACTTATGTGGAACACCTAAGTTCCCCAGTGATGCCGAGTAATAAGTGTCACTGGACTTTGGCTCTGGATAGCTTGACAAATGGTAATACGAATAAGCAAGATTTTTAAAGATTAGGTTCTAAATTGTGCATAGACCCTGCTGTGAAAGCCTTTCCCTACAGTATAGGTAACCCAAGAGCAAGAACATGCTAGAAGTTCACTCCGCGGATTAAACCCAGAGCAACAGCTTTGCTGTAGCAGTTGGGCTAAAGAGGTTTTTTTTTCCTTTAAATTTCTTCAACAAACAATCCTACTCTGCTTACTGGGTACCTGGCATTTTTTAAAGTCCTTTGCATATATTTGCTAATTTAATTCTTATAACAGCAACTCTGAGTTAGGAACTATCATTGTTCCCATTTTACAGTTGGCCAAACCGAGGCACAGAGAGATTAAGTAACTCGGGTTCACCCAGCTGGTCAGTCTAGATTCAAATCCAGAGAGTCTGGTTCCAGAGTTCCTGCTCTTAACCTTGCTTTGGGCTGGCCTTACTGGACCTTTTCAGCTAGTTTTTGGATCGCCTGTCTCATATGCTTCTGCCCCTCTTCCATGAAGTTCATGCAGAAGGTGTTCATGGGATTTGTCTTTAACCCCTTTTGTCCTAGTTCAAATCCCCATCCTTTGCCTGGTCTGGGCCAACTGTTTATTCTGCCCCTCTTGTTTCCAGTGTCCAGTCCAGTTTCTGTGGGACTGCCTAACTTGATTTCATTCTTCTTGTTTAAAGTTATGCCAGTCTCCCCTCTCCTACAGAGTAAAGGGCCAAACCGCTTAGCATGATACTTGTATCATTCTAGATTCTTGGTTATGAGCAAGAGAAACCCACTGTGGTGACTTTGTGCAGCCAAGGAAGAGTATGGGTGAAGTCTGGGTGGGATGGGCAGGGGCAGCGGGAGCAAGCAAGGCAGGTGCTCCCGCTACCCCTGATGTTGCCCCAGGCACCACCACTGCTCCTGCAGCCGCTGCTCGTAGGGCTGTCTCCCATCTGATCCCACAGTCATCTCTGTCTTTGTGTATTGTGCTGAGATGCAGAGCCCCAAGTGAGAGTGTCCATTTGACCAGGCTGGCTCACTTTCCTGGGGGAAGGGGGATGGGGAGTTCCCTCCTTTTACCTCTTGAATGTGATGGAGTTTCCCTACCTCCACCAAGACTGACAGCACCGACAATTATCCAAAAATAGGAAGTTGGTTTGGTTCCCAGCAGGCAGAAAGAATGACAAATATCCCTACAACAGCGTTGCTCAAACAGTTTTGTCTGCAACCCAGAAAGGATATGCATGCACACACACATACATTTCAGTCTTAACTGAAAAAGTATCCAGGAAACAATACTTAGCCATGGCTATTACATTCTCATGTTTTAAAATGTGGGTCATGACTTACTAAATTGATTCCACTTTGAGAATCTTGCCCTACAGTGTTTTCTGTGCAGCATATTCAAAATAATCCCAGTGAGAAGGTTTATGCACAAAATGCTTACTTATGTACAAACCTTTTTTACAATTCTGGTCTTTAAACGACTGTCAAGTAGATCCTGGAAGAATAGCACTTAGTACCTTGACACATAAATACGCAGAAAAGAAGAAAGTATGAATCTGTTGTGTAATAAAAAAGGAACGCTTTGTGGTTTACAAACAGAATATCCAATTGTATCATCAGAAAATACCCAATCTAATAGTTCAGAATGTTTGTTTATATAGCTTTCCAGGAAAGTGTAAACCCAGGACAGTTGCTAGAAAGTAGCAGGGTTTTAATTACTCAGGCCTATTGAACAGGAATATTCATTTCAGCAAATACGCCTGGGAGCCTGCCCTGGATGAGGCCATTTGCCTGGTGTGTGAAGGAGGCAGAGATAAATTGGGTGGGGCTCCTGGTCTCAAGGAGGAGAAGAAAAGACAAGGATGTAGAAAATAGCTGTGCTAGGTAGAAAGCAATCGGATCATGAGAAAGGAATAAAGAAAATGCTTAGGGATTCAGAGGAACATGTGTGCCTGGTTCCTGACACAGCTTCTAAGGCACAAAGGAGTTGGGGTTCAGAGTGTGGGAGAGGGATTTCCCTGCCAATTAGTGTGTACCCTGGTGCGGCTGAGGAGGTCATGGGGGCAGCACAGACTTACAGAGTGGGAGGGGGAAGGGCCTTCTGCTGTGAGGATTCCTTTCTTTGCCTGTTCCTAGCACCTGTGTGGGCCGAGAGGGATGTGGGAGTTGGGGAGCGCAAGGCAACCAGGGTGGGGCTAACAATTCACAAACACGGCCTGGAGGGCAGTGGTTGCCCATCCCCCTATATGATGACTAACATAGAAAAAAAATTAAAAAACAAAACAAAGCCCCAAAACAAAACAAAAAAAGAAATCACAAGTTTTATGTGTCATTCAGGAAAGTTTGATTGAGTGCCCATTACTCAAAAGGTCTGGTAAAGGGGTTTCTGGATGCCGAAAGGCGAGGACCCCACCCTACCAAGCAACCAGGTTTAGAGAACAAAGCCAAGTGGGGAGGTGTGGGAGGTGGGGCACACACCGAAATAACTGTGCAGGATCAGGACAGAAAGGGTAAGTGCTGTGAGCAAGGCACAGCCACAAAGTGTAGGCCCTTGGCCTCTGGCCACAACCAAGTGGGGACTTGCAGGGACGCGCAGGGCATATCATGGTCTCAATGTTAGAGTTGCCGCCCTGCTTCTTCCTAACCAAAATTAACCTAGTGCTTAGTCCATACTGGTCATCAGAGTGCTTGTGGGTACTACTGAGACTCTGCTAAGCACAGAATCAGCTCTCTAGGAACGTGTGCCATGGAGATAATGTTGAAAAGGAATGGTATTGTGAATTCTATTCTTTCGAAATGAAATGATTTCTCTATCCTGGCAGATGGCCCAGGGTGCCAAATCTTGTCTTATCTGATTATAGCCAATCATTTCAAAGATGGGATTCTGCCTAAGGGACGCTTTCACCAGTGCAAATCTCTGGAACGGAAACTGAATGTTCATCCTGCGTTGATGGGGTGTGTGAGTTCTAGAGTGGGGGGGGTGGGGGGGCGGCAGAGTGACAACACAGCCAGAGGGTAGGTGGAGGTGGGTGCCGCCCTAGAGCTGGTGTTGAGAATGGGCAGAGGGAGGGGAGAGCAAGGGGGAAAGGGGAGGGTGCTCAGAGCTGCTGCAGAAGTTGGGTGTGAACCCAGGGCACTCTGCCCAGACGCTGATAGGAACAAGCAAGAGCACACAGCACCCAAACTTGTTCTGTACCTGTGGGCGTTACCTTTTCTGTTGCCTAGTCAGCCGTGTCGCAGGGAGGCTGTACGTATTTTTTTCATGCAGTGCAGTAATTGCATCATTTATTTAATCCCCACCACGTGTGTTACATGTCTTACTTCAGCCTGCTGAGAACCTGCTACTCGCTGCTATTTGAGGCTACATTAAAATGCAGTTGAGGAAACGGGCTGAGATTGGCGAGCGATGACATAGCCAGAGGATGGCAGAAGCCGATTCAAAGCACAGGGTGCCACACGCCAGAGGACCTTATTCCTTATTCTGGAGGACCCGAGTTTGTGGTGGTCACTTGGCATTCTGACAATAGGCAGGTATTTATTATCTTTCTAAGCAATGACACAGAGGGACTGTGTCTTCTAGGCAGCATGACGTCCAATAGAACATGCTGGTAATTCAGAAACATTCTGAGTTGCCACTCCACAGTCAGCTGGAAAATCTTAAAATTTGACTTAGATGTATCAAAATCTATGACTCTCTTCTGAAATTGTGACTTCCTTAAACAAGCTGAACATTCCTTCAAAATCTGCTTGCTGAGCTCAGGGACAGAAGGAATGCTGTCTCCATTCACCTGTTCAGGTCTCTAGTGAATCTAGGGTTTGCTGTTCTCTGAGCAAACCAGAATTTTGAGTGTTTTTCTTCCTGCTGACTCAGCTTCAGCTTCAGCTGTCTTGTCATTTCGCTAAGAACAGCCAGTCTGTTGGTTTCTGGGCATCCAATAGAGTGATTGCCTTAGATCACTTAATTTTAAATTTAGATTAAAACTGAAAAGTCACTCTGTGGATCTTTTTAATGAGTGTATAACTTTAGTTCTTTATTAAAACGTTCTGCATCTTCATGCTTTGCTTCCATTTTCTTTAAATATTCCATAAGGAATCTGTGGTTTAAATTTTTTTTAACTTTTATTATAGTGATAAAAAGCTTATAACAAGAAACGGCAGTTGTCTGCCCACCTTCTCTATCTCAGACCCTACTCCACAGAGGCAATGGATTTCACGTCATTTTGCGGTTTCTTCTGATCTCCAGCCCCACTGTTGTCCAAAGATGCTCTACTTCTGGGTCTTTTTTGGGTATCATCCATTGGTTTCTCCTCACAGCACTGGGGCATTCAGCTCTCCTCCTGCAGACTCCCATGCTTTCCCTTCCCCAGCCTTCTAAAATTTGGGTAAATCAACAGTAAGTCTGTACATGATTACATATAATTTACTGATGATCTTATTAGTGTACTGTGATGATTCCTTTATTTTCTCATGTCACTTTAGCCCCCTCAGATTAATACCTGCCACATGGGGACTTTGCCAGGTGCTGTCCAACAACCATGTCCTCTTCCTCCTTGCTGGCTTGAGCCTGATTTTGTTCCGATGTCCGCCCTTATGCACTTGACTCAGTCATTTCTGATATTACCAAGCCAGTCACCAGGGCCTACTTACCCTGCCCTGCAAGGGGGAGCCTGTAGGGATTGTTCCTGGGGAAGTTTTCTTTGTTCTTAGACAAACAAGAAATGGCCAACCTTGTCAGTTGGAGAAAAGAGTTCTAAGAACCTGCAGAACACTTAGTAAACATGGATTTCCAAACACAACAGGACCACCAGTTGCTTTTTTCTCATGTGATCTGCCTCCCATACCCTTGTGTTCTTCTGTGCCAGTCTGAACTGGTTTGTCTCTGGGCCTGGGTACCTTGCCTTCTTGGGGCTTCCTTTTGGTCCCCCTCTCCTGGATCACCTGTCTTCTTCACTTACATATTCATTTTTCAGAAGCATATTCTTTAGAGGTTTGGGAAATATATGTACTTGAACTATGGAATGTTTGAAAATGAATTTTTTCTGTACTCACACTTGATTTGATAGTTTAGCAGGATATAGAATTTTAAGTAAAATTGTTATTGCTCAGAGTGTTAACATTGCTCCCCTGACTTTAGATATTTGTTATTACTGTTTGGAAATCTGTTGCCAGTATGATTCCTTTTATCTGCGATACAGTTTATCTCCTTGGAACTTCTCTTTATTCCTGGGGCACTAAAATTACATGATCTTGTGCCTTGCCACATGCCAATTTTTATTTTCTAGGCTGTTGGCAAGCCTTTCTAAACTCGTGTTCTTCGGTGCCGAGAATTTTCTTATTCTGTTTCTTTGGTAATTTTCGCCTTGTGTATTCTCTGTTCTTTTTTCTTTCTTCCTGCATTTCTATTAGAACTTAGAGCTTCTACTCTGATGCACTAATTATTCTATCTTTGTTAGTTTTTCCTTTTTGGGTTGCAATTTCTGAAAGATTTCCTAGATTTTGTCTTTAAAGGCTTCTATTGGTTTTTACATTGTAATTGCCTTTTTTTTTTTTCATTTCTGTGGGTTCTTATTTGTTCTCTGTCCCTTTCTTGTTTTATAGACACTCGTATCTCTAAGGGAATTAACTAGAACTTTGAGATGTTTTCTTCTGTTCTCCACCTTGTGAATGGATAAATAAATTGTGGTATAGCCATGCAGTGGACTACCACTCAGCAATAAAAAGCAACAAACCATTGACACATGTAATAACGTGGATAGCTCTAGAACGCAATATGCATTCTATATGAATATTAACAATATTCATATAATCACAACAAATTATATTAATAAAATACTGTTATTAATAATACAATAATGATGCTATTATCTACACTTATCTATACTAAAAGTGAAAGAAGCCAGACTTCAAAGGTTACATGTTTTATGACTACAGTTGTATAAGAGGTTGGAAAGGGTAAAACTACAGGGATGGAGAATACATCAGTATTGGTGGTGGAGAGGCTGAATACAGAGGGGAGACATGAGAGAATTTTGGGGCGATTCAACTGTAATGTATTTTGGTTGTGTTGGTGGCTACTCTGTGCAGGTGTCAAAACTCAGCTATACACCAAAAAGTGGATTTTGTTTATGTAAATTAAAACAAAATTTTAAAAGGTTTTCTTCTGTTTTTAGTATTTTTTAAATGCCTTGGCTTTTTTTACTGTGCGCTTTCTCACATATTTGGTAATTCTTAGCCGCTCATTCATCTTTAGGAATGAGACAGGCATCTGGAGCCATGCATTATGCTTTCTATGCCTTTGCTGTAGTAGGGGTGTTGCTGTAGCACAAGGATGAAAAGCTATAAAATGTTTACAAATGTGGATGCGCGCGCGCACACACACACACACACACACACACACACACACACACATACGGGATTCCGAGCAAAGAAGTAGTGAATCACTGCTCCCTAAATTTTCATTTTCTACTTTAGTGTACTTTGGGTTTTCCTTTTCTTTTCACTCCTTTTTTCTCCTCTGGCCTCCTTGGACTAAAAATCTGGCTTTTGGGGAATTTGTATCAGTTGTCCGGTATTACTTTATTTTTTTCTCAATGAGAGGAACTGTCGCAGGGGGGTACCACTCTTCTTCCCTCTTTCCCGACAGGTTCTTAGGGTGCAAAGTTTTGCCTTCTCAGGCTAGTGCCACCCTAACTTCTTTCCCTTTGGGTTGGGCAGGTCACCACCATCAGCTTTCAGGAGCCCTGGGCCCAGCCTGTCTGCATCGTCAGGAAGCTGCTGGGGAGAGGCTTTCTTCTGATTTGCTCACTGCATCATGACTCTTATTGAGGTCAGAGAGTGCTTCAATGGAGAGCAGCATCAGACAGATTTCTTGTTTTCTCCTCTCCTTCAGAAATCTCTCCACACTTTAGTCAGGAAGGGCCCCTACCAGTAAAGCTAGAACACATTTCTCTGGTCAGGAGGAAACTAGTCCGTGCATAGATGTGCTGGTCCTAGAAGTCAGATGGAGGACTGTCTGGGTTGCTTCTGCAGTCTTGGACAGCTGCCGGGTCAGAGGAGAAGTGCCCAGGGACATGGAGTCATGGGCCTTTCTGGAAGCTGTCAGGTCAGGAGGGCATTTTACCACATTGTTCCCTTTTTCACGCCACACAGATCATACATATAAGAGGATGTGATTGTGAATCAATAAGTAGCTTCTTGGCAGTTTTATTGGAAAGGTAAGCATGAGACTTATGGCATTTCTTTAAAGTATTTGATTAAAATAGATTTGGGGGTCTCTCATGTTATTTAACAGTGAATTTTTAAACTGTGACTTTAGATCTTTAAAACATGCCCATTAAAATTCTGCTTATTCAGGTTTGTTCTTTCTGGTATTGTTAGATTTTTGTTGCTTATGAAATTTGTCTGTTTTGATCATTAGGATACATGAAGCCTGTGCCTTATCCCGGAAATGCTAGCAAGCCAGTTTTCTTTCTTTTTTTTTTTTTTTTTTAAGATTTTTTTTTTTTTTAATTCTACAGAGATAGAGACAGCCAGTGAGAGAGGGAACACAAGCAGGGGGAATGGGAGAGGAAGAAGCAGGCTCATAGCAGAAGAGCCTGATGTGGGGCTCGATCCCATTACGCCAGGATCACGCCCTGAGCCGAAGGCAGACGCTTAACCGCTGTGCCACCCAGGCGCCCCACAAGCCAGTTTTCTACCCTGGGCTTATAGGTTGGGTGCTATTCAAATTCACACTGACATGTTACTCTTTAAGAAAGCAATCTTGAATTTTGTTGGGAATGTAAGTATTATTATTTTTTTAACTATTTTTTTCAAGTTTTGGTGAAATAGGGGATTCCTACACATTAACGAAAGCAATATCATTCTTTTATCTCAGTTGTACAGGAAAACTACTCCTTCTCCCCTGCATATATCATTTATTTCTCTTGCATGTTTCTAGGCCAAAATGGTTCCAAACTAAGTGATATATTCTTTCCTTTTATGTTTATCTTCATTTCTTTATCTCTTCTTTAAAGATAAAGACGTTCCAGGCATGGTGATCCAAAATGCCTTATTCATTACATGGTGTAATTAATGAAAACACAGAGACGTTGAACAAAAAGCCCTGGGACATGAAAGTAAATACCTTTTTGTTCAGCTGGAGGTTTTTTTGCAGTTCACAGTGCAGTTGATTTATTTGCTTTCTGGTTGTTTGCAAACTTTAATTTTTTTTTTTTTTTTTTGCTTCGGTTGCATCAGGGTGTTAAATTTTTAGCTTCATCATTCTAGCTATCTATGTGACAGAAGATAGGTATGTGCTTCTGATGAAAGAAAAAAGAAATTCACTTTCCAGAAAGAAAATGACTTGAAAGAGCCCCATTTGTAGTGACCCAGTACAGGCTTTTGAGCTGGAGGTGATTCTCACTTTATTCCTGATGATGTTAGAAAGATTTCTTGCTTCCTTTCAGATAGCAGACAATCCGAGGTTTACAGCCTGCAGTCCTGCAGATAAATGAGCGTCATGTGCCATCGCCATCATGAATGCTGACGTCCATTCTCAGGGCCTAAACACATACACAGAAGAGAGCCAAGGATATATAGCTCAAGCGTGCTTACTGATTTGGAATAAACCCATTTGGAGAAGCTGGGTTGAATGGGTCCCAGCAAAGGAGTTTGAGGAAGTATCTCTACTGCCCTCTCAGCTTCCATAAAGTCAACTCCCCTTCCCCCTGCCAGCCAGGAATCAGCCTCCCAACCCGCCTGCTCAGGTAGATTTAAGGATTCTCCTGTAACTGCTTGGCCCATCATCCACATTATTGAAGCAGATTGGGCCATAAGACTTAGTGGTAGGAAAGAAAGACGGGAGTAGGTTTGTGGAGAATATTCACATAAGGTATTTGTGGTTAGAAATGAAGCAAGAAGTATGTTAAGGAATATCACAGTGTTATATCAGTACTTGGGCAGGTAAATAAGAAGTGATGCTCTAAGAGTAGGTCCTCAGTTGCCTTCCGGTGTAGGGCAGGTGGCATAGGCAGTGAAGCAGACCAGTGTGAGTTAAAAGGCCCAGTAGCCACTGGAGAAGGAGAAAGTGCATGCCTTGCAAGCATACACTTGAACTCAATTTTTAAAACAGTCCTCCAACAAGACCGAGCCCTTGGGATGCCAGGGGAAACGCCTTTATGTAAATACATCTCCATTTTCTTAAATCAAAAAATACTTGATTTCATCTAGATTTAACATCTCTGTCTCTTTTTAGTCTGCTATTAATAAACACAAGCACCTAATAGTGTTATTGCAACAGTTTGGATCCTATCTAGTATTCTGTAGATAGAACGTTAGTCTTCAGTGTATCAGCTTTTGTCAACGGTCCCAAAGAACAGTAGAGAATTCATCACCGACCCTTGACAGTCAGGTTCACTTGTGCTTGCTACCTTTTGAAACTGCCAGTTTTGTAAACTAGATGACAACATCTTCTTCCTTCACCAGAACAGATAAGTCCCAGTTTTTCTGGTAAGCAGATAGAAGTTCCATAGATAATCCCCCTGCCTCATTTCAGCTCTTGTTTTGTCCTCTTTCCTTATGAAATCCTTTTTGGGGCAAGCAGATTTGAGTTTTATAGAGCCTTCTTTTGCTTTTCTTTTCTTTTTTTTTTTTTAGACTTGGAATTCTTTTATTTTTATTTTATTTAAATTCAATTAATTAACATATAGAATATTACTAGTTTCAGGAATAGAGGTCAGTGATTCATCAGTTGCATGTAACACCCAGTACTCATCACATCACATGCCCTCCTTAATGTCAATCACCCAGCTACCCCATCCCCCATCCCCCTCCCCTCCAGCAACCCTTAGTTTTATTTCCTATGGTTAGGAGTCTCTTATGGTTTGTCTCCCCCTCTGATTTCATCTTATTTTATTTTTTCCCTCCCTTCCCCTATGATCTTCTGTTTTGTTTCTTAATTTCTACATATGAGTGAAATCATATGATAATCGTCTTTCTCTAATTGACTTTATTTCACTTAGCATAATACCCTCTAGTTCCATCCACGTCATTGCAAATGGCACTGTTTCATTTTTTTTGATGGCTGAGTAATATTCCATTGTATATATATACACCACATCTTCTTTATCCATTCATCTGGCAGTGGACATCTGGGCTCTTTCCATAGTTTGGCTATTGTGGACTTTGCTGCTCTAAACATTGGGGTGTAGGTGCCCTTTTGAATCACTATGTTTGCATCCTTTGGATAAATACCTAGTAGTACAATTGCTAGGAGGCTTCTTTTTCTTAGTCCTTCAGCACTAGGGGAAAACAGGTAAAGAGATGGTAAGGAACTGGGTCCCTGGGGGAAAAGAGGGGGTCATGTGACCCCAGCATCACCTACAAATCCAAAACCCAGGCCTTGAATGCCATAACACTTCTGGTGTATGTGTGTATATGGTGATTGGCTGGAGTCTTTGTCAAACTACCTCTACACACAGACACACACACACACACAGAGCACACACAACACACATACACACATTCATAAATTGCAAGAAGGAACAAAGATCTGATTTTCCCCAGCCCCTCATTTTAATTTCTGCTTCCTTCTTGCTGTTATGTGGTGCTTAGAATTTGTCTTTGACAGCATATTTTATCACACCCTGCCTTTCTTTTATGACCACAGTTATTAGCTGTGTATACATTATATCCCCTTTCCCTCCAAAAATTGTGGTTTCTTTGAGGATTAGGACTTTTCTTTTACTTATCTTTTATTTCCTATTGTTCCCTGTCCTGTGTTTTTTATCAGTTGATGCTCAATCAGTTGCATGTGTCTCAGAGCCCTTTGAATCCTTGTCCATGTTGCCTTTTTTTCCTCTCACCTTCCTCTCACCTGTTTCGGGGAGGCTGTGGTCTGCAAAAGGACACCAGGCACTAGCCTAGACATGGGGAGCCCAGACCCACATGCCTGTGACAAGTCTTAGGTGGTGGAATTGGACTAAGTCTCTCTGGGCTGTGGTTTCCTCACATAAAATGAGAGGCTTGAACTAATTAATGTCTCTGTTTCTTTCCATCTCGAATACTCAGTGATATTCTGTGATGGATATATGCTTAGCAAGGCATTACTCAGAGAACTAAGTAAGTTAGGAAAGATTCCATTATGCTACCATATTAATTAACTCAACGATATTTATTGAGTGCCTACAGTGTGTTGGACACTGTCCTGGTCATTGGGGATCAGTGGGGAGCAGAGCGGATATGATCCTTATCCTCATGGAGCTTATGTCTTATTGGGAGAGGAAGACAATGAACAAATAAACACATAGAATAACTAAAGAAGGCTGTGGAAGAAGCAAGGACAGTGGCTGGGGCAGAGGGCGAACCTCAAGGAATGCCTGTCTGGGGAAGGCACATTTAAGACCATCCTGATACGTGAGAAGAGTCCAGCCATGTGGAGAGCCAGGCATGGAGTGTGCAAGCAGTGAAGAGCCATGCAAAGCCTTGTGGGCAGGCTGCAGGGCAGGAGTGGGGGGTGGGGGGAGGTTTCGCAAAGCCACGTAAGGCCACACAGGTCCAAGGGAGGACGCCATGGGAGGGTTTGTGGCAGTGAAATGACCATGCACATGCCAATATATCATTCTGGATGCTTCATGAAGGGGAAATGGCTCATTAGAGGAGCAAGATTGGAAACCAGGAGATCTGGTCGGAGATTTGTAAATGGCTTATGTGGGAGATGACATGGTGGCAGGGAGGGAGAAAAGTGGATGGGTTGGTAATGACCTTGTAAGTTCATCTGATAGCCCTCGATGATGGGTGGGGTGTGAGTTAAGGGAAAGGGCCAAGGAAGCTTTTAGGTTTCCATCTTTGGTGATGTGGTAGATGATGGTACTAATAATTCAGAAAGGGGGGGTTGGGAGGGCTGGGAATGGGCATTGGGAGGCATGAGGTGGCCAGGAGGTCTTCTGTGTGGCCCTCATTCCCTGAAACAGGTCCTTAACATGAATATCTCATTCTCTCTTCAGAGAGAATTTCCAGAATTCTGAATTCTGGAAAGACCTTGTTTCCCATATTTGCTTTTAAAAATAATTTCACTTCAGGGCGCCTGGGTGGCTCAGTCAGTGAAGCGTCCGACTCCTGATCTCAGCTCAGGTCTTGATCCTCAGGGTCATGAGTTCGGACCCCACATTGGGCTCCACGTTGGGCATGGAGCCTACTTAAAGAACAATAATTTCACTCCAGAGATATGTACTATGAGAGAAGAAATGCAAATGGCATGTGAAATGTAACCTTCCCAGAGGTAAGGTAATAAAATAAAATAACAAGGCTTTTTTTAGCCTTTCAACTTCAAGAATTGATGACCCCACCGAAACTTGGCATGGTAGCTGTAGAGCATGGATGGGGCTTCAAATTCCAGTTCTTCCATTTACTTTCAGAAGCTATTTCACTTCTCTCTGCCTCAGTTTCTTCATTGGTAAAACGAGGTGATGATACCTAGCTAGAGGATTGTTATGGATTCAGTGCAACAAAGCACTGAGAACAACACCTGGAAACAGTAAATGCTATTCAAGTGTTGAAAATGTATTTCTCATGTTCAGCAAATGTTATCCAATTAAAAAATGCTTTTGAATCCCTACTCGGTGCCAGCCACTGCTCTAGGCTTTAGAATAGAGTGGAGAACAGAGGAGCAGGTGACTGCTTTCCCAGAGCTTATATGGGATGAGGGGAGGCAGATAATAAACAGGGAGATAAACGTAAGGATCGGGTAATCTTGGGGTGGCAAGAAGGGTGTTCTCAACAGGGTGACCAAGTGTCCAGCTTATAGTTGGCGTCATGGCATTCTGTCTGGTTTAACATGCTTGAACTCCCCAAAGTGGTCCAGTGACCTACAAACACGTGTATGTGAATGTTCTAGTATCTTTACTTGTAGTTGCCCAAACCTGGATATAACCCAGATGTCCCCCAGCTGGAGAATGGGTAAACACTGTGATACATAGCATGGAAACTTGTTTAGCCATAAAAGGGAACACTGAGAGATGCAACACTGTGGTGAATCTCAGATGCATGGAAGAAGCTAGATACCAAGTCTGCACACTGTAGTTACGTTTAAATGACATTCTGGAAGAGGTGAAATCATAAGAACAGGAGCCAGATTATTGGTTGCCAGAGGCTGGGGATCACGGAATGGTTGACCTACAAAAGGGCTTGGGGGAGTTTTTAGAGCTCATGGAACTGTTCTGTGTTTTGATTGTGCTGGTGGTGGTCACAGGACAGTATACTTTGGCAAAATTGCAGAACTATGTAGTAAAAAGAGTGAATTTTACTGTATATAAATGATACTTTAATTTTAAAAATTGGAAAAAATTCTTAAGCAAGAGAAAAGTATCCCTGTTTGAATGGTAAATGATCTGGTCATTGTAGTTATAAAGTTTTGAGAGAGAGGAGATGGAGCCAGAAATAGGAAGAGCGAGGGATAGAAGGAAGACTGAGAATGTTTTTCTTGAGAGCAGTATGTATTCATTTCATTTCAGGGCATCCATTAAGTGCCAGGCCCTGGCATATAGTCTAGGCACAGAGGATGCACCTATAAACAGAACAACACCCCTCTCAGAGCTCAGAGTTGTGTATTAAAATGCAAATATGCATCCCTGTTTACACAGTGCTTCTACCTTTAGGAATAGAACCCAAGATAAGGAGGGCATGTGATGTGCAGCTGATGAATTGTTGAGCACTACATCTGAAACTAATGATGTACTATGTGTTGGCTAATTGAATTTAAATAAATTTAAAAAGGGAATAGATCCTAAGAAAATAAGGGGTTCAATAAAATAAGCATTGAGCAATTTTCCATGAAAAATTATTTTAAAAGGCAAAAACTGAAAACAACTTAAAGTCTAAACAATAGGGAGAGTGGTGGGTATATCATGGTAAAAGTGACCATTTTTTTAAATGATAAAGAATATTTATTAC
This sequence comes from Ailuropoda melanoleuca, assembly GCF_002007445.2. Classification (NCBI taxonomy): domain Eukaryota; kingdom Metazoa; phylum Chordata; class Mammalia; order Carnivora; family Ursidae; genus Ailuropoda; species Ailuropoda melanoleuca. Next base: position 69,711,701 of record NC_048224.1, read on the forward strand.
ATGTATTTATGTGAGGAGGTGTCCATGACAAGCAAAGTGAAAAATTGGAGTTATAGAACTCATTCCCTGAGTATAAAAAATCTGGGGTACTAAATGTCAAACTCTGTTCTTTCAGTGGAAGTAAGGGACTTTGGTATATTTAACTTTTTTTTTTTATACAAGGTCCTTTTTTTTATAACTGGCAATGTAAGTATTTCCATTTTGGAAAAAAAAATCACTCAAGACAAAAACAAAACAAAATAATTATTAAGCATAATAGGCAAGAAATGAACACCTTGTATTTTCTGGGTGAAATTCTGTCCTGGAGGGGAAAGATACATTTTTTAAAGGGGAAAACAAATACTTTTTGTAGGTAGATGCAAATGAGGCTTATTGTAGAGAAACATGTTGTGTTTTTATTGGAGAAACTTAGAATATCAATTTAATGTTTTGCTTAAATGTAAGATTGATCTAACCTAGGAAAGTCAAGTTGTCCCTTGGCTCTCTATAAAGGGGCACATAGCACCATTTCATTTATGTGTGTATTCTTCTTCACTCTTTTTACTGAAGTAATATAAAAATAAAATAGCCTCTGCTACGGGAGAAAAAAATCTATTCTTTCTGAGCACAGTCTTGTTTCTATATTCAAATAAAATGTGATGTACTACTCATGTCGTGTACATAGATAAGGAGAGTAAAGCAGGCTCCAGAGAGCTCTTATATTTTTACATGAGTCTGCATGCTTTCACAAAATTCAGCACCACAGATAGCTACAGCATCCCTGAACAGTATTTACCATTCCTCAACCAGCAATTCAACTTTCAACCACATTGTGGTGAAACAACTTGTAATGCATTTGGTCTGTTGTGCATCACTTTTCAGGATACCTATACTTATGCCTGTTGAAAATAAACGTAGCCTTATGATAGAACTAAGAACCTGGCTATTGTTATGTAATTGCAATTGCAGAAAATGCAGAGGAACGATTACCATGGAACTTTTTAACGAAGACGAACACATTGACTTGTAGGTAAATATTTGCAAGTAACTTCACATAAAATTAGCCTATTAAATGTGGTGGAACATTTTAGACCCCAAATATATGGTCCATAAAAATGTCAACCGAAATTCGAAATTTTGGGATTTTGACTTTTCTGCATTGTTGTTATATTTAATGATAAATACTGGGTTCCTATCTTATCCGCTTCCCTGTATCCTAAAGTTCTGAAGGATAATTTATCGCATGGTAGGAGTTTCAGCTGGAGCTTCTTTGGCAGATAAATTTTATTAAGTTGGATGGAATTGCATTTATATTCAAAGGCACAGCGCTTGAACATTTATATGAAAATTCACACACTGATAAAGCATTCCGTAGCAGACCTGGCAGCTAAAGAAGGCTGTGCAGCACTGTTTTTCAGTCTTTTAAAACCCAGCCCCCTCTTTAATAGCACGGAAAGCTTTATTTTAAAATTAAATATTATAGCAAATATAAATCAGATAATGATGATCAGAATGTATTTTTCTACATAATCTCCCCTGAATATTCTGGTACAGCCCTCCTGGGGTGAGGGTGACTAATCAGTTACTCAGCTGGGAAGGGTGGCTTTCGAATCTCTATCTTAGAAGACTGAAAAGAAAAAAAAAAAATAAAGCCTGTGCTGTCCTGAAAGTGATTTCAACATTTGCCATTTTGAGCTCCAGTTGAGAAGAGATTGCTTCATCCCAGGTGCCTACTACGTGCAAAGTCCTGTCCCAGACACTGCGTGGGAAACAGATGTGTCTGAGCTGTTTGCCTCCAACCTAGTGAGCTTATAGTTTAATAAAGAAATGAGACATACATATGTAACCGTCATAAAAGTAAGACACATGTAACCAATAAAAAGGCACACTTAACTATAATAAAATAGGATATACATAACTATAATTTAAAAAGCATAGTTTACTAGTGCTAAAAGGAAAGATCTGGGGATTCGGGATGGAGACACAATGTCTAGCCTCTTCACCTTTTGGGGAGGGGAAAGGGAAAATTTAGGAAGCGTCTTCACAGAGGAGGTGGCCCTTGAGCTCCGAAGGTGAAGCTGTTGGGTGGGGGCGTAATTTTAAGTAGAAGAGTAAGAGGGATTAAGTCAGGAAGCATATATGGGCCCCGCATTCATCAGACCTTGAATGTCAGGCTGAGAAGTTTGTCATTCAGCCAGGTTCACTCCCGATCGTGTTAGGGGGTGGCACAGAGGTGGTGGGTCTGCTGAGTTTCTCTATCTGAGAATGCCTTTCCTGCTGTGCTGGACAGAACAAACACGCTAACAGGAAACAGAAGTGCAAGATGGATGAAGAGATTGCATATGAGCATGAAGATGTTATCAGTCCACTTAACGATTCAGACATGTATACGCATTCAACTGAAAGAGTTCTAGATGAAGTGGTCGGACCCATCATTGGAGACTGTGAGCTGGGGAGAGCTAAAGCCATGCCTGCTTGATAAAGATGGGCAAAGACATTTTGTTTGTTGGCAAGGGGACGATGTAGTGCTCAAACCACATGCTGGCAAACCTGATGCTGAGCTCATGTTGGATTTTAAAAAGCATTGGCAATTGTTGGGTTATGAGCACCAAGAAAAATGAACAGAGGTCCCTGGGAAGAATGTTTGGTAATGTGTAGAACAGGCTGCAGTAGATTTCTGCACTTTTTTTTTACTCTCTTTCTCCGTGGGAAGAGAGACCATGTTATAATTATTTCAGCAACACGTTCGATAAAATTTCTCCCCTTATAACATTCTTGTGGACAATGTGGAGACGTGTAGTAACTGCAGGGCCCGGTGGGTGGAGGGGTGCCTGTGTGAACGTGCCCATGGAATGCTGATCAGAAGATGAGAACCATCATGGAGTGACTTCTCCCTGGCGCTAGGTGCTGCTGCTTTGTCCCCTGACCCATTTTGCTGACACTGGTATCAGTGGAATAAATGATCATCAGGAAGGCACATGTACCTTTTGGAGACGGTATGAAAACAGAATGGATTGCACATATTTCGGATGAACAATTAAGGATTAGCCCCAAAAAGTTTTAAATAGGATAGAACAATGGACCTAGACCAACAAGATGAAATTCCAGAGGGACATTTTTATGGTCCTACCCATGGTTGAGAAAAGCCAGTTATGGATTTCTAGGATTGAGTCTCTGTAGTTTTTTTCAGTGACTCATATAGTACTCCGGCATTTTAATTGATGATATGGAATTAACAGGGCGATCCATGTGGCCATGGGAAAGGCCACTCTTAGTTCACGTGGCTAGAGGTGTAACTAAGTGAATGGAGGTCTTGCTTTCACAGGACACTGGATGATGCCCCTAGAGCTAGAGTTTTGTGTGCAGCTATGTGTATCCTGTTCAGGAGGGACTTCAGGCTCCCTGGGGTGTGTATTTAGATGGTGGGTGTTTCTTCCTTTTCCTTTTCTCTCTGGGGTAAGGACGTGAAAGCACAGAGAGGGTAACATTCCCAAGGTCAAGCAGCTAAGAAGTGGCAGAAAAAACAGTTGGGAGACTTTGAGTTCTTTAACAAAGAGAATAGGTTTGGAGGAGGAAGGGAGCATAGTAGCTCTTTACAGATACCTGAAGGGTTGTTTCTGGTGGAAGAAGGATTGTGTTGCACTGCACTAGAGAGATGGGTCTCCACTCTGGGCTGGTTTGATGGTGGTTCTGCTTGGAGGGCTGACGGGCTGCGAAGAAAGCTGATGGACCTCCTGACACTGGGGTTTTCAGCCTAGCAGTAGGGGTGATCCTTGGAAGGCTATTAAACCTCATGTAGACTATGAGCCTATAAAATCTTTAAATTACTTTTGGAGTTAAGTGGTGGATTTTTTCCAAGATAAAATACCATTTACCTCTAAGGTCATCATTTGTAACTTTTTATAGTGACAGATGTGAAGCACATGAAAATTGCATGCCTCACTCTGGGAATATGCACCTCATGGAGGGGGGCGGTTAGCACAGTTGGTTGACATATTTGTATTTCTTATTTAATCATACAGTCCTGAATTTGTAAGATCATGTTTTGTATTTTGGGGAAAAAAAATCTTTATCTTAGAAGGGTACCCTGGATTGAAGTCCAGATCCAGAAAAAAACAAAAACTTGTTCATATTGACCCTGTGACTGACTTCTGGCCATATGATGGAGCCCTAGGGGCAAGGTGTGAAGCCTGGGGAAGAAAGGAAAGAAACAGGAAACATTACCTCCTGTACATAATTTTTGCCTTCTATAATTGAAGAAGGTTTTTAAATGCTTTTCTTGCATGAGCTTTCTCTCCTTTTTTGATTTCTGGTTTTGCTTTTCTGTTCTTGGTCTTTATGATAGTGTCTTTTCCTTTTATTCTTACTGTGTGATCTCTACAATTTCACCAATAGACAGCTTTTCCTTTTAAAGCTTCCACTCTCTGCATGGATTTTACTTTCCTGTTTCGGTCCCTGCACTGCCACTTCTTAGCTGTGTGACCTTGGGAATGTTACCCTCTCTGTCCTTTCATGTGCTTTCCTTCCAGAGAGGAAGGAAAAAGCAGGGGATGTTAAGGTCTATCTCTGGAGGCCATTAGAAGTATTAAATAGCTTAACTCAAAGTTAAAGACTAAACAAAATTATAATTTAAAATTTATATTAAAATTTACAAATACGTGTTTTAACTGAGAATAATTCTTGGCCCCTAGGAGGTTCTAGCTTTCCATTCCCTTACCAATGAGTACCATTCATTGCTCACTGACAAAAAAGTATCTATTATGTAATTCTTTAAAAATTAAAATCAATTCTTTCTAGCAAGAGACAGATTTGACACTTGTTTGTCATTCTCTAGCAATCACGTTGTGGATTGCAGTGTACGATACTCTGGTTTTGTTCATTGTTGTTGAGAAGAACTCATTTCTTTCTTTCTCCCAGCCTTGATAATTCAAACCTGAGGGCCCTTGGTCTCATGCTTATAATTCTGCCCACAGAGAATTAGAGGCACTCCCTTTCTTTGGATGGCCCATATTTGTGGGATTTCTTGCTCTCTCTGGCTTTCTGGGATACCTGCTTTCTGATCCAGAGGACACAGTATTCTTTTAAACTGCTGTCTTATTGATTTGCGTACATGCTTTTTATATCTGTGCCTAGAGGGCATGTGTATCTTCAAGGAAAACACTTTTTAACTTGAATAAAGAAATAAAGATAGGTTCACGGAGAATCCCTTCTGTGTCAGGGAACTGAGGCTAGGATCAGACTATGAGCATCTTGGTTAGGTCTGAGGGCTGTATTGGGGTAAGGCTGGACCCAGGGCACCCCTGGCTTACTGAAGACAGACCTGGAAGAAGACAGAGAAGGAGAAGAGGAATGTGGGAGATAGGGATGAAAGCAGAGGATGGGGATGGGGACAGTGAGTGCCACAAGGAAGGAACAGAAGAGCAGGTTGGCAGGGAACGAAAGTGCCTGCCCCTGTATGGGTGTGTGTATTTGATAGGATTAGATGGACGTGGGAAAGGAACAGAAAGACCCAGGTCAGGATGTTAATGTGTCTTGGGGTAAGGGGAGAAGGGGCAAATAAAACACAAAAACCCCAGCTTATAGGAAATTATCTCATTTATGTAAAATTGCATGCTTATATAATAGATGCAAAAGAAATGAAAGAAAAAAAAGCCTTATCAGCTAAGGTTTTGGGGGATGCCAATGGTAGGGTGTCAAAAGAAAGATCAGGTTAGGAGAGGAGGGGGTTGGGCTGGAGAGGAGCATGGAGGTACCTGCATATTATTGGTGATTTTTCAGTCCTTTGTTCTCAGGTGTACGTCATGTCATTTGCTGGGTCACATCTGTCCCTATGTGTATGTGTATATACATGAATATGTATGTCTGTATGCACGCACACATAGTCTTTAGAATAGATGAAGTTACACAGTAAACAGTGATGAAGGGAGAGAGGCGATCCGCCACGTAATGTACTTTGGCAGAAACGTAACATCCTCCCAGGTAGTATGTACGTGTGTACTCATATGTATTTGTATGGGTGAGGAGGAAGGTGTGCAAGACTTCAACTTTGAATCCCCACTGGGGGAATTGGGGATGGAGCAGAACCTTGTTACTTTTAAACTCTCCCATCCCCAGTGCCTAATAAAATGCTCTCACAGTAGTGGATAAACCAACGCTAGCCTTGAATTGAGTGATTTACTAATCATCTGTGAATTGACTTTGATCGAAATTTAAATACTGTATTAGATTTTAAGCTCTTTGAGGGCAGAAATAACATTGCTTTTCATCATTCATTCATGTGTTCACTCACTCATGCTACAGATACATATTAAATACCTAATACATCTGCTAGGTACTGAACAGTATCTTCTTCAGTGTCTAGCGCATTTGAAAGGTTTTTTTAAAGTAAAAATATAGGATGTTGTGACGGTTCATCATAGATGGACCTAATCTATTCTAGTGGGTCAGAAAGGCTTCTTGGAGGAAGAGGTATTCATACTGCAAACTTAGACCACAAAGGAGTTAGGTAATGTTGGGAGAAGAGTCCACATTCCATGCAGATGGAAAAGTATGTGAAAAGGCCCCAAAGCAGGGAAGGAGGTGCCCAGTAATGTGAGGGATGAAGACAGTGTGTCTGCAGCCCAGCGAGTAGGAGGATGGGTAGTAGGAGGTGAGGCTGGAAAGGTATGTAGGGGCTGGATCATGCAGGCCCTGAAGGCTGGGATAGGATTTCCTCCACTTATTTTGAAAATTTTCAAACCTATAGAACACTTACAGGTGTTGTAGAGTGGATCACCTAAGTTTGCAAATTATTATCTTTTGGCACAGTTCCGTTTTCTTTTTATCTCTCTCTCTCTCTCTCACACACACACACACACACACACACGTTTCTCTTTGCTGAGCCATTGGAGAGTAAGTTACCATGTGCCATGTCTAAAAGCATGTCATGTTTAAAAGCATGTGTCTTCCAAGAACAAAGAATATCTCTGATATATTCACAATATTATCATAAACCTGAGAAAGATAACATTGATAAAATACCTTGACCTAATGCACAATCCATATGAAATCTTGAATTGCCCCAATAATGTCCTTTGCTAGCCTTTTTTTTTTTTAAGAGAAAGAGAGAGAGAGTGGGGGTGGAGAGGGCAAAGGGAGTGGGAGAGAGAGAATCTTTTGTTTTTTTTTTTTTTAAGATTTTATTTCTTTGACATGGGGGGTGGGGAGAGCAAGAACAAGCAGGGAGAGTGGCAGGCTGGGGAGAAGCAGCCTCACTGTTGATCAAGGAGCCCAAATGTGGGGCTCAGTCCCAGGACCCTGGGATCACAACCCGAGCTGAAGGCAGCCGCTTAACCGACTGAGCCATCCAGGTGCCCTGGGAGAGCGAGAATCTTCAGCAGTTTCCACGCTGAGCGTGGATCTCACCACGTTCAGGCAGGGCTTGATCTTACCACCTGAGATCATAACCTGAGCCAAAATCAAGAGTTGGACACTTAACTGACTGAGCCACTCAGGTGCCCCTAACTTTTTTTTTAAATCTAAGATCCTGGTCAATGAGCACACATTGTATGTGATATACATTGGCATTTTGGCGGTAGGTTTAGGCCAGTTATTTTATAAAATGTTCACCAATTTTAATTTGCCTGATTATTTCCTCATGATTAAATTCAAGTTGAACATTTATAGCAAGAATACTACATAGGTGATGTGAGGCACTGAGAACTACCTAATATCAGGAGCACATGGGATCAGTTTCTGTTATGGGTGTTAAACTTGATCACTTGGTTAAGGTGGTATCTACCATATTTCTCTATTGTAAAGGTAAAATTTTCTTTTTGTAAGAAATAAAGTAATCTTGGGGTGCCTGGGTGGCTCAGTTGGTTGAGTGTCTGACTCTTGATTTTGGCTTAGGTCATGATCTCAGGGCCATGAATTCGAGCCCTGCATTGGGCTCCATGCTGAGCGTGGAGCCTGCTTAAGATTCTTTTTCTCTCTCCCCCCTGCCCCTCCCTACCCCTGGCTAACGTGCACCTGCACTCACTCACTCTCTCTCTCTCAAAAAAAATAAGTAAATAAAAATAAAGTAATCTGGAGAATGGTACCGATTCTGTGAATATCCTGTGCCCCAATAATCTTTCACCTGATGTTTTTAGCAACCACTGGTTGCAAGATAATTATTACTTTGGTGATGGAAAAATGGTGATTTTTTTTCCCTAACAGTATGATTTTTCTTATGTTAGTTGGTGGTATTCTGTGAAGAAGAGCTTTTCCTTCTCCTCCAGCCTTTTAAATCAGTATTAATATGAACCTGTGGATTTTTAAAATTTGAATTTAAGATTTAATATGTTTAATAATCCATTTCTAACATTAATCATTTTTATGTTTAATTTCCTCATATTTGGCCAGCAGGCGCCCTATCAGAAAGGATTTTGAGAAATTTATGGACTGAGTGAATGAAATAATAATATCAAAGTGATGAATAAATCTGTATTTTCCATACTTTTTTCTCCTGAGAATCTCTATTTGTCAGTGCCAACAACATGATTTTATTTTTATTTCTCTCTAGGTCTTATGGACTAATTGGCTCTCATTCAGCAGGAACCTAACAGAGAAGTCATCCCGCTGTATGTCAAAACAATGCTTGGTTTTAAGACTGCTCCGAAAATGATTAAAGTAGTATTGCAATGTGACATTGTCAGGGGGCAACAAGCAGCTTGAGAATTTCCTATTACTCAAATAGCAGCTTGAAGGAAGCTCCTTTCCATTAAGTAGGACTGCATGGCCAGCAGCCCCCAGTGAAGGGTGGAAAATGAGCCTCCCAGTGGCTCCGAAGAAATCATGTTACACTCAGTTGCGGGACAACAGAAATGGAGTGAAAAATAATAATGAGAGTATCCTAGGTCTGGGAGATACAAATGCCAATCAAATCATGTTGGAGGTCAGTTCCTCTCACGATGAGTCTGAGACACGTGACCGGGCAGATGAAATTGGAAATGCAAATTCAAGCGAGCCAGAGAACAGTACCCATTTCAATAAGGAATTTCACCAACTTCAGGGCTTTGGGAGAGGATCGCAGGCTGGCCCCACCAGCCTGAAAGATTTTAAATTTTCTTCGACCGTCCACGGAGGACTAAATGAAGAGCACATGGTGGAGAGAGGCACAGATATCCTACAGACCCCTCGCAGTGTTCAGGGACCAAGTCTGTCAAGTTGGAGGAACATTATGGCGGAGGCCAGTCCAGAGGTTTTGGCTAAAAGGGATGCTGAACTTCCCCGGCATGCTCCTAAGGATAAGTTGGCAAAGACCCTTGACAATGAGGAGTTGAGAAGGCATTCTTTGGAAAGGGCAGGCAGCTCTGCTGTTGTCGTGGACATGCCCACGAGGGAGTGTGGCGGGAGCCTGACCTGGCAGCGTCTGCAGCCCATGCAGCTCGACTCCCATGAAGCCCCACGTCAGGAGCCCAGTGGTGGGGAGGGGCCACAGAGGATGTTGACCGCCCCCTCTCTAGGGGCAGCTCTTCCTCCGGCTGACAGTACCTCAGAGGGAAAGAGTGTGCGTCATCCTAAACCATCTACCTCAGCAACCAAGGAGACCACCCCCTCAGAGACCCACATGGAGGGGGGACATGGACCGAAAGATAGCAATGAGAGCACCTCACTTTCTGCCCATCCAGAGCCTGGGCTGGATTCACCTCCAGCATTGAAGGGAGTCCTGAGTAAGCCAGAAGCACAATTAGGTCAGGGAAAGGGAGAGCTCAAGCCAGAGCTGAAATTTGTCCCGCCCAAGGCTGTGCAGGAGTTAAAGTCAGTCCAGGCCGAGGGTCTGGGATGCCCCAAGGAAGGTAGCATGGTACCCCTCGAGAGAAAGGAGCCGGGTGGCAAAGCACAGCAGGAGGCTGCCACCAGTGCCCTTAGCCTGTCATCACACAGCAGTGGCCACCACCTTGGTGTGGGAAGAGGCAGGAGTGAGCAGGACAAGAGAGCAGTCTACCCAGGTGACGAGGGTTCTCCTCAGAGCCCCCCCACACCAGGCCCTGCTTCCTTGGGAGCTGCCGAGAAGCAGCCCACTGGCAAAATTTCATCAAGTGCGGCTAGGAAGTTGGGCGAAACGGCATCCAGCAGCATTTCAGCAGGTGATAGGCATGGTCCTTTTATTCCTTATGACCCACCTGACAGCAGGCCGTCAGATGTCAGTGAGGAGAGCGCACTGGACAATGGGAACATGGACAGTGCGGCGGTTTGTACTTCAGATCCTTCTGTTGGAGAGAGCAACACTGGGGTCCCGGAGCCCCTCGGCCCTCAGAGCAGCAGCTCAGAAGTAGGGGACAGCAAAGAGATCCCTCCATCTGTTGCAGAAGATAGGAAGTTCCTAGAAAGTGCAACTAAGACTGAAAGCACCCCAGGGGGAGCAGGTGCTCTTCTCAGTGGCCTGGCACCCCTCCATCCAGAGACAACTGTGAATGTGACCCACCAGCCTCCACCACCTAGTAGCAGTGTTCAGGACTTAGGCGCATTAGGTGCGGATGCCAGGGCACCCTCGGCTGCCGCACCCCCCACCGATAGTGCACGGTTGTTGAACACCCCCCTGAAAGTGCCTGACAAGAGCACCTGCCCCAGTGGGATCCCCGAGCCTGTCTTCCCACATTCTGAGGACACCCCTTCCTCCCAGGAGGGAATGGAGGACCACCAGGTTGAAAAAACAGGAGAAAGGATAGAACCCAAGCCCATCATTCTGCCCAAGCCCAAGCACGTGAGGCCCAAGATCATCACCTACATCAGGAGGAGTCCTCAGGCCCTGGGCCAGGTGGACCCTTCGCTCGTTCCCGTGGGGCTTCCTTATGCCCCGCCCACGTGTACCATGCCTCTTCCCAAAGACGAGAAGGCAGTGGGTGGTGAGCTGAAGCCGTCTGCCAACCTCTATGAGAAGTACAAGCCGGACTTGCAAAAGCCCCGGGTCTTCAGTTCTGGGTTGATGGTGTCTGGGATCAAGCCCCCAGGACACCATTTCAGTCAAATGAGTGAGAAGTTTCTGCAGGAGGTAAGAGAATGTCATTGTGATATGACCTTTAAGGCAAACAGTGTAAAGTTTGTTACGTGTTTTCAGTGTAAACTGTGAAACCAGAATATCCTCTCTCCGCACGTGGCGGATTTTGATGGATGCACGTGTGTGGAAACGGATGTTCTTACCCAGAGGGGCTTCTAGACAAGTGCGCATTTTGGGCCAGAAGAGCTTGATGATTGTGCTGAGGAGTAGTTAACACCCAAGGAGACTCATTTAAATTCCACTCAGCATAAAACGGGCGAGGTTAGATAAACATGCACTTAAATTGGCTTCCATGTTTAAATAAGTCAGCTTAAGTCTTTTCTAAGCCAGATCAATGGGGGGAGAAGCCCAAAATAAATATATTGTTCAAATTGGTGAGACTTCATCCTCTCAAGGGGAGTATTTTCCTTACGGGAGGCTCTCATATTCATTCATGGGAAAACCACAACGAATGGCAAATCGCGTGTTAGGCATGTCTTTGTTTTGAGTCAAAATAATAATGACAACTCACATTTAGTTGAGCACCTACTCTGCCTTGAACCCACATGACATAACATTTCATCTTTATCAGTCTTCACTAGTCCTTATAGTGATTTTCTGGAGGTTGGGATTACAGTTTTTATCATTGTATAGATGCAGAGGCAGCTTTGGAGGGTTTGAGCAGCTCAGTTAAAGCCACAGAACAAGGACAGTGCTGAGGTGCTCTTCCCCCCTCCCAATTCTGTCACTGTGCTGCCCCTCTCATTTTTTTTAATAATTTTTTTTTATTATTTTATGTTAGTCACCATACAGTACATCCCTGGTTTTTGATGTAAAGTTCGATGATTCATTAGTTGCGTATAACACCCAGTGCACCATGCAATATGTGCCTTCCCTACCACCCATCACCAGTGTATCCCATTCCCCCCCCGAAGCCCTCAGTTTGTTTCTCAGAGTCCATAGTCTCTCATGCTTCATTCCCCCTTTAATTACCCCCTCTTCCTTTATCCTTTTCTTCTCCTACTGATCTTCGTAGTTCTTATGTTCCATAGATGAGAGAAACCATATGATAATTGTGTTTCTCTGCTTGACTTATTTCACTTAGCATTATCTCCTCCAGTGCCGTCCATGTTGCAGCAAATGTTGAGAAATCGTTCTTTTTGATAGCTGAGTAATATTCCATTGTATATACGGACCACATCTTCTTAATCCAGCCCCTCTCATTTCTGGGTGCGAGGCGAGTTGTCGTCCCAGAGCTCAGATGGCAGATTTGTCTCCCGAAGCAGTCTCCTCATGGCAGCTGGAGTGATCAGGTAAAAGTTGGGTCAGATCACTTCTCTCCCTAACATCCTTCTGCCCAGGCCACTCAGAGCACAGGTTTAAGCATGTAGGATGGCTCAGCTTTTAGGATGTACTCAGCCTGGCTCCATAACCTCCCCAGGCTCCTCTCCTTCCTGTGCTCACCCTCTTTCCCTCTGCTGCCTCGGGGTCTTTGCACCACCCTGTGCTTGGAATGTTCTTCTTCCATAGATCCCCGTGGCTGTCTCCTTTACTTTCTGTCTCCGTTCGAATGTCCTTCACTGGAGAGACACCTCACCTTCCCTGAGACCCTTTTCTCTGGTTTATTTTTTTCTTAGTGCTTATCTCCATCTGGCGTATATACTTTTTCTGTTTTTGCTGCATCAACTAGAATGTAAAATCCATGAGAACAGGGACTTCTTTCTGTTTTTCATTTTTTGTTTTTTGTTTTTTCCCCCTCTGCTGGGTCCCCAGAGTTTAGACCAATGTTTGACATATTTGTGTGGTCAGAAAATGTTGAATGGTGGCTGAATTATGAACTCACATATGTTGGATCCAAACAAAAGTCAACCAAAGCTTCTTCGAGATAAAAAGGCTAAGTCCAAAGTTGGACATTAGGCTGATTCAATGTACTGACATATTTACAGAATGTATTCCTCAGAGCGGAAGTTGTCAGCTCTGGCACAGCAAAAGAGGTGACTCTGTTCTAAACAGCAGATCTTGACCAAGGCTAGCACTGACCAGGTGCCCCAGCAGCTGACCATCTGTTCTGCCCTGGAGCAGGCTGTTAGCTCCGAGTCACACAGCTCACCCATTGTCTTCTGACTCTGGGCCTGCTGGAGAGACTTCCCACCTCACATCCCTACAGAGAGAACACCAACTAGAGAGTCTAGGGGTCCAGTCTTTTCGGCAGAGGCTCATTTTGCTGTTCAGGGTTGCATGCTGTCCTGTTTTAGGTGGGCTTCTCACACAGAGGTCAGCCTCGAGAGGATGTTCTGGCCAAAGGACATGAAGAGTCTGGCCCTAGGCAGTGGCATCTCACTAACTGAGGACAGATTGCCACCCTGGTCTTATACATCAGTCTCTGAGCTTAAGTTAATGTGAGTCTTTCTCAAATTTCTAAAACTTTATTCACCTGGGCCTCCAAGGCTCAGGATCAGGCTCTGACCTTAAGCTCTTTGCTAAGACAGGGATGTTCCTTGTGAGGCCTCTAAAAGGTAGCCATCCGACCCTCCCCAGGGCTGCGGATACCAAAGGGTTAAATAACCAAAGACTTTTTTTTCTCATTGAGTCACAGCAGAGGTAAGCAACTTGTACAAGATTGGATCCTCAAATCTGGCATAGCAGAGTATCTCTTTGACAAGCGCACCCTGGGAGACAGTGATGAGAGCTAACCCTTAGGCTGGCTTCTCCTTGGCCACTAAGATGACTCCCCTGGTCACCAAGCGTGTTGGGGTCACCTTTACCTTTTCTGTATGTCATACCAACATAACCACTTAAGTTCTTTCATTTGTACCATTTCTTCAAATAAACTAATTTGGTTCCCCACCCACCCCCCAAAAAGATCCCCCAGATTTTTCTCTGCAAAAACACATACATGAGAGAAATTTTATGTGGAGAGGTTGGCAAACATCCTGTTACTGTCTGCAGTTCTTTTTCTGTGACCCTTACTGATTTTGGTTTTGTGTCTGTCTTTTCTGTATTGCTTCTCCCTCTATAAAATATAGGAACTTCTAAATTATACGCACATTTTCTCCTAAAATATTTCCTATATCTTAATCCTCTAGAGGCCACATGAGTCTCAAGGAAATGGGATAGCATGGCTGTTTGTATGGTGTTAGTAGTTCTGAGGGGTTTGGAAAGGCCCCATTGGTGGGGGCCAGCAGCACCACTGTGCACCAGCCCCTCTGTCCGGGGACTGTTTTCTGCCATAATTAGAGTGTCCAAGACCTAGTCCCTGTCTTCTGGCTACAGGAGAGAACAGAGAAGACCCAGGTGTTGTACTGGGCTAATTTCTGCTGTAATCCTCTTTTAATCAATAGGCTGGCCCTTGCCTTTGCTCCTAGAGCTGCAACTTGACGAAATGCAGTGGGTCCCCTTCCTGTGTTCAGGCCTGGTGCAGGGAGGTCTCAAAGCCACCTCCCCTGCCAGTGAGCCCCACTTCGCCACAGGATGGCTTCAGCCAGTCTCCAGGGAAAGAACACATTTCTGACCAGTTGCAACAGAAGTATTTTTCGATTGTGGACGTCCTATATCTTTTTAATAAATGGGAAAGTCTCAACAGTACAAACCCAAACAGGCTTCAGACTCTTTCATCGTTATTGACAGATTCCTGCTGGTTAGCATTAGTAGAAACGAAGAAGTCAGAGGAAGGGCTCTTCTGAGAGAGGGCGTCCTTTCTCTGTTGACAGGAACAATACAGACATTTAGAGCTTCCAGAAGTGGCTTTGAAGATCATCTTGGACCTGCTTGTAGCAGGATGATAAAATATGCTTCCTGGTTTAGACTGTTTTCTGCTTGCACCTATCCTGAGGTCTCTGGGGCACTTCTTTCTACAGACGCCTTGGGGAATACCTTTGCATTTTTGGTGCAAAGAGGTGGGAGGAGGGGAGCAGGAGTGAGAGGACAGGGGTGAGGTCGTGTACTTGCAACATACAGATGTCTGATTAGGGCTGGTCTCCCTTCTTACTCCCATTATACAGGGATGTATGTATGTATGTATGTATGTATGTATTATGGAAGTGTCTATCCAGACTTGAAGAAATTGGCTTGTACAATTGTGGAGGCTGGCAAATCAAAAGTATGCAGGGTGGGCCAGCAGGCTGGAGACATAGGGAAGAGGTGATGCCGCAGTTCAAGTCCAAAAGCCATCTGCTGGCAGACTTCCCTCTTCTTTAAGGGAGGTCAGTCTTTTTTCCCTTAAGGCATTTGACTGATTAGGTGAGGCCCACCCACATGATAAAGAATAATTGGCTTTATTCAGGGTTTACTGATTTAAATGTTGATCTCATCTTTAAAGCATAAACATCTAGAATAATCTTTGACCAAATATCTGGGCACAGTGACCAAGCCAGGTTGTGAAGATCAACCATCACAAGTCCTCTCCCAGTAGCCATCCAGTGGCTTATCAATGAAGCCTCCACATTTACCGTGTGTCTGCCCAGCCCAGCCCAACCCACTGAAAACAGGACAGGGCAGATATGAAGAGGGGCAGTCTAGGAAGAACTTAACTTGTTCGTATACCTTGATTGATTTTAGGAGTTTGAAGTCACAAGGATCTTTTAGTTTGCTTTCAAAATTATTTCTCTAAAAATACTCCATTAGAGAAGGAGAGAAAAAAATCATTTGGGGTTAAGCACTATGTGTTCATAGCTGTGCAGTGACACCTGTATTCTGTCAGTAAAGATGAAAGAACTGAGTGTCAAGTTTTTTTTGTAGATTCCCTTGTCTTCTCAAAAACACAAATTAGGCATACTTTTCACCTTCTTAAAGAATTTGTTACATCTTATCAGAGACAAACTACCCAACGAAGTGAGAGGCATTGAAGGGACTGAAATCATTAAGGCCACTTCTGAGTGACAGCATGCTGGGTTTTTGACTCTCCAGTTTCCACGAACCAAGTAATCACTGAGATCAGCATATTGCAATCCTGACAACCTGACAGATGTAGGACAGAAGTCGCGTCTTCATGAGAGCACGTGCTGGAAGCAGTGAGCAGTGGCAACAGAATTTTAGAAACTACAATGAAAAAAATAGAGGAACATAAATATAATAGAAAAGCCAAAGGTTGATAGTAAGAGGGTAAGTAGGGAATGGTCAAAAATTTATCAGAGAGCAGAACTAGAATGTCTTTCATAGGAATATAATTTGCTGTGGCCTGAATTCAGCCTATCTACTAGAGCAATCATGCATATGTTACAATGTAGTTATGATAAAACTTTAAAGGCCTGATCTTTTGTTTCAATAATGTCAGTTTAAGGAGAACTTTGTATCTGTTTCAACATTAAAAGAGCATCAAATTAAGAGTTTTTCTTTCTTTTTTTTTTTTTAAAGATTTTATTTATTTATTTGACAGAGATAGAGACAGCCAGCGAGAGAGGGAACACAAGCAGGGGGAGTGGGAGAGGAAGAAGCAGGCTCATAGCGGAGGAGCCTGATATGGAGCTCGATCCCATAAGGCCGGGATCACACCCTGAGCCGAAGGCAGACGCTCAACTGCTGTGCCACCCAGGCGCCCCAAGAGTTTTTCTCTTCAACATCTTGTATCAAAGCTTTATAGCCCCTATTAAAGAATGTTGCTAAATGCTTGTGATTCCTGAATAGATAAATGTTTGACACATAAAATGTTTTGTGATTGAAAGCAGAGTTCACAGATGTGTCTTTTCTTTCGTAGCCTCTGGCACTATTTTTTTTTTTAACTTAAAGGAAATAAAGATTATTTAGTTGTCTCATTTTTTCATTTTTAATATGAAGAAACACTGATAATATGAACAGACTCTGTGGGTATAGAATTACATATATAAAGGGTTGTGTTCTAGCCCAAACTGTTGACTATAGGGAAAAGTAACAGTATTGTTATTAAATTTAGGTAAAAATGGAGACACGATTCCTTTATTGAATAAACAGTTGTTGACTTTATGTGCTGGACACCATTCTAGGTTCTATACATTTAGCAGTCAATAAGATTCTGCCCTAGAACTTCCACTGTAGTGAAACTTACCAAACATTCATGGACACCCCACCTTACTAGGGAAGACAGTTGAGGTGATTCACAGACGCTCATTTTTAATTATGTGAACAGAGTGTAGAGGCCTGAAAACATATTTTTCCATCAACTGCTTTATTCTTCCGAACAGCCTTTTCTCCCACGTTAACAATGCATATTTTATTTCCTAAGTAGCGCAGTAAAGACAACAGAAATTGGTAAGGTGGTTCACCTGCTTATCCTAAGAGTAGGTTACCATAAACATTGTGCCTTTTCTCATTAGGAAGGATGAAAATTTCATAATTCTACGAACATTTGCGAAACTCCTTCCCTGCTTCATTGAGATTATGTATTTATAGATTGGCTACTTGCAGAGATTCCAGTGATTTTGTAGCAATCAGATTTAAAAATCTTTTGCAGTGAGTTGTTTTCCCAGTGAAATGTGCATTTATAGTGCGTTAGGACTGGAAGAGACCTGAGAGGTCCTCCAGTTGTGTTGTTAACTTAGAGATGAAGACCCTGGAACCCAAGACAGTAAGTGGCCAGTGGTGGAGCGTGGTGCCAGAGTGGCTGTTGCTGGAGCCTTGATCTCCTGAATTCATTCCCTACTCATTCTATGACATGTGCTTCTCTGATTAAGCTTCTGCTCATTTATCATAGGTTACAGAACGCCCCGGAAAAGAAGAATTTTGTTCTCCTTCCTATACTCATTATGAAGTTCCTCCAACTTTCTATCGATCGGCCATGCTCCTTAAGCCCCAGTTGGGATTGGGTGCAATGTCCCGTTTACCATCTGCAAAGAGCAGGATCCTGATTGCGAGTCAGAGGTCCTCAGCGAGTGCCATCCACCCACCAGGACCCATCGCGGCAGCTGCTAGCCTCTACAGCTCCGATTCTGTGGGTAAGTGACCCAGCCATGACTACTTCTCCTGCTGCACTTGTAAGTAGTAATTCTCGAAAATGGCAGTAACTGTCTACTGTATTATGCAAATGCCTCTCACCCTCTGAGAGGAGCCTTTTTCTGCTCTTCCATATGACTGTCGATACAGATACTTGTTAACACTGCTCCGCCCGCACCAGTCATCTTCCACCTTACTTTCAAAAGGGTGGCCTTTGCAACCCCTTCCTCACTTCTTCCGATTTCTCCTTTCTCCGATACGGCCTGTAGACCAGGGGCCAGCGGAGTTTTTCTGTAAGGGGTCAGATAGTAAATATTTTAGGCTTTCTGGGCCTTAATGGTCCATGTTGTAACTACTTAGCATGAAAGCAGCCGCAGACAGTACATCAGTGAACAAGTGAGGCTGTGTTTCAATACAACTTAATTCACAGAAATAGAGAGGGGGCTGGGTTTGGCCTGAGGGCTGTAGTTTGCCAGAGAGATCTTCCTACAGCCCGGCACTGACCATAACACTCTTCATCTGTTTACAAATGTGGTTCACTGGACCACTCCATAGTTGCTTACGGAAAGGCTCTGCTGCCTCTCTGTGCTCTCCTGCTCCGCCGTGGCTGGCCAGTCCCCTCCTGGAGTTCTCCGCACTGACTTGTTTGCTGTCTCCATTCTTCTGTCCCCATGGTTTCCCCTAGGCTTTATGTATTATTTTATTATAGACATAATACGTCCCCAGTGTAAAATATTTTGAATATAGAAAAATATGGAAAAGGAAGTAATAATACTTAGAATATTTTTAGCACCAGTGAGAGTTATTATTATGGAGTTTTTTCCTTCCAGTGTGATTTTTTTTTCTGTGCATTTTTCAATAGTTAAAATGATACTGAATGCGAATTTTGGTTTTTTTCTACTAATACATGGTAAACGTTTCCTAGGTCATCAGTGTTTCAGAAATATTTTAATGGCAGCATAATGTTTTGTTTTGTTCATTTATTCATTTATTCAACAAATTTTGGGTGCTTATTATGTGCCAGAAGTTGTAAATTAAGGACTGCAGCAGTGAACAAACCAGAGAGCTTCTGCCTTTATGCGTCTTACAGTCTAATGGATGGAATAGACCAAAAAACCAAAAAAATAAATACATAATTGTAAATATGAAAGCAAGGAGCATAGCGTTTTAAGAAATTACAGCCAGAAGATTAAATGGGGTGGAGACGCTTTGGGGACAGCCTCTCTGAGGAAGTGGGAAGAATGGGAGAAGGTGAGGAATCGTGTCAGAATTGATTGAGTCCTTGCCCCAATTACTGGCAGTCAAGCTCTGCTTACTGTACACTATTTTCAGTAATGTCGTGATTTGAATCTTTGTGTATACTTACTTGTCTTCTTTCCTATTGTTTTCTTAGCTCAATCATTTGAAGTGTAATGATTGTATTAAAGCATATCCAAACATTTTTTTAAGGCCAAGGAATTTTCTAGAAAACTTGTAACAATTATTTTCCTACTGGTGTTTCTTGGAAGTACTTCTTTCCATCCCCTTGCCAGTGCTGAGTATTACCACCCCTCCACCTCCTCCCTCCTATTATTATTATTGCATTTCTTTTATTATCAGTGGAGGGGAACTTTTTAACCTAGTTTCCATTATATTACTTCATGAATTGCCATTTCCTGAGGTAAATATTGAGGAACAATATTTTTAAATATATTTTATTAATAGTTTTTTTTGACAAGCACTTCTATAAAAATAAAATTATTTCTGATGGTTCTCATGAGATATCGATATATGGATATATATAATGGACCTACCTGTTATTATCAGACATACTCCAAGGCAATTATGTGATTCAGTCCCTTATTCAAGAATTATTACTGAGGGACTGTTACATGTCAGTGCTGTTCCGGTGAAGGGGATAAAGCAGGGAAAACAGACAAAAATCCTTGCCCCCATGGAGCTTGAATTTTAGTATGGAGGCAGTCTTTTTTGTTTTTTAATAAGCAAATAAATTACATGGTGTGTTGGGAGAAATAACTAGTATTGAAGGAAATGAAACATAGGGAAGGGATATAGGAAGTTTGGGAAAGAAGGAGGGAGATTACAATTTTCAATAGGGTGGTTGGGAAGTCACCATTAAACATTCCCCAGAGGAGATGACAGAGGGAACTACGTGGATATCAGGGGTGGAGTGTCCAGGCAGAGGGAGGAACCAGGGTACAGCCCCTGAGGTGGCAGGAAGGTCAGGATGCTGGAACAGAGAAAGCAGGGAAGATGGGAAGTGAGGAGGTTGGTGGCGTGTGTGTGTGTGTGTGTGTGTGTGTGTGTGTGTGTGTGGCGGGGGGCAGGAATTGCATAAGGCTTAGGAACCATTCTGAGGATTTGACTCTTCCTCTGAGTGAGAAAACCATTGGAGGCTTTGGAGCCTGGACAGCATGATCTGGCTTTCGTGGACACAGGATCCCTCTAAGTCTACGAGGACAGAGGATAAAACAGGGAGCAGGCAAGAGGTGATGCAGGCAGTGAGGGGACACAGTGAGAAGGTAGAGCACATCAGGGCTCCTGACTGACTGCACGTGGGCTCTGAGAGAAAAAGTGCAGTAGAAGGTGACTCCCTAAGAATGCAGTTGCCACTCAGAGAGTGCGGGAGAAGCTGGTTTGGGAGCGGAGAATAGGAGCTCACTCAGGATGTGTTGCGGTGGAAATGCGTCAGCCATCTTAGAGGATAAAGCGTTGCATGTAGGATCCAGAGTTGAGAGGACAGGGCTGGCTGGAGATCTGAAAGTTAGCTGTCAGCAGATGGCTGGTCTTTACAGCCGTGATGCTCCCCTCCACTGGCCGCCATTGTCTCCAGCATGATTTCACCTTCACCAGTAACTTAGAAATTTGATGTGGAGTTGAATTACGAGCTTTGAAATAGCATGATGTAACAAATGTTAATAGTTTTACTTATGCATAGAATTTGGAAAAACTTAAAATTACTGAAGATAAACTTAGTTGAGATTTAGTTAATAGTAGTCAAGTTTTGACTAATGAAAAGTCTTTAAGCATATACCACTTGTGTAAAAATACCACTACCCAGAAGAGGCAGGCAGTTTGAGCTCTTTCTGAGGATGACTTGTTTGTGTTCACACATTTGTGTTGAGGCTGACACTTCTTTAGTGTTCAGCTCAGTCCCCAGAAATACACATATAAGGGACTTCTCCACCCCTGCTCCTTCAAGACTCCAACTCTTTTTCTTGGGTTCCTGGGTATCTTAATTTAGAGAGATATGTGTCCACATGACCTAACAAAGCCTTGTGACAATGATGGGCGTCACTCCTACAGGACACTGAAAATGTGAAATCCTTTCTTAGTGCTGTTGGAAGGATCACGTGTCATAGGCTCAGAGACAGATAATGAGAAGTCCTTGCTCCAGAGACTGGAGAGCTTTGGTGGGATGACTGTGCTCCCACTAGCCCTTGGGCTATGGAGCCAGGCCAGTGGCCCTTTGCTTGGCCTCCTTGCTTATTCCAGGCAGTAGGCCCTTTCCCTTCTTAGGCAACTTTGCTAGAGTCCCCCAGGCTACCAGGACCTGCTCTGGCAATACGCCTGTCTTATTTATTTCTTTCCTTTCTGCAGAAATCCTTCCATTTTTCTTCATGATTTCTTAGGAGATACTCCCTTTCTCCTCAAAAACTATCATTTTTTTTTATTTCATGAAGGTCCATTAAACACAGAGCCAAAGTCATTATCTGCCAAAAAACTACT
This sequence comes from Ailuropoda melanoleuca, assembly GCF_002007445.2. Classification (NCBI taxonomy): domain Eukaryota; kingdom Metazoa; phylum Chordata; class Mammalia; order Carnivora; family Ursidae; genus Ailuropoda; species Ailuropoda melanoleuca. The sequence continues at coordinate 69,733,314 of NC_048224.1, forward strand.
AATGGCGTCTCTTAACTTGAGAGGTAGGAGGGCTTAACTTTCAGACTGTAGCAGGAAATGAAGGGAAATAGCTGCATAACATCCTTCTGGAATAAAAAGGACAAGAAAAAGCCAGACAGCTAGGATTCCATATTAAAGCAGTCTGAAAGCTCACCTCCAGTCATGCCCTTCTGTTGACCACCTCTGTAAGGAGTCTCTCATTTTGTTCCTTCACTGCAAGAAATCTTCCAGCCAGGGAAGGAGGGCACATATTGCATGGTGCACTGGGTGTTATATGCAAATAATGAATCATGGAACGTTGCATGAAAAACTGGGGATGTACGGTATGGTGACTAATAAAACAATAAAAATTATAAAAAAAGAAAGAAAGAAAAGAAAAGAAAAAAGAAAGAAATCTTCCAGCCAGGGAGAATGTGGTTCACCCAAGGCTAGAATTCACAGAGCTGTGGAGGAAAAGGAAAACTCATTCCTTTGTTCAGTAATCCCTGATTGCACATTTACTGTGAGTTAGCCCAAATCACAAAAGTAAATGTGGACATATTGGCTACATTAAAATTGACTTCTCTTTGTTTTGAAGCACTCAATTAAATCAGGAAGAAAAACATCAGGATTCCAATAGACTGACCATGTAAGGGCATAAACAATGAGTTTAGGGGCACCTGGGTAGCTCGGTCAATTAAGCCGCCAACTCTTGGTTTCGGCTCAGATCATGATCTCAGGGTCCTTGGATGGAATCCTGAGTCAGGCTCTGTGCTCAGTGGGGCATCTGTTTCAGGAGTCTCTCTCCCTGTGCTGCCCCCACTTCCCGACTGGTCGTTCATGCTCTCTGTCTAAAATCAATCTTTAAAAAAAAAAAGATTTTAAAAATAAGAAAATATAACTGATAAATACAAGCGTAAAGAGCCAAATACGTAATTATGAAATTCAAAAGCCTATGAAAACAAAAGATTTTCATTCATTCGATGGCACTGCTTAGCCATAACCATTGTGAATATTTGTATGTTCATTCATACTGCTTCGTGTATCTACGCATTTTGTTGCAGAAGTGTTAATGGGGTTAAGGGGTGCTGCTGGAGGCTTATACAACACTTGTTGTGCCTACTTTGAGTTAGGTATGATTGTTAGTTTTGATTTAGAAGTGAAGGGAGGGAAACTTAGGGGAAATAACTTATGTCATGCAGCTCATGAACTATGGGGCAGAAATTTGACTCAAGACTGTCTCCGTGTTCATGTTCTTAACCCCCACGCTAGACTACATCATTGAACTGCCTGTGTTAAATCTTACTACACTGCAGTATCTTTACTTTATAAAGCAAGGATAAGACCAATGTCTGTGGATTTTCTGACAAACCATGGTCCTTGGGCTAGGCAACTGTTTTTGTAAATACATTTTAATGGAACACAGCGACACCCATTTGCTCTCCTTTTGCTTATGGCTGCTTTCAGAGTTGAGTCATTATAATAGAGACAAGAAATTGCCCAGAAGCCTAAAATATTTATTGTCTGGCCCTTTAAGAAAAAAGTTTCTCGACACCTGCCTTAGTATAATACCAGTTACCGTTTACAGCGATACCATTTAGGCTGAAGAGGTATATGAAAAAGTTAATAAGGTTTTGAAACTCTTTGCACAGTGGAAGTCTAGGTCTGGGGGGTATGGTAAATTTAAATTTTATTAATGAATTTTATCAAAATTAATCCATTTTCCAAGGACATCCATTGTTTTTTTGTTTGCTTGTTTTTATCTCCCTGGAGAATTTAGCTTACCTGGCACTAAGCAACAAGGACTATGGTGGAGTACTGATGCTGGGGAGGCCCCAAGAAGGCACAGTGGGGGTTTCAGGGACTGTAAACTTTAGAATCTGAAGTTCATGCACCTCTGGAGAGCCACGGGATTAAAGCTGTGTAGATGTTAGTCTTACACATCCTTTGGGTGAGATGCTTGGCAAAGAATCTAATGAAGGAACCATTAGAGGAGTCTCTAGGGCTATTCTCCAATTTCTTTTATTTCTCTTTCTTTCTTTTTTTCCCCCTCCTATCTCTTTTCAACACCTCTAGTTTTCTTGAGATGACCTCAAATAAGATGGTGGAGTTAAGAAATTTGCCCATTTTCTTTTCTCACAAGTCCCCTCCCAAACAATAGGAGGATAATGTAGATACTATCTTTAACAAATCTAGAAACATCAGTGAATCCAAACCATAATAATTGAGGAGTGGCTGTCAAGTATGGAAAACCCCAAAGAGGATGCCTTTAGTTGCAGGTGGGGACATGTCAGTGGAGCACACAGAGCAGGGTCTCACCTTGGGGAATCTGTGCTTGGAGTAGCAGTAGGGGTACATATGCAGGAGTCAGGAGTGTCTATGGCCCCAGTTTTCACCACAGAACAGCAGGGAGACAGGCCTAAATGAGAAAATAGACATCTTTACAATCAGTCTGTAAGGTTGGGTGGGTGTCATGAGACTCTAAAATACAAGCAACCAACCTTGTTAAAAGCTGCCAACCTTCTTTGTCTGGAGATAAACAGGTTAAAACAAGAGCCTGTGCTCACATGAACAACCTCCGAGAACTAGACAGGAAGAACTCACCTTATGAGAAGATGAGTGCACATTAAAATCCCCACCTGGAGGAGGTTAAGATGGCGGAGGAGTAGGGGACACCTTTTTCAGCCGGTCCCCTGAGTTGAGCTGGATAGGTACCAGACCAAGCAGGAATATCCATGGAATCAGCCTGAGATGCAGGAAGATACATCTGGATCTCTACAAATGAACATCTCCAGCGCTGAGTATCGAGGTACGAAGCGGGGAGCCGTGAAACCGCGCACAGATATCGGAAGCTAAACAGAAGGGGGAGGGAGCCGCCGTGTCAGGGCGCCGGGAAGCGGTAGCCACCTGCAAGGGGGAGCGGACAGACCGCGGACCCGCACGCTTGAGACAGCAGGCTGAGAAGGGAGCTCCGGGAGCGCACGCGGGACGGCTGGCGGTTGGCGGGCCACCTGCACGGGGGAGCAGGCGGACTCGCGGACGGCACCCGTGAGACACCAGACTGAGACGGGGAGCTCCGGGAGCCCGCGCGGGGCGGCTGGCGGCGGGCGGGGTTGGAAACACAAAGGACAGAGACGTGCCGGCCCTGGAAGTGAGGGCTGGGACGCCGGGTGTGGGGCGCACAGCCCGGGATGCTGCAGGGTTGAGCAGCACCAACAGAAACAGAGTTAAAGTGGCCAGAACATCAGTGGAGAACGATCCGCGATCCCTCTGTTCTGAGACAGAGGCTGAATTTCAGCCGCTGCTGCTCTCTCAGAAGAGGCATAGCAAACCGCCAGGGAAAGCCGCCAGAGAACAAAAGCCCGGAAATACCGGCTCACAGGGTGCCCATCCCCATCCCCCCTCGCAAGGGACACAGAGACTCTACCCAAACAGGGTTTTCTGAGTACCTGCAGGCAGGCCCCTCCCCCAGAAGGCAGGCTGAAAAATCAAGAAGCCCACAACCCGGAGCGCCTGAGTGGCGCAGTCACCAAGCACCTGTCTTCGGATTAGGGTGTGATCACAACGCTCCGTAAGGAGTCCTTCATCGGGCTTCTCCACCGGGAACCTGCTTCTTCCTCTCCCACTCCTCTGCTTGGGTTCCCTTTCTTGCTGACTGTCTCTCTCTCTCTCAAATAAATAAATAAACTCTTTAAGGAAGAAGCCCACATCCCTAAGATCTCTATAAAACAAGGGCGCACGGCCTGGGTCCCAGTCAACACTTGGGCTCTGGACAACCCTGCAATCTCTCTTCATCAGAATGACGAGAAGGAGAAGTCCCCCCCAGCAAAGAAAAGATAATGAGTCTGTGGCCTCTGCCACAGAATTGGCCTCGGCCACAGAATTAATACATATGGATGTATCCCAATTATCAGAAATGGAATTCAGAGCAACAATGGTCAAGATGATGAGTAAACTTGAAAAAAGCATCAGAGAAAGCGTTGCTGAGAATATAGAATCCCTAAGGGCAGAAATGAGAGCGAATCTGACAGAAATTAAAAATTCTATGAGCCAAATGCAGTCAAAACTAGAGGCTCTGACGGCCAGGGTCACCGAGGCAGAGGAACGCGTTAGCGAATTGGAGGATGGGTTAGTAGAAGAAAAAACGAAAATAGAAGCTGGTCTTAAAAAAATCCACGCCCACGAATGTAGATTACGGGAGATTACTGACTCTATGAAACGATCCAATGTCAGAATCATCGGCATCCCTGAAGGGGTGGAGAAAAACAGAGGTCTAGAAGAGATATTTGAACAAATTGTAGCTGAAAACTTCCCTAATCTAGCAAGGGAAACAAGCATTCGTGTCCAAGAGGCAGAGAGGACCCCATCCAAGCTCAACCAGGACAAACCTACGCCACGGCATGTCATAGTGCAATTCGCAAATATTAGATCCAAGGATACAGTATTGAAAGCGGCCAGGGCAAAGAAATTTCTCACGTACCAAGGCAAAGGTATCAGGATTACGTCAGACCTGTCTACAGAGACCTGGAATGAGAGAAAGGCTTGGGGGGGCATTTTTAAAGCTCTTTCAGAGAAAAACATGCAGCCAAGGATCCTTTATCCAGCAAAGCTGTCATTCAGAATTGATGGAGAAATAAAGACGTTCCAAAATCGCCAATCATTAACCAATTTCGTAACCACGAAACCAGCCCTACAGGAGATATTAAGGGGGGCTCTATAAAGGTAAAAAGGCCCCAAGAGTGATACAGAGCAGCAAGTCACAACCGATACAAAGACTTTAAAGAGAAATGGCATCATTAAAATCATATCTGTCAATAATCTCTATCAATCTAAATGGCTTAAACTCTCCCATAAAACGCCACAGGGTTGCAGATTGGATAAAAAGACATGACCCATCCATTTGCTGTCTACAAGAGACTCATTTTGAACCCAAAGATGCATTCAGACTTAGAGTAAGGGGATGGAGTACCATCTTCCACGCAAATGGACCTCAAAAGAAAGCTGGAGTAGCAATTCTCATATCAGATAGACTGGATTTTAAACTAGAGGCCATAGAGAGAGATACAGAAGGGCACTATATTATTCTTAAAGGAAGTATTCAACAAGTGGATATGACAATTATTAATATATATGCCCCCAACAGGGGAGCAGCAAGATACACAAGCCAACTCTTAACCAAAATAAAGAGACATATAGATAAGAACACAGTAATAGTAGGGGACCTCAACACCCCACTATCAGAAATAGACAGAACACCCTGGCAAAAACTAAGCAAAGAATCAAAGGCTTTGAATGCCATACTCGACGAGTTGGACCTCATAGATATATATAGAACACTACACCCCAGAACCAAAGAATACTCATTCTATTCAAATGCCCATGGAACATTCTCAAGAATAGATCATGCTCTGGGACACAAAACAGGTCTCAGCCAATACCAAAAGATTGAAATTATCCCCTGCATATTCTCAGACCACAACGCTCTGAAATTGGAACTCAACCACAAGGAAAAACCTGGAAGAAACTCAAACACTTGGAGGCTAAGAACCATCCTGCTCAAGAATGACTCGATAAACCAGGAAATCAAAAAACAAATTAAACAATTTATGGAGACCAACGAGAATGAATACACAACGGTCCAAAACCTATGGGATACTGCAAAGGCAGTCCTAAGGGGGAAATACATAGCCATCCAAGCCTCACTCAAAAGAATAGAAAAATCTAAAATGCAGTTTCTATATTCTCACCTCAAGAAACTGGAACAGCAACAGAGGGACAGGCCTAACCCACTGACAAGGAAGGAGTTGACCAAGATTAGAGCAGAAATCAATGAATTAGAAACCAGAAGCACAGTAGAGCAGATCAACAGGACTAGAAGCTGGTTCTTTGAGAGAATCCATAAAATTGATAGACCACTGGCAAAACTTGTCCAAAAACAAAGAGAAAGGACTGAGATTATTAAAATTATGACTGAAAAGGGAGAGGTCACGACCAGCACCATTGAAATTGCAAGGATTATTAGAAACTTTTATCAACAGCTATATGCCAAAAAACTAAACAATCTGGAAGAGATGGAGGCCTTCCTGGAAACCTATAAACTACCAAGACTGAAACAGGAAGAAATAGATTTCTTAAATAGGCCAATTAACTATGAAGAAATTGAGTCAGTGATAAACAACCTTCCAAATAATAAAACTCCAGGCCCAGACGGTTTTCCTGGGGAATTCTACCAAACATTCAAAGAAGAAATAATACCTATTCTCCTAAAGCTATTTCAAAAAATAGAAACAGAAGGAAAGCTACCAAACTCATTCTATGAGGCTAATATTACCTTGATCCCCAAACCAGGCAAAGACCCCCTCAAAAAGGAGAATTACAGACCGATTTCTCTAATGAATATGGATGCCAAAATCCTCAACAAGATCCTTGCTAATAGAATCCAACAGTACATTAAAAGGATTATCCATCATGACCAAGTGGGATTCATACCTGGGATGCAAGCATGGTTCAACACTCGCAAATCAATCAATGTGATACATCATATCAACAAGAAAAGACTCAAGAACCATATGATCCTCTCAATTGATGCAGAAAAAGCATTTGACAAAATACAGCATCCTTTCCTGATTAAAACCCTTCAGAGTGTAGGAATAGAGGGTACATTTCTCAATCTCATAAAAGCCATCTATGAAAAGCCTACTGCAAGCATTATTCTCAATGGGGAAAAGCTGGAAGCCTTTCCCTTAAGATCAGGAACACGACAAGGATGCCCACTCTCGCCACTATTATTCAACATAGTACTAGAAGTCCTTGCAACAGCAATCAGAAGACAAAAAGGGATCAAAGGTATCCAAATCGGCAAAGAAGAAGTCAAACTGTCTCTCTTTGCAGATGACATGATACTCTATATGGAAAACCCAAAGGAATCCACTCCCAAACTATTAGAAGTTATAGAACAATTCAGTAAGGTGGCAGGATACAAAATCAATGCCCAGAAATCAGTTGCATTTCTATACACGAATAACGAGACTGAAGAAAGAGAAATTAGGGAATCCATCCCATTTACAATAACACCAAAAACCATACGTTACCTTGGAATTAACTTAACCAGAGACGTAAAGGACCTATATCCTAGAAACTATAGATCACTTTTGAAAGATATTGAGGAAGACATAAAAAGATGGAAAAATATTCCATGCTCATGGATTGGAAGAATTAACATAGTTAAAATGTCCATACTACCCAGAGCAATCTACACTTTCAATGCTATCCCGATCAAAATACCGAGGACATTTTTCAAAGAACTGGAACAAATAGTCCTTAAATTTGTATGGAACCAGAAAAGGCCCCGAATCTCCAAGGAACTGTTGAAAAGGAAAAACAAAGCTGGGGGCATCACAATGCCGGATTTCGAGCTGTACTACAAAGCTGTGATCACAAAGACAGCATGGTACTGGCACAAAAACAGACACATCGACCAATGGAACAGAATAGAGAACCCAGAAATGGACCCTCGGCTCTTTGGGCAACTAATCTTTGATAAAGCAGGAAAAAACATCCGGTGGAAAAAAGACAGTCTCTTCAATAAATGGTGCTGGGAAAATTGGACAGCTACATGCAAAAGAATGAAACTTGACCACTCTCTCACACCATACACAAAAATAAACTCCAAATGGATGAAAGACCTCAATGTGAGACAGGAATCCATCAAAATTCTAGAGGAGAACATAGGCAACAACTTCTATGACATCGGCCAGAGCAACCTTTTTCACGACACATCGCCAAAGGCAAGAGAAATAAAAGATAAAATGAACTTATGGGACTTTATCAGGATAAAGAGCTTCTGCACAGCCAAGGAAACAGTCAAAAAAACTAAGAGACAGCCCACGGAATGGGAGAATATATTTGCAAAGGACACCACAGATAAAGGACTGGTATCCAAGATCTACAAAGAACTTCTCAAACTCAATACACGAGAAACAAATAAACAAATCATAAAATGGGCAGAAGATATGAACAGACACTTTTCCAATGAAGACATACAAATGGCTAACAGACACATGAAAAAATGTTCAAAATCATTAGCCATCAGGGAAATTCAAATCAAAACCACACTGAGATACCACCTTACGCCAGTTAGAATGGCAAAGATAGACAAGGCAAGAAACAACAATTGTTGGAGAGGATGTGGAGAAAGGGGATCCCTCCTACATTGTTGGTGGGAATGCAAGTTGGTACAGCCACTCTGGAAAACAGTGTGGAGGTCCCTTAAAAAGTTAAAAATTGAACTACCCTATGACCCAGCCATTGCACTACTGGGTGTTTACCCCAAAGATACAGACGTAGTAAAGAGAAGGGCCATATGCACCCCAATGTTCATAGCTGCATTGTCCACAATAGCCAAATCATGGAAGGAGCCGAGATGCCCTTCAACAGATGACTGGATTAAGAAGCTGTGGTCCATATATACAATGGAATATTACTCAGCTATCAGAAAGAACGAATTCTCAACATTTGCTGCAACATGGACGGCACTGGAGGAGATAATGCTAAGTGAAATAAGTCAAGCAGAGAAAGACAATTATCATATGATTTCTCTCATCTATGGAACATAAGAACTAGGATGATCGGTAGGGGAAGAAAGGGATAAAGAAAAGGGGGGTAATCAGAAGGGGGAATGAAACATGAGAGACTATGGACTATGAGAAACAAACTGAAGACTTCAGAGGGGAGGGGGTGGGGGAATGGGATAGACTGGTGATGGGTAGTAAGGAGGGCACGTATTGCATGGTGCACTGGGTGTTATACGCAACTAATGAAGCATCAAACTTTACATCGGAATCTGGTGATGTACTGTATGGTGATTAACACAATATAATAAAATAAAATTTTAAAAAATATATATAAATAAATAAAAAAAAATAATAAAATAAAATAAAATCCCCACCTGCCCCCACACCCCCTCCTCTCCTTACCACCACACACTGGACCTTGGCTATAGAGNGCTTCCATTCTCCCCAATGCCCACCTCAGTCATTGTCATCAGAATATTTTCAACTCCCCCTGCCCCATACGCAGCGTTAACACCACTGGACCCAGAGTAACTGCCAGGCCTTCCCTTCTGGTTGCATCCATGTCCTGGGGAAGCATAGGAAAACTCTGGACTTTCTAACATTATTTCTTGAGAATCTTTGAATTTATGACATTTGTTTCTTTCTGGACTCTCTTTCATCCTTTCATGAGGTGCTGTCTTCCTGTCTAGCAGCTTGCATAAAAAGTTTGTTGCAAGCAGAAGAAACAGCATATACAAAGGCCCTGAGGTAGGAACAAGCTTGGCATGGTCAGAGAACAAGAATAAAGTCATCATGGCTGGAGTAACTGGGAGGTGACTAGCAGGTGAGAAGTTGGGAGATAGATGATGATCAGATCACCCAGGGTCTTAGAGGCCCTGATAAGGAATTTGGGTTTGAATCCGAGTGTGATAAGTAGCCCCAAAAAGCTTTAACCATGATTTAACTTGTGGCCTACAAAGATCATCTGGAGAGGCTCAGTAGAACAGAAGAGGTGAAACTAGTTTGGGAGGCCAGTTAAGAGTGGGTACACTGGTACACATGTGAGATCCTGGTAGCTGGCGGCATAGAAGGAAAAAGGGGTGGAATTGTTGGCATACATGTTGGAGATAGGGCCAGTAGTGCTGGACGGTGAGCATGGGTGAGAAGCAAAAAGTGGAGCCAATGAGAACTTCTAGAATTTTGGCTGGAGCAACTGGGTAGATGGTGATGCCATTTATTAAGAGAGATCGACTAGCCAGGGAGGGAGTACAAAGAGTTCTGTATTGGTGAAGCAGTCACAGAGGCAATTAGACATGTGAGTCAGAGTCTCCAGGAGAAGTCAGCACTGAAGGTTAAAATTTGGAGTTCAGCAGTTTCCTCTCCCACTCCCCCTGCTTGTGTTCCCTCTCTTGCTGGCTGTTTCTGTCAAATAAATAAATAAAATCTTAAAAAAAAATTTGGAGTTCAGCAGATGCTACTAAAGTCAAGGGAGTCAAGCCCATATTTGAAAGTAACCAGGAGAGTGGATCTTAAAAGTTCTCATCATAAGAAAAAAATTTTTAACTATGTATAGTAACAGATGGTAACTGGACTTACTGTGGTGACCATTTTGCAACACTGAATCATTATGTCATCTATCTGAAACTATTATAATGTTATGTCCCTTATACCTCAAAAAAAAAAAAAAAAAAAGGAAAAAGTCAAGGGAGTGTAGCTAGATAGAGGCCAAAAGACATCCCCGAATGGGTCCCTATATTCCAGCATTTATAGAGTTCTAGGAAAGAAGAGTGGGAAGCAGCAGCCAGGGTAGAAAGTGGAAATCCAGGAGAATGTTTTGTCCTGATAGCCAAGAGAACACAGTACATCAAAGAAGCAAGGAACGGTCAATAATTTTGATTGCCACCGAGGAACCAGGTAGTAAGAGGACAGAGAAGGGATGAGTGAATTTGACGACGTGGAAGTAATTGATTATCTTTACAAGAGCAATATAAATGGAATAATTGGGACAAAAGGCTGATTAGCCAGATAGACAAAAGGAAGTTGACCCTCAAGTGTAGCCAGCTCATGCTTATGGAATGTGAGAAGCAAATGGCAGAAATGCTGGATGACACTTGCAGTTATTTCATGATTTGAGAGAACGAGAGTGATTTTGTTTTTTCAGAGCTTCTGAAAAATACTTGTGATAATTTGGAATGAGTGTGCACTAATGGGCAGGATTTCCCATGAAAGTGCTTCTCTACTGCGTACGACCCAAACAGAGACAACACTGCCGACCTCGAATATGTAATGGGTCACAAAAAAAAAAATCTGTTAACTTTGCAGGTAATTGATACTTGTATTGCTGTCAATACGCAAAATAGTATCTGAAGTCATTTTCTGAGGTCTGTTTCCTCAGCTTTAAGAAAATCAAAACAGCTGGAAAAGGAAGGCCTAGATAAGAAAGTTAAATGAAAATGGTCCAGGCAAATGGATAAAGCATCTGAATGCTGTTCTTCCACAACATTTCAGAAAGTAAATAAAAGTTAAGAAAGTGGGGTGCCTGGGTGGCTCGGTTAGTTAAGCATCTGACTTCGGCTCAGGTCATGATCCCAGGGTCCTGAGATCAAGTCCTGCATCGGATTCCTTGCTCAGAGGGGAGCCTGCTTCTCCCTCTGCCTTCTGCTCCCCCTGCTTGTGTGCCCTCTCTCTCTCTGTCTAACAAGTAAATAAAAACATATCTTAAAAAAAAAGTTAAGAAAGCTGTTGTCCGAACAGTGAGAGATGCCTGTTGCAAGGCTGTGGGGAGAAAAGTCACTGTGTCTTGCCTTAGTGAAAGGAATGGCCTGTTTTAAGGCTGAGCTTGTATACAGAATTATTTCGACAACCTAAGTATAATGATGACAAAGATGATAATTACAACTGCAGAGGGATTATTATATAAAACAATATTTAATGTGCAAACGAACTTATGAGGTAGGTTTGGTGGTTTTTTCTTGTTTCTTTTTGTGTTGTACAGATAAGGCTCTGGTGATTAAGTAACTTTCACAAGGTCGAAATCTAGTAATTCAGAGTACTAGTACCCAAATTGAGATCTGTGTGGTGAACAATTCACATTTTTAATCCTCGGGATGACAGAGCCTTATCATTCAGCTGCAACTAGAAAGCCCATTTCACTCTTTCCCCTGGGCAAATGCCAGGATCCTGTTGTGGGAGGTTTGCATGTCAAAGTTAATATACCTTTATATACCTGTTACATACTTTTGTAACCACAGTGATGACACAAGAGTCTTGCCATACTCCCCGAAATTTCTTTTCTGGCCCTTACCTGATAATCCCCCCTCCTGTTGCCCCACCCCAAGCAAATACTGGCCTGCTCTCTGTCATTGTAAATTATGTTTTTTTTTAGACTTTCATGTAAGTGGAATTGCACAGGATGTACTCTTTTTGTATCCGTCACTCCTATTTTTGAGATCAACCCATGATGTTGCCTTTATCCATAGTTCATTCCTTTCATTGCTGAGTATTGAATGGATGGATGTGCCACAATTTGATTATTCATTCACTTATTGATTGACTTTGTCAGCGATTTGGTTATAAGAAATGACAATACCATGAAAGTTCATGTACAGATCTTTTTGTGGACATACAGTTTCATTTCTCTTGAGCAAATACATAGAAGTGGAATTGCTGTTTTTTATAGGTTGTCTGATTTTAAATGAAAATGTCAAACTATTTTCCAAAGTAGTTTCCCTATCTTACATCGCCATGAGGAATCTATAAGAGCTCCAGTTGCTTCATATCCTCACCAATATCTGGTATTGTTAGTCTTTTTAATATTTGCCATTCTAATGGGCATGCAGTTATAAAAAACTATTCAGTTTTGGGGCGCCTGGGTGGCACAGCGGTTAAGCGTCTGCCTTCGGCTCAGGGCGTGATCCCGGCGTTATGGGATCGAGCCCCACATCGGGCTCCTCTGCTGTGAGCCTGCTTCTTCCTCTCCCGCTCCCCCTGCTTGTGTTCCCTCTCTTGCTGGCTGTCTCTATCTCTGTCAAATAAATAAATAAAATCTTTAAAAAAACAAACAAAAACTATTCAGTTTTAATTTGGATTTCACTAATAACTAATGATGTTGGCCATCTTTTTACATGTTTATTTACATTCATATATCTTTTTTGGTGAAGTGTTTGTTCAAATCCTTTGACCATTTAAAAAATCTGATTTTTTTTTCTCATTCGGTTGAAAAGGTCCTTATATATTCTGAATACAAAATATTCTTTTACATATATCTTTTGAAAATATTTTCTTCTGCTGTTTGTCTTTTAATTTTCTTCACACTCTTTCAAAACAGGCTTCTTGTTTTGATAAGTTCCAGTTTATAGATTTTTCTTTTATGATTTACGATTTTTGTTTCTTATCGAGGAAACTTTGCCTAACCCAAGGTCTCAAAGATTTTTTTTTCTGTATTTTATAGAAGTTCCATAGTTTTATTTCTTATTTTTAGGCCGGTGATCCATTTTGAGTTAACTTTATATATGGTGTGAAGTAGGGATTAAGGTTAATTTTTTTTCATATACATTTCAATTTTTTCAACATCATTTCTTAAAAGTATTATCCTTTTTCCATTGAAAAGTAAACTGGCCATATAAATTTAAGTCTATTTCTGTTACATTGATCTACATACCTCTCCTTATGCCAATAGCACACTCTTCTAGATACTATGAATTTGTAATAAGTCTTGAAATCAGGTTGTATAAATCTCACAACTTGTTATTCATTTTCATAATTGTTTGACTATTCTAGATCATCTAAGTTTCCATTCATATTTTAGAGTCAGCTTGTCAATTTCTAAAAAAAATATACTTGCTGTGGTTTTGATTGAGACTGTGTTGGATCTAGAGATTAATTTGGGAAGAATTGAGATTTTTAACAACATTAAGATTTCCAATCCTTGAACATAGTGTATCTCTTAATTATTTGGACCTTCTTTAATTTCTCTCAGCATGACTTCTTTGTTTAGTGAACATTTTAGACATTTAAAAAATCCCTATGTATTCATAGCAGCATTATTCACAATATCCAAGAAGTGAAAGCAACCCAGTGTCCCTGTAGCCATGTGTGAATGGATAAACAAAATGTGGTATATCCATACACTAGAATGTTATTCAACCTTAAAAAGGAAGGAATTTTTGACATGCGACAGCATGAATGAGGCTTGAAGATAATATATCAAGTGAAATAAGGCAATCAAAAAAGAAAATTACTACATGATTCTATTTAAATGAGGTACCTAGAGTTGTCAAATTCATAGAGACAGAAAGTAGAATGGTAGTTTCCAGGGGCTGGGGAGAAGGAGGAAATGGGAGGTTGTTGTTTATTGGGTATAGAGCTTCAGTTTTGCAAGTTTAAAAAGTTCTGGAGATTGGTTCCACAACAATGTGAATATACTTAACACTACAAACTGTATACTTAAAAATGGTTAAGATGATAAATTTTATGTCATGTGCATCTTACTACAAGTAAAAATCTTCAATATATTTTATGTTCTTTTATATTATTACCAAGATGTTTGTGATTTTATAGTTTCAATTTTAGCTATACCCTATGGATTTGGAGTATTTATATTATCACTCGGTTAAAAAGATTTTCTAATTTCTCGTGACTTTTTTTTGACTCTTGTGACTTTTTAGTTTGTGTTGTTAATTCCCCCCAAATTTAGGCATTTTTCAGATACCCTTTTATTGATTATTGGTTTAGTTCCATTGTGGTTAGGGGACATCCTTTGTTTGATTTGAGTTCTTATTAACTCATTGGGGTTACTTTGATGACCAAAAATAGGCTTATGTTGGTATATTTTTCTATAAATGTTAAGAAGTTCTAGTTTATCGATAGTGTTATTTAAGACCTTTATATTTTTACTATATTTTATTCTATCAATTACTTAGGAGTGGTGAAATTAATAAAGGTAATTGTGCATTTTGAAAATTCTTTGTTATGCTAATTTTTGCTTCATATTTTAAAGCTCTGTTATTATTTGTATAAACTCATGTGGGATTTTCATGACTTTTTATTGAACTTACCCCTTTTCATTATGCAATACACATCTTTGTCCTTGATGATACTCTTATTCTGAAGTCTATTTTTTCTGTTAATAGTATAGCACTCTAGCTTTCTTTTGATTATATTTACCCGGTAAATCTTTTCCCATTACTTTACTTTTCATATACTTCTATTTTATATTTAAAGTGGGCTTAAAAAAAAATCCAATGTTCTAATCTCTGCCCTTTAATTGGAGTGTTTAGGTCATTTACATTTAATGAAATTATCAATATGGTTGGGTTTAAATATACCATCTTGTTATTTGTTTTTTATTTGACCCATATCTTCATCATTCAATTTTTCTTCTTTTACTACCTTCATTTATACTATTCTTTAGACTCCATTTTGTCTCCATTATTGGCTTATTAGACATAGTTCTGTCTTTTATTTTCTTCTAGTGACTAGGCCATTGATTGACATACTGTTTGATGGGTAAAATCCAGCTTGATACCTGTTTAACTGTTACCTTGTGACCTGTTTTTGGGCTTTATTTTCTGGTAAATAAAGATTTATTGGAACATAGCCAAGCTTCTTCCTTTGCATGTTATCCATGGCTGCTTATATACAACAATGACAGATTTTAGTGGTTGCAACATAGATATTTGACTCAAAGTCTAAAATATTTACTGTCTTGCCATTTACAGAAAAAGTTTATCAATCTGTACTCTAAGAATTTGGTATACATCTTTAACTTACCATAGTCTATCTTTAAATAATATTATGCCATTTCACGTATAGTGTAAGAATCTCAATACAGTATGCTTCCGTTTCCCCCTCCTGTTCTTTGTTACTATTTTTATACATTTTATTTCTACATATATTATAATCCCCAACATATTATTAATTTTGCTTTAAACAGTTATCTTTTTAAAAGATTTCAAAATGTGAAAAATATTGTTTAACTACATATTTTACTATTTCTGTCGCTCTTCATTTATTGGTTTGATCCATATTTCTATCGGTATCATTTTTGATCTACCTTAAGAGCTTCCTTTAACATTTCTAGTTATGCGGGCTTCAACTGATTAGTTCTTCCATTACTTATAAGTCTATAGAAGTGTTCCATCTTTTTTTAAACATTTTCACTAGGCCTTGAAATCTAGATTGAAAATGTTTTCTCAACACTTTGAAGATTTTATTCTATTGTCTTTCAGTTTGCATAGTTTCAGACAAGAAGTCTTCTGTAGTTCTTTGTCTCTGGTTCTCTTTACCACTACTTTCCAGCAGTTTGCTTATCATATGCAGTGGTCTAGTTTCTTTTGTTTATTCTGTTTGTTACTTATCAAGTTTCTTTGATATGTGTATTTCTAGTTATCAAATGTTGAAAATATAAAATATTATGAATTATATAAATGTTATTACTATATATAACATGTATAAACTAACATCTATATAATGTAAACATTAAATATATATTATATATTTTATACTGTTTCATATATTGTTATATTTAAATGTAGCTCTATATGTATCTATATGTATTTCTGTATATATATCTATATATCTATATATACATACATGTATATATACATGTATATATACATGTATGTATATTTATATATACATATACAGACTGTATATATATGTCTATGTACATATACAGACTGTATATATATGTCTATGTACATATATGCATATATGTATTTCTGTATATTTATATATGTATGTATTTCTGAGTAGATACATATATAGATAAATATATATGTTGGCTTGATAAATCACTGAGGCTCTGTTAAGTTATTGTCATTCTTTTTTCTCTCTGTGCTTCATTTTTGATAGTTTATATTGCTACGTTTTCAAGTTTACTGACCTATTCTTCTCCAGTGCCTAATCTGCCTCTGATTTGTTCCAGTCTGTTTTTTCATTTCAGATATTTTTTATTTCTTCTCTAGACATTCCATTTAAGTCTTTTAAATAGAATTCACTTCTCTCCCTGTCATATTCAGGTTTTTATTTACTTCTTTGATCATATGAAGCCTGTTTTTAATAACTTTGCATGTCCTTTTCTAATATCCCATCATCTTTGTCTTTTTTTTTTTAGTCTGTTTCTATTAGGTTTTTCTTTTGTTGAGGGCTAACATTTCCTTCTTATTAATATTTCTAGTAACTTTATTCAATTCTGGACGTTTGGATCCTACCTTATCTGATGCTGCATTTTCTATTTTCTTAGAGTATTGAACTTTTTTCTGGCAGGCAGTTTGGTTACTCACTGATTAGTTTGATTCCATAAGGCTTGTTTTAGGTTCTTTTGGGTGGCTATAAAGTCCTCTTTATTCTAGAGCTAGTTTCTGGAGTCTCTGTTGAGTACTCATGTTCAACAAGGTCTCTCCACTCTGCCTGTAAGCAAGTGGAACAGTTTCCAGCCTGTGTAAATCCTGGGAATTGCTTTTCGTATAGCTCCATAGTAATTGTTCTTTCCTCAAAAGTTGTTCTTAGTCTTATGGGATTTTTGCTTTACATATGCACAGATTGGTATTTATCCAAAAACTCAAGGGGAAGCTCCAATGCAGATTTTTGGAACATTTTATTTGCTTATCTCTCTCTGCACATTCTCACTGCCTTGGAGTTTCCAAACTTTGATCTCTGTGTCTTCAATCACTGTGGTGGACAGACTGAGTTTGTCCTTCCTGTGCTGTGGTGTGGAAGTGTTCCTAGGCAGCAAGGTCAGCAATGATGGGGCTCACCTCATTTGTTTTCCTTTTCTAAGGGATCACAGTCCTGTGCCAGCTGTTGCATAATTTCTGAAAACATTAGTTGCATATGTTTTGTTTTGTTTTCTAGTTGCTTATGGCAATTTCCATATCAATTAAAATTTCACGGGTGGAATTTTTTTTTTTTTTACATATTCATCAAAGATTGTTAACGTCAGATAGTGTTTGTTGTATCTAATAAAATTTTTCTTTTCTTTTTCTGTTTCTCTTTCAGTTCCAGACTATTTATGTAATGGCTCTTTGGGGCTTTTATTCTTATTATTTTAAGAATACTTTAAAAATGCATCTATATGTGGTTGTATTTTGTCTTTACCTGATATCACATATTCAACAGGTCAGGATTCTCTGTCATTCTTACTTTGGTTATTCTCGTATCTTTATTTCACATGGTCACTCACCATCACCCTGGCAAATGAGAACTGGAGAAACTCAATACACAAGAAACAAATAATCAAATCAAAAAATGGGCAGAAGATATGAACAGACACTTTTCCAATGAAGACATACAAATGGCTAACAGACACATGAAAAAATGTTCAAAACCATTAGCCATCAGGGAAATTCAAATCAAAACCACATTGAGATACCATCTTATGCCAGTTAGAATGGCAAAAATGGGCAAGGCAGGAAACAACAAATGTTGGAGAGGATGTGGAGAAAGGGGATCCCTCTTACACTCTTGGTGGGAATGCAAGTTGGTATAGCCATTTTGGAAAACAGTATGGAGGTCCCTTAAAAAGTTAAAAATTGAGCTACCCTATGATCCAGCCATTGCACTACCGGGTATTTACCCCTAAGATACAGACGTAGTGAAAAGAAAGGGCCATATGTACCCCAATGTTCATAGCAGCATTGTCCACAATAGCTAAATCGTGGAAGGAGCTGATATGCCCTTCAACAGATGACTGGATTAAGATGTGGTCCATATATACAATGGAATATTACTCAGCCATCAGAAAGAACAATTACCCAACATTTGTAGCAACATGGACGGTACTGGAGGAGATTATGCTAAGTGAAATAAGTCAAGCAGAGAAAGACAATTATCATATGGTTTCACGCATTTATGGAACAAAAGAAATAGCAGGGAGATTGGTAGGTGAAGGAAGAGAGGAATGAAGGGGGGGAAACAGAAGGGGGAATGAACCATGAGAGACTATGGACTCTGGGAAACAAACTGAGGGTGTCAGAGAGGAGGGGGGTGGGGGACTGGGATAGGCCAGTGATGGTATTAAGGAGGGCACTGGGTGTTATACACAAATAATGAATCATGGAACAAAAACTAAGGATGTACTATATGGTGAATAACATGACATAATAAAAAATTATTATTAAAAAAAATTTAAAAAGACAAGAAAATTCTGAAACAAACAAACAAAAAGAAATAGCCCTAATGCTGCACCATTTTAATTTAGTGTTTGTACTGTTCCAACATCAAGTGATTTCCCTTATTCTGAATTCTAAGACCTGGTTTGATACAGGAATTGCATATATTACATTTATTCAGTTCTCTGTTAGGAAAACTCTTAGGTCTTTAACGGGCAAGTAAGCTGTTACTTAGATTTTGGGAAGAATTCCTGATATTTCCAGTCCTGTATTGGCTCTTTGGGTACCATCAGGTGCATTATGGCTTTTAAATGGCCCAAGAACTGGGACATGCAATAAGTACATAATATCCCCTACTACATATTCTTCCAGAGTTTCAGTGTCATAAGTTATTGCCATTTCCTAGGACTCTTAAGTCTTACAGATCTTGATGTGACTCTTGTCTGTGGAAGGATAGATGAACCTAAGCACTTCTTTACTTCTTAGTCATTTCTGTGTTTTTATATGCGGTGCTTTCTGACTTCACAGTCATGGATAAAGACTATGAAGTTTTGCCATCATCAGGCCTGGCTATGAAGCAGAAGATACTGTTTTAGTGCTCAAAGTACAGCAGGACTCTTATCTCCCTTTAGGTGGACATACAATCTGTGTTGGTAAAACCTAAGATCATATATAAAAACAGTTTGTTATTAGATCCCTCACTTCCAAGCACTAACAGGGCAATACTTTTCTGCACTGCCTTTTTAGTAGACCTATATATTTTACGTTCTTTCCTTAGAAAAACGTATCTTATGACCTAAAACATTATGTAAAATATGTTAACCTATACAGTGTACAGCATGTCAGGGTATAATTTGTACTCATGGAAATAAATATACCCGGTGTTGCTGAGAGCATGACATTTTTTGTGTTATTCCATTCTATAAATAACCAGAGGAGTTCAGTCAGATAAGAGAACTTGGGACAAGTTTTCTCAACTTACATACAGTTTTGTTATGAATTCTGCTTATTAAAATAAATTTTATTTTAGAATTTAACATACTTTGTAAGCTTTCCTCTTTAAGTTTTTTTTAAAGGCAGGATGAATCATACCAAATTTTAAAATGCGGATAATGAAGCTAATGTAACAAATCTTAAAGAGCAAGTAAACTTGATCAGAGCAGTTAAAAACACAAGCACAGTTAATATTTGTTGAAAAGTCTGTATTGTCATGTAATGTCAGTTATTTAGCAAAATTTAGGCTTAGGCTCAGTATTTCGAAGATAAGAATTCTAAGGTGATGGCATTATTTTTCCTTTATGATTTTTGTCTTTTTGGTGCCAAAGCATATAATAATTCTTAGTCTTCTTATTTGTGTTAGAAAACTAGTTTGAATTTTTAATGAATTTAGCATCTGTGAAGGATTTAATAATCCACACTAATGTGTGAAGTCCTTTGGATACCCCAGAGAGCAGCAGAACCTTCTGTGCCTCTTCTCATTCTAGCAGAGTTAGTAATAAAAAATAATGAGGCCTGGTGAAGCATGAATTCATTCAGCAAACATGTTCCAGTATTATTAGCCCTCCAGCACTAATAGAAGTAGAATGTTGATAGTCACTATTTTAAGCTTTGTAGGCTGTACAGTCTCTGTTAGAACTACTGAATTCTGCCTTTGTAATGCAAAAACAGCCACAGACAATATGTGAATGAATGAGCATAGCTGTGTTCCAATTAAATTCTTTACAAAAACAAATGACTAGCGTATGATAGTAGTAGGCTAGTTTGCTGACCAGTAGACAGCTGTTTTAGAGAACTGTCAGTCTTTGAGGTGATCAGATTCATTCCTTTATTTACTATATTATTCACTCAATTATTCAACTATTCAAAGATTTTTCTGAGAACCTGTTATGGACTGCGGACTGCTGGTCTGTGTGTATCAGGATGCACAGATTAAGTGTATAGTCCATGACTTTGTGGGGATACAGAGAAATGAATTTGAAATTATAATAGGAGGTAAGGAGTGCTTGATGGAGACGTACAGAATGCACATGAGGAGAGGTACCCAACTCTGCTCATGCAGATAGGGCTCTGGAAAGATTTTCTAATGATGCGAGTTGAACTGAATTTTGAAGGAAAATAGGAGTTTGCCAGGCTAAGGGGTAAAAGTAGTATGTATACCCATTCTAGATCATCAGTTCGGGTGATTCAGATCCCTTATAGGGATCAATTACTCAGTAAGGAGCACTAGGGGATATCTCTTAGAATGAGAAGTGGTGATGGACAATTAGTTATCTGACATATGCAGAGTTTGAGGTTCCTAGGGGACATTTAGGTAGAAAATTACAAAAGGCATAAATTGAGACTGGAGAGACATCTGAAGCAAAGATATATGTGAGGGGTCATTACCCCTAGATATGAGTTGAAGCTGTGACAATGGATGAGTAGATTCAGGGAAAAAGAGAGGGAGAGTAGAATGAAGAAAAGGTCAAGAGGGTACTTTCCACCTACATTTGAAGGGTAACTGAAGAAATAAACCTACAAAAGACAGAACACTGTGGGGAGTGTGGAAGGGACTCCAGGAGCATGTAGTGTTTGAATCTAAGGAAGAGGGAATTTCCAAAAGAGAAAATGGTCAAAACTGTCTCCCATAAGAAGGCTAAGTAAAAATGCAAAGAGGCTGTTGGGATTGGAAATTAGGAAGCAGTTGGTGACCTAGTTTTGAATGAGCAGTTTTAGTAAAATATGGGGGTGGAAGTCACCTATTCATAGGCTGAGAAGTGAGTGAAAACTGAGGAAGTGGAATCAATGAGAATAGACTCTGCTGTTTCTAAAAATGTGCTGATGGAGAACAGAACCATGGGTGCTAGGTGGAGGGGGAAGCCTGGGAGGGTTTTGTTTTGTTTTTTTTAGAGTGTGGTGGACGAGATTGGAACTAGTTTGAAATGCAAGAGTGTGGCCTACAGAGAGAAGTTGGAGAGAGGTGATAACTGTTAGAACAGGATCCCCAGAAGGTGGCAAATAATGAGATCAAGGTCTCACACATACGGGTAAATCTTGGAAAAGAAGTAGGACATTGATTCTTCCAAGACAGGAGAGGAATAGGTGAAGAACAGAGTGGGCGAAGTGTTGATTTCCATGTTAAGAATGAGAAAAGTTTATCAACATCATCTAAGTGCCACTTCACTATTTTTAGTCCTTTTACTTAATTTCATGAGAACAATATCATTTACCAAGGAAGGTTTATATCAGATGGAAAAAAAATCCCCACAAGCTAAACTGGTGAATTACTGAGATGGTAAAAGTGAACGTGTCCTAAATATAGTTCCTTCGGTATCTCAGTGACACTGGATGAC
This sequence comes from Ailuropoda melanoleuca, assembly GCF_002007445.2. Taxonomy (NCBI): domain Eukaryota; kingdom Metazoa; phylum Chordata; class Mammalia; order Carnivora; family Ursidae; genus Ailuropoda; species Ailuropoda melanoleuca. The sequence continues at coordinate 69,755,289 of NC_048224.1, forward strand.
TCTGGGATTTATTTTGGAGACTGCAGAAGAACCACTCAGTTTGTTCTGCTGTTTGTCTTCATATGTCTCTCACCATTAGACACTTCTACCTGCTATCGAAATGGACATTGACAATGGCTGTATTTTCATTGTGCATTCAGCGAACAAAACTGTCCTAGCTTTGGCTTACTTTGATTGCAACTGAGCATGCCTAAGAATGCCCTGGAAACATTTATTCAAAATTCAAGTTTCCTTGGCCAAGACATAGAAAGTCAACTTCAGTGGCTCTGGGTTGGAGCATAACAACTTTTTTTTTTCTATTTATTTGGACAAACACCGTTTGTATATTTAATAAACATTTATTGAGGACTTACTGTGTGTCAGGTTTTTTTAGGCACTGAGGATGCAACCCTGAACAAGACAGAAGAGATCCCACAGGCAGTTCTGATACAGTGTGAATGAATGCTGATGATGGCAGTCTTCTGAGCTCAGAACACAGGAAGGGAATCTAACTCTAGTGGGTCCAAGAAAGTTTCTCAGATATAGTGAGGTATGAAGGGTGAAGGATTTGAGGTGTGGAGTGAGGGATGCGGTAGCAATGGTGGGAGTGGAAGAGAGGATATTTGAGGCAGAGGGAATGGTACATGTGAAGATGGGTGTGACTGGAATGCAGAGTGTCAGGGAAAGATGAGAAAAAAGATGTTGGTGCAGACCTGGCAAGCTGTGTTAAGGAATTTGCCTTTTTAAATAATTTTTTTAAATTTTTGTTTTTTACTTTTTTAAAAGATTTATTTATTTGAGAGAGAGAGAGCACACACTAGCAGGGGAAGGGGGAGAGGAAGAAAGAGGGAGAAGGAGAGAGAGTGAGCGAGAGAGAGAATCCTTAAGCAGACTCCCTGCTGAGTGCAGAGCTTGAAGCAGGGCTGGATCCCATGACTCTGAGATCATGACCTGAGCTGAAACCAAGAATCAGATGCTTAGCTGACTGAGCCACCCAAGAGCCCCTTTTATTTTTTTATTTTTGATTAATTAATTAATTAATTTATTTTAGAGGGAGAAAGAGAATCTTAAGCAGGCTTCACGCTGGGTGTGGAGCCAGATGCAGGGCTTCATCTCACAACCCTTCACTACCCTGAGGTCATGACCCGAACAGTAATCAAGTCAGATGCTTAACTAAGACACCTAGGTGGCCCAGTGAATTCACCTTCTATCCTAAGAGCAAGATCGTGCCATAAAGAGTATTAACCAACGCCTTGATATGATCCTATTTCATTTTTTAAAATATCCGTTAGACTGAGGTTTGGAGAATGGATTGAGGAACAGGTATCGGGTGGAGTGGGTTAAGAGGATTTAGAGATAGAGACTGTTTAAGGAGGCTATCGCACCAGAAACGGTAGTCCATATCAGGTGGTGGTAGGTGGGGGGATGGAGAGAAGTAGATGGGTTTTAGGAGGTGGATTTGACTAACTCACCGACCTGTGAGTTAATTTCATACCAGAATAGACTGGGAGGGGAAATAATTAAAAAAAAGCAAGAAGAGCATGCCAGCCCTGCCTCACCTCTACAGGAAAAAATCCACAACTGATTCTAATGAGACTCAGTTGAAGGGTATGGCCCTTGTGATTACCTGATCCATCTGTTTGCTTTTTAAAATGATAGTGAAGATGAGGATGCATAATCTAGATTTTATTGTTCTGCTATCTTTGACCTTTGTTGATGTGGAATCTCAAGACATGTGTCTGATTTATCATTTTGTATGAGCTCCCAGCAAAAAGCTTGTCTTCCTAGGGGCGCCTGGGTGGCTCAGTCATTAAGCAGCTGCCTTGGGCTCAGGGCCTGATCCCAGAGTCCTGGGATCGAGCCCCGCATCAGGCTTCCTGCTCCGCTGGGAGCCTGCTTCTTCCTCTCCCACTCCCCCCACTTGTGTTCCCTCTCTCGCTGGCTGTCTCTCTCTCTGTCAAATAAATAAATAAAGTCTTTAAAAGAAACAAACAAAAAAACCAAAGCTTGTCTTCCTAGATTTTATATAGTATGGCAAGGGGCTATGTCCTCATCTTTATACGTTCTTCTCTTTAATCCAAACCCATATGAAAACATGATTTCAAAGAACAGGTTCAGAAGTTGGAGAGGATTGAGTGGTATGGGTCAGTAGAATCTCAAAGTGGAGTGAGGGAAGGAATCATGCAATAAATATTTTCTGGACACCCACTGCATCCTGGTCTTTCTGTTTCAGAATGTCTTTTTGTGTTTCTCCCGGTCTCCCCCTCTGGGACTTTCAGTCCTGCAGCTCTGTTGGCCCTCTCAGCTGATATTGTTCTTCTGGAACTTCCTGTCACTTTTGCTTTTCCTTGGATGGATGCATGTGCTCCACCTCTTTGGCTTCCCTGTTTGTTTGGCTGGAATACATCCTCAGTGATTCCTAAGAGAGAGTTGAAGGAAAGCAAACTAGCTGAGTTTTTGCATTTCTGTGAAACCAGCTTTAGTTTGCATTTACTAGATTAAAAATCATTTTCTAGGTTGAAAATGACTTTCTTTCAAAATGTCAAGACTTCCGGTGCTGCTCAAAAGAAACCTAATGCCACTCTGAGAAATACTCTTTCGTACGAGGCCTGATTTTTTTTTCCTCTCTGAAAGCTTTAGCATCTTCTCTTGTCCTCAGTGTTTTAGAAATTTCCATGTGTGCGCTCACACCCATGTTCACGTGTGTGCATGTGTGCGTCTACCAGAGAGAAGGAAGAAGGGAGGGAGCGAGACAGAGATAGAGACAGATGGAAAGACTGGGGCAGAGAAAAGGAGGGAGTGAAGGAGGGATTGATTGATTAATCTTGCAAAGCACTTAAACTGTCAGTTTGAAGATTTCTATTTCCCTTCAGCTTTGGGCAGCCACCTTGTGCTGTTGATTTCACTGCCCTGTTTTATCTTTCTTCTTGGACTTTCTACTCCTTGGCCTCCTTGGTTTGGGGATCTCCCAAAGTGGTAACTTGTATCTGCTTTTCCTGACCTGTTTTTTCTTACCTCATGCTTTCCTCCTTCATTTTAGACAACCTTTCTGGATAACTTTTCTAACCCTGCTATTGAATTGTTCTGGTATTTTTAATTTCCAAGAATGTTTTCATGGTTTCTGATTGCTACTCTCATAGCATATTGTTCTTTGTTTTATTGTTGTAATATCTTCCCAGATTTCTCTGAGGATACTAATTAGATCTTTCTTAAGAGATAGATTTTGTTGCTTGAATTCTTTCTATCCTTAGGGCCATTTTTTTCTCTTCTGTTAATTTTTGTGGTTTGTTTTATGCTGGAAGGTGTCCGGAAATTCTTTGTGATCATTCATTCACTCTTATGGAGTTGGATGAACTTGAAGTTCATTTGGTCAAACTCTTGAGAAGTGTTTTTCCTCTTTCTCTGGGGCTTGGCAGAGGCGACGGGCAGTTGGGGTCTAAGTACCTGGGTCCTGGACATTGCACAGACCCCCCCGCCCCGAGGCAGCTCCCTCGCTCTCTGCTCTCTGTCCACAGTCTTCCCCCTGGTCCCCCCACCCCGACCCTGTCCCGGGATCTGCATCTAGCAGGTCAGCAGGCTGCTTCCTCCACTGCAGCACTGCTCTCACATCTGCTGCAGGCTGTCCTTCTCCTCCTGGGCTGGCAGCTGTGCTCTGGGTCCCAGAACGGTTGAGATAACTGGTTTAGTAAGTACCTCTTTTCTCTCTCTTTCATGCTAGGTTAAAATATGTAAAGTGCTTAGTAGAAAGAACTCAGTAAATGTTGGCCGTGCTCATTAATTGTACCTCTTAGAATTGAATTACTCTCATCTTAAGGCATCTTTGATTAAAGGGGGTAAACATCCCTGTGCTCTACCACCTCGAGCTGGCAGTCTCCTTAAATCTAGTCAGTGTGGGTGCGCTGCGTCTCTTAGGGTGCCGTTCAGGACTGTGAAACGAATCTGTTTTCGTCAGTATTGTAAAAGCATTATGAGAACTGTGTTTTTAAACAAACTCCATGGAAAAGACATGTTATGTCATCACGTTATAATTTTCTGAGTTTTTTTTCCTTAGCAAATAGAGCAAGGGCTTTAATTTTTCCTCTATTTTGAAATGCTAAAGCCTTTCATCAGGAAACAGATGATTCAACTGCTTTTGCTCATAAAAATATTGTTCCTTTCAATTAGCTTTGAGCCTCTGCTGATTTCCCTGAGAATCTCTAATAGAAACAGGATCCAAGGACATTATCAACCCGCATTTATAATCCAGCAGTTGAGTAGCATTAGATTTAGGATCCGTTAACAAGAATGAACTCTTCTTCATCTGTAAGATGTGCTAGTACAAGGTCACCTGTATTTGACCTCTCTTTCCAAACAGCATCTGTTTATAAGCAGATCTGTCTGGCAACAACAGTACGACATTTATAGTATTTACATCACTTGTCCCTTCTGCTGATTTCCTTCCTGTTTGTAGCGCTCTTTCGTGCCTGTTCCTGACCCTACCCCTTCCCAAGTCCCTTTTCCTATGCAGAGGCTCTGATTCATTTTTACACCCACCAAACGTGTATGTAGGTTAACTCTCCCTAGTGGTTGTTTTAGTCTAATACAACGGAAATACGTCACTGGATGTCTGTGAATCTCTTAAATGCAGTCACTTAAGGTGGCTGAACAACATCTAGACAAATGTAAATGCAGATACTCAGATCCTGGTTATCTTAACACTCCAAAAATTCTTAGTCCCAGTTTTTTAGATTATTTTAAGAAATTAAATACTGAAATTTGAGCTTCACTCAAAGACACACTGCATAACTAGGATAGATCATTTGGTTTTGCAGATTATTTATTGCTGTTTTTACCTTCGACCAATCTCTTCATAGCTTCCAAACACAGGAACCCACCCAGACCAAGCAGCTTGGCGTCCTTGCACTTTCTGCCCTGTGTAACAAATAGAGCCAATGAGTCACCACCAGCAGTTACATTTTTCTTCTCACCATTCCCAGATCACGGACACATCTGTAACGAGGTTAGCAAAAGCCCTTCTTCTGCTTTTGTCCTTTACGTCTGGCTAGACAGGGTTCTTGTGTAAAGTGTAAGATCTGAGCCCCCCCCGCATCTGTCCGCATCCTTAACTCTTCAGGCATCACGTGTTCACCCTGTTTTAATGCGGATTTCTGGGGTTTGCTTTGCTGAGCACAGGCAGTAACCTCATGGGCTGTCCAACCAGTCTGTAGGAGAGCCTTCCTTTGGACTCTTCTGGCCAAAGCTTGCTTATATTTTTTTTGAAGTGAGAAGGATTTTCCTAAAGTTCCTACAAATTGTATTTTCAGGTGTACATGATCTCAGTGGGGTATGGCTTCACTACTATGGGGTTCCCTTCGAGATCTTGCATGTATGTAGGTCTTTTCTTGTTCCTGTAACAAAAAGGACCATTTTCTCCTCACCCTCCCCACGGCCCCCCAACTAACCTTCACCAAGACCTGCTGGGTTTGTAACTTGAATATATCCACTTTACTCCCTTCCTGCTCTCAGAATGTCAAGACTTCTTACTTACTGCCTCCCAGCTGAGCTCCTATATCCAGTTTTGCCCATTTCCTACCCATCCTCCATACAGCGAATCAAACCCATTCTCCTTCCTTTAAAATTCTTTACTGTCTTTCCATTGCTTAGCATTGGTCAGGAGAAGGACCAAGCCCCAAGCACCTTAATGTCAGTCAAGTTGCTCCAGCCTCCCTCTCCACCATCAGACCTGACTCTTCCAACCGCCCAGTCTTGGTGGACTCATGCAGAGCTCAGGACCTCGGCCCCTTTGTGCTCCCACAGCTCAGGGCTCTTGCCTCTGTCGTTCCACTGAGCATATTTCATTGGGATTTTCTGCATATGAGTCTTGTGCCAGTGTTAATGGGGACTAGGCCTTATTTATTTTTATTTTGCGAGAGCTAGCAGGACACGTGGTATATGTTCAGTGGGTGTTTCTTGAGCTCAGCTGAACTGAATGAAGCCAGAGGCTGCACAGCTGTCTCTTTTTCTTCCTTCTCCTACTTCCCCAGTTTTACCCTCTTTGAGGCAATTTTCATTCCCGGGCCCTTCCTGCTGGTGTCAGGTGTCTCTGCTGCTGGCTGATGCTACAAATGCCTTGACATTACTCATCTCTCCTTTGGGTTGCGATGGTCTGATCTAGTCATCCATCTTCTGCCTCATTTCCTATATCTTTTTTCTTGCCTTTTTAGTCTCCTTTCCAGAAGCTAGTTAACTAGCTGGCTACCTCTTTTGCTGTCTGTCTCTGTCTCTCTGTGTTTCTCTTGATAACAACTTAAGTAACAGCTTTATTGCAATATAATCCACATACCATACAATTCACCCATTTAAATTGTAAATTCAGGGTTTTAAGTCTGTTCACAGAGTTGTGCAACCACCACTGCAATCAATTTTAGAATATTTTCATGACTCTAAGGAGAAAGAAACCCTATACTCATAATCAGGTCCTTCTCACTTTTCCTAAACCCCAGCCCCTTGCAACCATTAATCTGCCTTCTGTCTGTAGATCTGCCTATTCTGGACATTTCAAATAATGGAGTCTATAATATGTGGCCTTTTGTTGTCTGGTTTCTTTCACTTGCCCTAATGTTTTCAAGGTTCATCCAGTTTGTAGCTTATGTAAGTGCTTGGGAGTCCTGTACTGGTCTGCTTCAGCTGTCATAATAGAATATCACAGACTGGGGTAATTAAACAGCAGAAATTTATTTTCTCACAGTTTTGGAGGCTGGAAGTCCAAGACCAGGGTGCCAGCAGTATTAGTTTCCAGTGAGGTCTCTCTGCTTGGTTTGCAGACGGCCGCCTTCTCTCTCTGTCCTTGCAGGGTCTTTACTCTCTGCATATGTACAGAGATATCTCTGGTGTCTCTTCCTCTTCGTGTAAGGACACCAGCCCTATTGGATTAGGGCACCATCCCTATGACCTTATTTAACTTTAATTACCTCCTTAAAGGCCCATCTCCAAATACAGTCACACTGAGCATTAGGGCTTCAATGTAGACATTTTGGGGGAACATAATTCAGTTCATAACAATTCCTTTTTATTGCTGAATGATATTTCGTTGTATGGATAGGTCACAACTTATTTGTAAACTCATTAGCTGATGGATATTTGGGTTCTTTTAGCCACTTTGGCTATTATTAATAATGCCACTGTAACATGTGTATACAAATTTTTGTGTAGGTATGTGTCTTTTCTTCTCTTGGGTGCGTACCTAAGAGTAGGATTGCTGAGATATCGTAAGTGACTCCACACTTAACATTTTGAGGGACCTCCAGACTGTTTTCCAAAGCTGTTGTACCATTTTACATTCCCACCGTCAGTGCCTGATTCTGGTTTCTCTACAGCATCTCCTACATTTATTATCTTAAGCTTTTTAAATTGTAACTCTTCTCTTGATGTGGCGTATATCTTGTTGCAGTTTTGATTTACATTTCCCTAATGACTAATGATACTGAGCATGGGATTATGTGCTTGTTGGAAAATTCACATACATATTGGCTATTTATGTATCTTCTTTGACGAATTGTCTACTTAGACCCTTTGCCCATTTTTAAATAGGGTTGAGTTTCAGGAGTTCTTTGTATATTTTCAATACAAGTCCCTTCCTGTATATACAATTTGCAAAAATTTTCCCCATTCTGTGGGTGTCTTTTGACTTTCCTGATTGAATCCTTTGAATTAAAAAAGTGTTCAACCTTGATAATGTCCAGTTTCTCTATTTTTCCTTTTGTTGTTTATTCCTTTGCTATTATATCTAAGAAAGCTCTGCCTAACTCAAGTTCATGAAGATTTATGTCTGTGTTTCCTTCTGAGAGTTTTATAGTTTGTCCCTTAAGTTTAGATCAGTCATCCATTTAGAGTTCAGTTTTGTGTATGGTGGGAGGTGAGGGTCCAGGTACATCCCTTTGTATGTGGCTCATAAGTTTTCCCAGCACTGGAACTTTTCTTTTCAGTGTTAATGATTTGGTTTTGCTGAGATGATGAGATCATCATCAGAGTAGAGAATTTACCCTGCCTTCTGGCTGGCAGCTGATTCCATATCATTCTTATTGGCATATCTCCCTTATTTTCATCATTCTTCACACTCTGGGATTCCACTTACATCCCAATTCACAGCTGTGCTATGAATGTTGAAGTTACTACTTAAGCCTGGGAGCTATAAATCTAGGGCGATCAGCCATCCTGGTCTGCTGGTGGTGCTCAGGGGTTTCCCAAGATGTGGGACTTCTACAGCTAAAACTGGGACCATTCCTATGTAAAGCTGAGGCATCACTGAGCTGGTAGAGAGAATGCCCCATTGAATTGAGCCTTGTCCTCAAATCCAGAGACTCAGATGTCAGCTAATCTGTTGGAGGCTAGAGGACCTGTTTCCAAGGTGGCTCACTCACACAGCTGGAAAGTTGGTGTGAGCTGCTAGCAGGAGGCCTCTGTTCCCTCCATGTGGGTCTCTACATAAGGCTGCTTGAGGGTTACGACATGCTGGTCAGCTTCCCCCGCCCAGGCGAGCAGCCCAAGAGAGCTACAGTAACTTTCACAGTATAGTCCAAGAGATTTCACACCCTCAGTGTTCTCCGAGGTACACAAGTCAGTAGGAGGGGACTCACTGTGGAAGGGGACTATGAAAGGGAGGTTCAGTAAGAGACGAAGATCATTGCAGGGGAGGGCCGCCTTGAGAGGCTCAGAGAGTTTGAGTCTGGCCTGAGATTATACACTTGATGGGCAATTGTATCAAACCCAGATCCTGAGTACAATTCTGAAATATGTCATTTCCCTTGTTCCCTTTGTTTAATGGTGTCCTTCTTCTCTCCTGCGAGAAAGTTGCAGCCTTCATACTAAAGAGTTTTGTTTACAGTTTCCCTGTGTGAAGGAAACTTGGTAAAAGCTGCTGTTGTGCATGATCCCGAGCAAGGGGAGAGAGGAGTTATTTCTCAGACGTCTGAACAAAGCAAACCACCTCTCTACAGAAGAACTGTGAAAGAAGAACCTGTTTTTCAGAGCAACTAGGAAGATCTAGTAAAGTCTAAAAAAATAGTTTGGTTCAAATAATACCTTGTCCTGGGTATATAAACATGCCAGAAAACCCCCACCTCTCCCACATAAAAATTGTAAGGAAGAAGTGGGTCTTAAAGAAAAACTCTGAATCATTCTACCTGATTCTACCTTCATTTAGTTCTTTTATTCCTATAGTGCTAGGTCCCACCTCTCTTCTAGCCTTGCTCCCCTTTCTCTCAGGCTGTGGTGATTTGTGAACGGGGGCCTCTGTTTCGCTAGGTTATAAGCCCCACTTGGGGAGCACTCCTTCTCTGTTTCTGAATTTCCCAGAGCACCTCGTGAAGTGCTTGCTTATGGTAAGTGTGTGTGAATGCATATTGAATTGGATTAATATGCATTTACTTTTTTAAAGTCTGTTTTATTGACTGGGATATCAAGAATGTTGGACAATGATGGATGGACCTTTATCAATATAATATTGAACTTTAAAGCACGATAATCTGGTTCTAGCTGATTAAGATATTGCTAGCAGAGATATTTATTTAAACACATACTCAAAGGAGAATCAATACACAAAGGAAAAAGGTAAGAACAAATCTAGTTCTTCAGTTTTCATTGAAATGTGAAGATTTGCATTCTTCAAAAGATTTGTCTTTCAAAAGGAAACAGTATTACTTTGAAAGAATAGCACAACATTTAAACATTCTGTAGCAGCAGAATCTCTTTTGTTGTTCAAACAGGAATTTTTATCTTTTTTCTTGACAAAATGTTGCAAGAATACAAAGCCTTGATAAACCTAAGTGAAAATACCTCAGCTTCTATGCATGGGATTTGAATATTCGATCCTAGAAGGGAATTTTAGATGTTTATTAATTTTGAAGTTATTTTATTTCTCAATTACCATTATATCTTTGATCTGCTCTACCAAATATGTCATTCACTTGCCTGTTTTTCTAGGGAGAACTCAAAATGATAGACCAAATTCTGTATCTGATATAGGCCCTTTGACAGTGAAGATACTGATAGAGATTGAAACAATAGCCATTGCTTTACCTTAGTGTAAGCCTATGACTGAACCAAAGACAAGTGTTCTCCATTCTTTTTTCAAAACTTCTGTTTTGATATAACAGCTTTACTGAGATATACTCATATGCTACATAGAGTTCACCCTTTTAAAGGGATACAATTCAATGGTTTTTGGTATATCCAGAGAAATGTGGAACCCTGTACCCATTATCAGACACTCCTCATTCTCCCAAACCCCAGCCCCTGAACCACTAATCTTTCTCTCTGTAGATCTGCCTATTCTGGACATTTCATATAATAAAATCATACAATATGTGCCTTTTGTATCTGGCTGATTTCACTTGCATTAATATTTTCATTATCTGTATCAGTACTTAATTCCTTTTATTTTTTTATTATAATAATATTTTTTATTATATTATGTTAGTCACCGTACAGTACATCCCTGGTTTCTGATGTAAAGTTCGATGATTCATTAGTTGCATATAACACCCAGTGTACCATGCAATACGTGCCCTCCTTACTACCCATCACCAGCCTATCCCATTCCCCAACCCCCTCCCCTCTGAAGCCCTTGGTTTGTTTCCCAGAGTCCATAGTCTCTCGTGGTTCATTCCCCGTTCTGTTTACCCCCCTTTCTTCTTCCCTTTCTTCTCCTACCGATCTTCCTACTTATGTTCTGTAAATGAGTGAAACCATATGATAATTGTCTTTCTCTGCTTGATTTATTTCACTTAGCATTATCTCCTCCAGTCCTGTCCATGTTGCAGCAAATGTTGAGAAATCGTTCTTTTTGATAGCTGAGTAATATTCCATTATATATATGGACTGCATCTTCTTAATCCAGTCATCTGTTGAAGGGCATCTCAGCCCTTTTAATGGCAAAAAAATATTCTAGTGTATTGGCATTGACATTCCACATTTTGGTTATCCATTCATTTGTTGATGTACATTTTCATTTTTCTACCTTTTGTTTGTTTTGCACAATGCCACTATGAAATATTTACATGCAAGTTTTTGCGGGGCCTATTGTTTTCATTTCTCTGAGGGACATACCTAGAAGTAGAATTGTTCTATCTTATGCTACCTGTATGTTTAACTTTTTGAGGAACTGCTCGATTGTTTTCCAAAGTGGCTGCACCATTTTACATTCCTGCCATCCACGTATGAGGTCCCACTCTCTCCATATTCTTGCCAACACTTGCTAATGTCTGTCTTTTTAAATTATAGTTATTCTAGTGAGTATGAGGTGGTTTCTCATTCTGGCTTTGATTTGCATTTTCCTGATGGCTGAGGATGTTATGCATCTTGCCATAGGCTTAGTGGCACTGCATATTTTTTTTTGGAGTACTGTCTACTCAAATGATTGGCTCATTTTAAAATTTGGTTATTTTTCTTTTTGTTTTTTTTTTAATAATATTTTTTATTATATTATGTTAGTCACCATCGAGTACATCTCTAGTTTTTGATGTAAAATTCCATGATTCATTACTTTATTTTTCTTTTCATGGTTGAGTTATATGGTTATTCATGTATTTTGGATACTAGAAAGCCGTCAGATATATCTTTTGCAAATCTCCCATTCTTAGGATGTTCTCCCCCCACCACTTTCTTGATAGTGTCTTTTGAATATAAAAGCTTGCACATTTTTTCTCAGTTTTACTGAGAATTGACATATATCACTGTATAACTTTGATGCATACAGCATGATAGTGTTATTTACATATATTGTGAAATGGTTGCCAAAGGGGGTTCAGCTAACATCCATCTTCTCATGTAGACACAATAAAAAGGAAAGAAAGAAGGATAAAGGCAAATATTACCTCCTTGTGATGAGAACGGTTAGGATCTACTTTCTTGACAGCTTGTGTTAGCTGTGTTAGCTGTAGTCCTTATGATGTACATTACATCCCCTTAGTACTTATTAATCGTGTAACTGGAAGTGTGTACCTTTTGACCATCTTTCTCTAGTTCCCCCTCTGCCAGCCTCCTGCTTCCGGTAGCCACAAGTCTGAGGTCTCTTTCTGAGTTCATTTTGGGGTTTTTTTTTTGTTTTTTTCTTTTAAGATTCCCTGTGTAAGTGAGATCGTATAGTATTTGTCTTTGACTTATCTTACTTAGCATAATGCCTTCAAATTCCATCCACGTTGTTGCAAATTTTTCATTTTTTAATGGCTGGATAATATTCCAATTTGTGTGTGCCTCTATAAAATAACCTCTTTATCCATTCATCTATTGATAGATACTTAGGTGGTTTCCATGTCGTGGCTGTTGTAAATTATGCTGCTATGAACGTGGGGGTGCAGATATCTTTTTTATGTTCTTTGCCTTTGGGTATATTCCCAGAAGTGGAATTGCTGGATCATTTTAATATTTTGAGAGTTCTCCATACTGTTTGCTGTAGTTGCTGTACCAATTTCCAAACCCAGGAACATGAACAAGTGTTTCTTTTTCTACTTCCACACCAGTATTTGTCTCTTATCTTTTTTTTTTTTAAGATTTTATTTATTTGACAGAGAGAGAGAGAGAGCACAAGCAGGGGGAACGGCAGAGGGAGAGGGAGAAGCAGGCTCCCCGCTGAGCAGGGAGCTCGATGCGGGCTTGATCCCAGGACCCCGGGATCATGACCTGAGCCGAAGGCAGACACTTAGCCGACTGAGCCACCCAGGCGCCCTGTCTCTTATCTTTTTGATAATGGCCATTCTGACAGGCATGAGATGTTGTCTCATGGTGATTTAAATTTTGAAAGCTTTTACTTTGGTTGAAATTCAGTTTATTTTTTTCTTTTGTTGCTTATGCTTTTTGTGTCACATATAAGAAATTATTGCCTAATTTGAGGTCATGAGAATGTATAACTATGTTTTCTTCTAAGAGCTCTATAATTTTAGCATCTATATTGAAGTCTCTAATCCATTTTTGAGATTTTTTTTTTGATATGACAGGATGTAGTGGTCTAACATCCTTCTTACACGTATGTATACCCAGTTGTCCCAGCACCATTTGTTAACAAACCATTTCTTTCCCCTATTGAATGGACTTGGCAGCCTTGTTGAAATTCAATTGACCATAAATGTTGGATTATGTCTGGAAATTCAATTCTTTTATATTAAGCTGTGGCTATCCTTATGATAGCGCCACACAGCCTTGATTACTCTAGCTTTTGCACTGAGTTTTGAAAATTAGATGTATGAGCCCTCTATGTGTTTATTTTTCAAGATTATTTGAACTATTCTGTGTTTTTTTGAATTTTAGGATCAGCTCGTCAGTTTCTGCCAAGAAGCCAGCTAGAATTTTGATAGGGATTGCATTGATCTGTAGATCTATTTGGGGAGTAGTACCATTTTAACAACAGTGAGTTGTTCCATGAACATAGAATGTTTTCCACTTCCTTGTGTATTCTCTAATTTATTTTAATAATGTTTTCCAGTTTCTAGAGAATAAGTTTTACACTTTGTTTGTTAAGTTTATTCCTGGCATAGCCACCTTGAAAATATAGATGAACCCCAAATTTGTTCAGATTCCTGTTTAGTATTAGGAAAATATTCAGATAATTTGGATTTATAATAAAGCAAAATGAAATATTACAGAGTAGCCTTTTCATGAAATAGCTTTATAGTCTAGAAGCAGTGCATTTCATACTTTCAAGCACTCTGGTATGAGTAAAATTCATACAAAGCAAAACCCGAAAAACCTGTACCTTGGTTCTCACACACAGTTGACCCTTGAACAATGTGGGGGTTAGGAGTGCCAATCCCTGTGTGCGGTCAGAAATCTGTGTGTAACTTTTGTCTCCCCAAATACTTTACTACTGATAGCTTTAACCTGAAGACTTACTGCTGACCAGAAGCCAACATACAGTTGATTAACACATATTTTATGTTATATGTATTATGTACTGTAATCTTAGAATAAGCTAGAGAAAAGGAAATGTTATTAGGAAAATCATAAAGAAAAGAAAATACTCTTACAATACTGTATTTATTGGAAAAAAAGAAAACAGGTATAAGTGGACCCATACAGTTCAAACCTCTGTTGTTTAAAGGTCAACTGTAATTGGAACCTTAACAGTGAGGTGATTGCGTAGCTTCCTTAGACAATGAGATGGAAAACCCTCATTTGCTTCTTTTTCCTAGTGGAGATTGATACTGCCACAAACATACCTCAAGAGGGTGTAAAAAGCTTTGTTACCTATGTGTTTCATGTTTCTGGGGAGAGCAGAGCAGGTCTTCCAAGGAGGTCCGAATGGCTTGAATGAGAGCCAGGAAAGGAGATTCATTTGGAGTTTTTTTGTGGTTAGGGAGTGGGGCACAGTGGGTGTTCCGTACTCATACAGGTGTTTGAGTGGTTTGATTTTCCCACAGGTGCCAAGAGGGGAACACCACACTTGCTTATAAGCTTTTTCAGATGCGAGGAGCCGGAGAGCCCTGATATTTGATGACTAAAATGTACTATATTTAATTGAATTTGAACTTGTTTAGTAAGCCATTATAGTGCTCTATGAAGCTTGCAGCCTAAGGTCATTAAGGAAGGTAAAATCTCCATTGAATGTCTTGTTCAAGAGCCCAGTGTTATGTATTCTGAGAAGCAAAATGATTGCTTTGTTCACTATCAGTAATGTTTAGAACTCCAAAAGTGGATAAGGACTATCATGGTAAGAGCTTGTATTGTGGCTGTAGGGAGTGTAGAAACATGTGTGACCTTAATTTTATTGTTTGGGTCTCTGTGGCACAAAAAGATTCTCAGACTTTTTATTTATTTTTTTAACCTTAAAGAGCACAACCCAGAATAAGGAATTGTTACTGCCACTGGCCGGACCAGACAGCCAGGCCAATGGCAATGGCCCAAGAGCGTAAAAACGTGCAGATGGGACTGACTTGGACCAGAGCATCCGGTATTAGATGACGATTTGAAGTTTGTCTAATTGTGGGACGCTTGGGTTGCATCCTTTTCAGGAACATCGCAGTTACGGGTTGAAAAGCAGGGGCTCCCAACACGCTCTGTCATGTGCGACGGTTATGGTTCCACCTGTGAAGTGCACAGATTCCCACTGCTGTTCATCAGTTGATCCTAAAGGGCTCCACAAGTAGCCAGTGTGTCAGGGAGAAGAGGGATGTCCTCTAGTACTGTGACATCAGAGAAGGGACTGAGGACAGGGAGGCCACCCCTCTCTGCAGGTGGGCTATGCCATAGGGCCGAGGTTTGGTTCCATCCTGTAGCAAGAAGTCCAGGATACCTATGCTGAGTTTGTGGAATGCTACTTTCATAACCAGCCTAAAGCATACTGGGGGCCTTGGTATGGAGGGTCACAGGTTCAGGGCAGAAAAGAGCTTTACTTTTCAGGGGAGATCAGTATGTGCCAAGTCATTGCCACTCTAATATTGTATATTGCAGGCCAGGGAGGTCAATTTCTGAGACCAGAAATCCATGAGCAACTTAAAATCATCATTGGTGGCCTAGAAACTCCAGAAGGCCTGAGAAAGGTTGCTAAAGCCTCCACAGTTAAGAGCGTCTCTGAGGGCGCTAATGGAAGTATGCATTGATTGCAAGTTGGGACAGATTCTAGAGTCTTTTGTTGGAGGGGATCCCATGAAAGGTGAGCCACTTTGCAAGTAACAGCATAAATGGGCTTAAGTAAAATCTGCAAAGGAAGAATACTTTGCCTCCCAAACCCAAAGGAGTTAAAAGACCCCGGGCTTCTTTTAATATTTTGGATGTTGAGAGAATCGCTAGCGGTTTCTTGACAGTATCAGGGATGGAGTACCCCACAGTTTATCAAATAATTTGTAGGAATTTAATTAAGGTGGCAGGGCCTTGCACATAGTGCTAGGCAGTGGCCCATCCCCTTTTTATGAGTGTCTTTGTATTTATATGTCCTGAATGAGAGCGTGTGATATAAACGTCCTCAGAGGAAGATGTCGTCATTGTAACGTCAGACCTGTGCTCCTGGAGAAAGGTGGATCCAGGTAAGATCTAGCCTACAACGACTGTGTGCGATGGCAAGGCTGTGGACGTACTCCAGGGGCAGCTGCTCTGTAAAGGTGTGTTGCATCCCTTCAGAAGTGAAGGAAAACTGTGACTGAAGGACTAAGAATGGACGGGCGTGGCTTGTTAAATAAGCAGCAGGGGTCTCTTATAATGGGTTTCAGTTGTTTCCGGCCATGCTTTAATTTACAGTGCGCCCTATTAACTGCTTTCACTGGCATTACGGTCTATAGGGTCCCATTTTGTCAAGCCAAGTTTTTTATGTGTCAAAACTTGAATTTTCTCTAAATTTATTAATCACAGGGTGTCTGTGCCTACTATGGTATATTTTAGGGTAATGGATGCTCTGACTCTGGGAAATTGAGGCAAGACAATAATTCTCATGGTTAAGATGAAGCATATCTATATTTCCTTTATTTCTCATGCAGTGACTCCCTTAAGATTATAGAATATTACAAGGGATATATTATCTAAATTTAATGAGATCCCCAGGCATAGCTATAGTTTGAGCCCCAGTATTGATTAAAGTCATAAAGTTTTGCCAATTAGTACATTTAAGGAGATGTTAAGATTAATTCAGAATCTATGTTATAGAGGTACCAAAGCCAGTGCCCTTTTATATTTTGGTGTATACATTCTTTTAGTAAATTTTTGATTTCCAATTGGGTCGAACTGTAGACCTCTGTTTCAGTTTTTTGTTTATTCTGCCAAATCCGGGCTTCTTCCCTTCTCCTTCCTCCACCCCCGTATTCCTTTTTTTCCCTTGTTGTTTTTACTGAGCATTCTCTCTACTCCCCTTATGTGTGTAGATTTCCACCGGAGAGCTTCCCATCGGTATCATCAGGGTTGGAGGCCTCTCCCATGACAGTATTACTTTAAAGAACTTAAGGACCCCAGGCTTAAGGAAGACTTGCATTAACCCCTTTTGCTGTGCTACAGAGATGCCATGGGTGTTTTTCTCTCTAACCCTGAGGATCAGGATTTTTGTGGGGACAGAGGCATAGGCAGCAGCAGCAACAGAGGTATTTAAGGGGCCTGTGGAGTCATTTGCTTTTAGGACTGCAGACCTCAGCACTTCACATACTGCTTTTTCTCTTTTTTTGTATGTGTTTTTTCCTCTGATGACTGCTTCTTCATGACTGATCACCCAGTGGACCTGTATGCAGCAAAAGGTAGTCTTTCCCCTGAGCCTGTTACCAGTTACAGCTGCATTCTAAGACATGCAGATAGGTGCAGGCTAAGATACAAGACCCAAAGCCACACTAAAGACCCCACCCCAGTTGCATTCCCGTCTCCAGCGTGGGTCAGGCTAATCTATGACAGAGGCTCCATAGGACTCATGAATGCAAAGCAGAGCAGCACAGCTCAAAGCATGAGCTGGCCACCAAGCAGCAGCTCCATGTGCGTGCTTTCTTGCTTTCCTGTTTTTCGTTTTTTTTTAAGATTTATTTATTTATTTTAGAGAGAGAGAGAGCACACGAGCAGGAGGGGCAGAGGGAGAGGGAAAGAGAAATTCAAGCAGATTCTTGAGTCCAGAACACAGCCCAGAACCCAACATGGAACTCCATCTCATGACCCTGAGATCACGACCTGAGCCAATATCAGGAGTCGGATGCTTAACCAGTTGCGTCACCCAGGCGCCCCAGTGTGTGTTTTCTATTAGGTAGCAGAGTCAGCTAGCAAGCAAAACATGAAAATAGGCTCTCGGTGGTGGAGGTCCCTGTCTCAGCATCCTGGTCATACCACCTGTTGTTGTGGTCACCTGAAGAGATAGGGTGGCCCTCCACCCAAAGTTTGGTTTGGATGTCAGTACCAATGATACCATACACAAAGCAGTTTATGAGGGAGTTTATTACTCACATGACTGAGGTGTCTGGGGAGAGCAGAGCCGGCCTCTCAAACAGGTCTGAAATGACTTGAGAGAGCAAGGGAAGGACACTGACTCAACTTACTTTATTGTTGTCGGGGGTGGGGGGGTGGGGGTTGGAATTCCTGCAGACCTGAGAAGGGGCTTATGTAGTTTGACTTGCCTGCCAGCACCAAAGGAGGCAGTACTGGGCTTTCTTATCAGTTTTCCCAGATATGGGGCATAACAGGGGTGGGCAGTATAAAAAGGGGTGTGGGGTTTGAAACCCAATAGCTGTTAGTAGTCAAACATAAACACAAAAAGGGGGTCCAACCCCTTACTACAGTTCCTAAATATTTTATTTTGTTGATGCTACTGTAAATGAAATTTTTTAAATTTCATTTTTGGATTAGTTATTGCAAATATATAGAAATACAATTGATTTTTGTATATTGAACTCATTTATTGTAAGTTTTTAGTAGATTTCATAGGGTTTTCTATATACAAGATTGTGTGATCTACAGATAAAGTTTTGCTTCTTGTTTCCAATCTGTGTGCCTTTTAGTTTTCTTACCCAATTGTCCTGACTAGAACCTTCCATAAAATATTGAGTAGAAGTGATGAGAGCAGACGTCCTTGCCTTGTTCTTGATCTATGGGGGAAACATTCAGTCTTTTTCCAGTGAGTATGATGTTAGCTTTGGATTTTTTTTCCCAATCCCCTTATCAAGTCGAGGACGTTTTTGTATTATTCCTAGTTTGTTAAGCGTTTTATCATGAAATGCTCTTGGAAGTTGTCAGGTGATTTTTCTGCATCTATTGAGATGGTCATGTGGTTTTTCTTTGTTCTATTCATATGGCGTAGTACATTGATTTCCATGTTAAACCAATCTTTCATTCCAGGGGTAAATTTCACTTGGTTATGGTATGTAATACTTTTTATATGTGGCTGATTTCAGTTTGCTATGTGTTGATGAGAATTTTGCATCTGTAAGAGTTTTCTTTTTTTCATGATATTTTTTGTCTGGTTTGGTTATCAAGTAACACTAGCCTCATAGAATGAGTTTGAAAGTGTTTCTCTCCCCCCCCTCCCCCCCCCGGCAACTCCCCAACCCTTCCTGGAATAGTTGGTGAAGAACTGGTATAAATTCTTTAAACGCTTGTTAGAGTTCTCTATTGACGATATTTGGGTCTGGGCTTTTCTTTGTAGGAAGGTTTTGGATTACCAATTCAATTTCTTTGTTTTAAGTATATTCAGATTTTCTGTTTCTTTCTTGTTTTTCCTTTGTGTTTTTCAGGAACATGTTCATTTCACTAGGTTGTTCGTAATACTCCCTTACGATTCTTTTTAGTTTTGTAGGATTAGTAGTGATGCCCTCTCTTTCATTCCTCATTTAACAAATTGAGTCTTCTTTCCTTTTTTCTTGTAACTAAAGGTTTGTCAACTTTGTTGCTCTTTCTAAAAACCAAATTTGACTTTGTTGACTTTCTCTTTTACTTCTCCATTTTGTATATATCTATTACCATTCTAGTATTTATTATTTCCTTCCTTCTACTTATGTTTAGTTTGTTGTTCTTTCTTCAGTATCTTTAGATGGAAGATTACTTTATTAATGTGACATCTTTCTTCTTTTTTAAGAAGAGTGCCTCAGTGATTTTTGTTCTTATGGGCTATCTCTACCTTTGGGCAAATCTCTTAGTTATGACTCTGCTGGGGGGGTGTGGCAGGGACAGTGGTCTGCTCCTTTAGGAGTGGCAATCCTGATTTACAGGTGGCTGCTAGGCAGGGGAGTAGCGTCTGTTCTTCTCCCTTTACCTCTCCTGATATTGAACTTCTAGCCTACAAGTTAGCCAGGGAAACAGTGATTAGGGCCCCAGTATTTTTGGTCTGCTGTGCCTGGGGTAGTGCCTTGGTCCCCTTGCTTGGGGCTGGGCAAAGGAAGGGTCCCCTGACCTCTTGGCCTCTTGCTTGCATGTAATTTAGTCTCTACAACGTGGACCTGGGGGGAGGGCATAGGGATGGGAAATGGTGGTGGCCTGCCTCTCCCAGTGGGATATGGTAGTTCTGGACCAGCGGGAGAGGAATCCTGTTGCCTTGGTCCCAGCCACCCTGAGTAGAGCTTTCATCATGCTGAGATGGACAGGGCTGCACAGGAGGAAAGGAGTGGGTCAGGCTCAAGTGCCATCCAATCTGACTGTTCTTACTGTGATATAGTAGATTTTCATATATAAAGATTTCTTTATTTGCTGTATGTTCTTAGAACAATTTCTAGAAACTTTAAATGATTGTTGTTTTTTAAAAATAATTTTTACTAATTATGGTTGTTTCACTGGAGAAGGTGTCCATGAAGCTCCTTGTGCCACCATCATGGACGATGTCTCTCTTATGTGCCTGTTCAGTTTTGTTTAACATCGTTATTTGTTTATTGAGGACTTATTGTGTCTTTGATATGTTATTTCCATCAAAGTCTGTATTCTTGAATAGTCCAAGGACACTACGTACTTTAAAAAATATATTCTTCTGACATGCTGCACTTGAGAAATAGTAAAGGGTGCACATTTTTATAAATAATTTCCTTTTATGAGAAACTAAGATTAAATTAAGGCACATTCAGTCAGAGCGGCTGAATGTAATGCTGAAGAGCACCTTTCCCAGGCTGATATGGCACGTTCTGTTGATGTTTTCACCCCATAGTATGCTCCGTGGACTACCTGAATGAGAATCACGGAGGTGCTTATTTAGAAAGCAGAGTTTAGAACCCCGTTACAGCCCAGTTCTCATGCAGGAGAAACCAGTGGAGGTATTCAACTCACACAGTAGGCTCTGTTAATGTTGTGCAAGCTTGGCTGCTGCAGAATTCAGCTAACCCTGATTGAATAATTTGTCAAAACCACTGTGCTAGGCACTGATGGTTTCCAAAGAATGAGACCTGTTCTTCCAAACCCTGAAGGTATGTGAACTGTTTGTGAGATGTATCTGGTAGAAGGGGAGACCACTGGATAGTAACTTGATGTATGGATTACGTTAAATTTAGAAAAGTTATGTATACAGAGAGTTGGGGTAAGACATACTCCTACAAGTAGCCTACACACACGCGCACACACATACTCTCACAATATGTACCTTTATTAAAAGGGAAAGATGGACTAAGGGAAAGTGAAAGCCCAGAACTCACTTAGAGACCTATGTCATGTCTATTTGGGATCCTGTGTTGTTGAGTTCCTTCTCTGCATGTTCACGCTACCTTTCTACTGAAGACATGAACAATCATTAAATATAGGTAAGGATAGAATACGATAAATTCCTCTTTGAACATTTTCAGTGCCTTTATTGTCTTATGTAATGATTTAATAAACTTAGTTTTCATTTTTTAAGGTATTTGTTTGTTTGTTTTAGAGAGAGAGTGCATGCGTGCAAGTGCCTGAGCAGGGGGAGGGGTAGAGGGAGAGGGAAATAATCTTAAGCAGATTCCACTTTGAGGATGGAGCCTTATGCAGAGCTTGATCCCATGGCCTGATCATGACCTGAGCCAAAATCAAGAGTTGGACGGTCAACTGACTGAGCCACCTAGGAGTGTCTAGTTTTCATTCTTAAATGAATATTAAATGTTTATTACATGCTAAGGTGTTCTGTTAGGAATTCTGACCTTTTCTTCATTCTGAAATATGGGTTTGTTTTCTAGAAAAAAACATTTATTCATATTCTTCTCATTTGATTTTGTGTAATCTTAAATCACTTATCGATTAACTGGGTTGGGAAAGAGGTTATACTCTTTCTGTCTACAACTGAAATTAGTATCAAAACATGATGGGTTTAATGTATACTTATTATTGAAATTATATCTGATTTTTAGCAACTGTTTTACTCTTTTACAGACATTATGCAAAATTGTGTTGGTGTAAATTTATTGTGAAAATTTTTCTGATCTATGGGGACACTCATTTTTCTGGGGATATCATCTCAGAGTATGCAAAATGATAGAACAGCAATTGAAGGCATTGACCTGACATTTAATTGCTGATACAGAAGGGCCATTACTACTTATTAAACAGTGATTATTTCTCATGATATTTGAACATTTTTTCCCAAGCAGAAGGACAGAACTGAATTGGGAATACTGCAGCCCCAGATGCCTGTTCTCTCTTCCCCCTGCACTCACCTGATTCCTACTCCTCCTAGTCCTGACCCAGAAATCAGGAAACCATAGTTGTGCATATTCTGCTTTCATCTGATGTACAATTGGCCACAGCCTCACTCGTAGGGGAGCTCCTAGTAGAGGAAGAGGCACCATTGGACCAGATTGGCATCTTTTGTTTCTCCAAAGATTTCCATACTTAGATTTATTTCTAGTGTAGATTCTCCATTGATTTTTAGACATCGGTTTCTTTAAATAAATGTTTATTAGTCTACAACCTGGTTAATCTTTCAGTAGATAATAAAGAGTGAAGGAACTTTGCTGAAGGATCTGTATATAAGCACTCACAGTAAATATGGCAGGTGAAAGTTGATAAATGGCTTGACTAGGAATTATACAGAATGTTAGGACGTTTGGCCCTTTCTCCTTTTAAGGAATATTAAAGAGCATTTGTGTGTGATAACATCCTGATTCTATCTGGTATTGAAAGACTTATAGTGTGGAGGTGATCACTGCAGTGGCATGAACAGCGCCTGGTTCACAATATCATCATGCTGAGATGGTAGGTTTATAGCATGATGTTTTATTATTTCAAAATTAGCTGGCTTTGCATATATCTGGAAACTAATTTTGAAGTTTAGTTTATATTTTGAATTTTAGTTTAACATAAAACCAGATCATGGAGAAAGGAGAAAAAAAACCCTAGTGTTAATTGGAGCATCTATAAAGTTCTGTTACAAGCAATAATATTTATATTAAACCTTTGAGGCCAGTTTTATCACCCCCAGTCCTTCCATGGGAGGAAACTGTGGTTCTAAAGTGTTGGGTCAAGTGCCTGAGGTTACACAGCTAGTAAATGACAGAGACTGGATTTCAACCTGGCCAGCTCCACAGTTTGTGCTCACCTCATTCCTACCACCAACAGAATGTTAGCAAGTGGTTCTTTGTACATGCTCCCACGAATTATTACATACCGTTTAAAATTGCTGATGAATATTTGCCACAAGGGCTCTTTGCATGTCAGATTTTAAGGTGAATGTAATTTCACAATTCTAAGGCAACGTGCAACAGTAAGTGTTCCTTCCATTCAGCTTCCTAAGCCCTGTTTACCTTTATTTATGGTCATGTAATAGGGCTAGTTTGTCCGTTCTTGTCTCATCTGCCTGCTGCCTCTCCTTCTTCTATTTGCATTCTCTGAAGCTCCCAGGCCTCAGCGAGGGGCTTTTCTCATAAAGATGTGTTTCTGCTGCAGCACACCCCGCAAGATTAACTGTGGCCTGTTTATGAGAGAGCTAGGTTGATAATCAAGTATTCTCTATCTTGTTGTCAACCGATTTTTTTTTTTTTTGGTTTGGTTTTTGTTCATCATAGCAGATTTAAAGAAAGCCTCGGGTTCAAATGCTGCAAAATCCAATCTACCAAAATCTGGACTTCGTCCTCCCGGATACTCGCGTCTCCCGGCAGCCAAGCTGGCGGCCTTTGGTTTCGTGCGGAGCTCCAGCGTGTCCTCGGTCTCCAGCACCCAGTCGGTGGACAGCGCGCAGCCCGAGCAGAGCCGTCTGGCCAACCGTAAGTGGGCGGGGCCGAAGCGGAATGCTCCCCTCCGGCCATGCTGGGGCGGGTGGAACAGCATGCGCGTGTAATCGTTTCATTTCTTTGTGAATGAAAGATTTGATTTGACTACGTTAATCTACCATTGTTAGGACTTTAGATAAGAGTCTACTGAAGAAAAAAAGCCTGTTTGGCCCTATCATTTTTCAGTTATGAGGAGTTAAAGTGCCAGAAAAAGACTTTAAAATATAGGAAATGACTTATCCAGGGACTGATTCCAGGAGCCCTTTGCTCCATGGATTCTATGTAAGAAGTCAAAGAAAGATCCAAAACAGGTGTTACCTGAAACATGTATTAAATAGTGGTGGTGAGAATCCTTTTAGTCACCTGAGATTACCTGTAATGCCTTCATTTTTGTGGAACACTTGGCTGGATTTCTAAAAGTTAACCAAATGATGTTGAAAATTTAAAAAAAGCACAGCTGAACTTCTTCAGCTCTGTGCCCAGAAAGGTCCGCATTAGCTGAATGATGCTACTTGTAGGGCTGGTTCGTGAGACTGATGTTGTAAGCTATATTTTATAAAGTCTGAATTAATAGTCTCAGAGTAAGTCACAACCAGCCATTGTTCCTAAAGAAGATCTGGAGGCTGCCCTAGTCAGCTGAGCCTGTGATGACCAAAGCCTGTCAACTCAGCCATCTCAGCCTGTCAGCTTCAAAGTCATTGTTATTGGATCCGAAGCCATGACATCTCAGATGTTGGTTAGCAAGAACTTGCCGGAAGGCCAGGAAAGTCTTAGAGGTTCTTATGTGGAGGGTTGTTGGGGGGGGACTATAGCAGTTGAATCAGGCTGAACTAGTAAGGGAAAGAGACAGAGAGCAAGGTGGGGTGGGGTATGGAGTTTGAGAATGAGATTGATTCATATTATTTTTTTAAATTTCCTTTCTCTGAGCTTGCTCTTGGTCCTTTCAGGGGTTTACAGAGTTGATGTGTGGCGCATTTGTGCTTTTACAGTTCTAAATTCTGGTCTGCCTAGTTATTCTTAAAGTAGTACGTTACATTTTCCTTCATCTTGATGTGTTTGTAAGCAATTTCTGAGAGGTTTTTGCTCACTTGGTTTCCTAAAGGTGCTGCATCTCCGAACTGCTTTCACACAGGATTCATATTAGGAATACCATTGCCATTATGGAGTCCATCGTGGCACAGTAGATGTCTCAAAGCCTGAAATGTGAATATAATAAAGAACTATTTGCAAATGTGGAACTCTTATTTGTAGATATGTGCGTGCATATTGACAGTCTGAAGATTTTTAAATATAGGAGCAACTATTTGTCATCTCTTTTAGTGGTAAAATTTCCAGTGGCATGTTTCTCTTTCAGAGGGAGCATGAGTGATAAGAAATCTCACACGGTATATATCTTTCCAAGGAAGATGCTAAAGCCTTTGATTTCTTAAAAAAAAAAAAATTACAAGATGACTTGAGCTTTGTTCCCATGGCAGCAGCTTTTACTGAAAGAGAGCTGGTATGGACAGAATCATTCCAGGGGTGCTTGTGGTATTTCTTCTCACCTCTGCGTCAAAGGACACTAGAGAGGGACACCCTGAGCACCCAGAGAGACAATAGCTATAATGTGCCAGGGAAAATAACTCCTACTTTAAAGACTTCATATTAAAAGTAATACGTATTCACACCAAAAACTATAAGATACCTAGGAGTCAACCTAACCAAAGAGGTAAAAGGTCTGTGCTCTGAAAACTATAGAACACCTGTGAAAGAAATTGAAGAGGACAGAAAGAAATGGAAAAAGCATTCCATGCTCAGGGATTGGAAGAGCAAACATTGTTAAAATGTCTATACTACCCAAAGCAATCTACACTTTTAATGCAATCCCTATCAAAATACTACCAGAATATTTCACAGAGCTAGAAAAAACAATCCTAAAACTTGTATGAACCACAAAAGACACCAAATAGCCAAAGCAATCTTGAGAAAGAAAAGCAGGGGTGCTTGGGTGGTTCAGTCAGTTAATTCTGGCTCAGTTTTAGTTAATTTCGGCTCAGGTCATCATCTCAGGCTTGTGGGATCGAGGCCCATGTCGGGCTCTGTGCTCAGTGCAGGGTCTGCTTCTCTCCTTCTCTCTCTGCCCCTCCTCCTGTTCATGCTGTCTCTCAAATAAATAAATCTTAAAAAAAAAAAAAAAGGCAAGGCTGGAGGCATCACGATTCCAGACTTCAAGCTACGTTACAAAGCAGTACTTATCAAGATGGTTTGGTACTGGCACAAAAATAGACACAGAGATCAATGCAACAGAATAGAAAACCCAGAAATAGACCCACACCTATATGATCAACTAATCTTTGACAAAGCAGAAAAGAATATCCAATGGGAAAAAAAAAAGAAAGCCTCTTCAACAAATGGTGTTGGGAAAACTGGACAGCTACATGTAGAAGAATGAAACTGGACCACTTTCTTACACCGTACACAAAAACAAATTCAAAATGGTTAAAAGGCTTAACTGTGAGACAGGACCCCATCAAAATCCTGGAGGAGGCAACAACCTTTTTGACCTCGGCCATAACAACTTCTTACTAGACATGTCTCTGGAGGCAAGAGAAACAAAAGCAAAAATGAAGTGTTGGGACTTCATCAAGAAAAAAAGCTTCTTCACAGCAAAGGAAACAATCAACAAAACTAAAAGGCAACCTACAGAATGAGAGAAAATATTTGCAAATGACATATCTGATAATGGGCTAGTATCTAAAATCTATAAAGTAAACTTATCAAACTCAACACCCAAAAAACAAATAACCCAGTTAAGAAATGGGCAGAAGACATGAATAGACAATTTTTCAAAGAAAACATCCAGATGGCTAACAGACACATGAAAAGATGCTCAACATCACTTATCATCAGGAAAACACAAATCAAAACCACAATGAGATACCACCGCACACCTGTAAGAATGGCTAAAATTAGGAACGTAAGAAATAACAGGTGTTGGTGAGGATGTGGAGAAAAGGGAGTCCTCTTGCACTGTTGGTGGGAATGAAAACTGGTGCAGCCCTTCTGGAGAACAGTATGGAGTTTCCCCAAAAAGTTAAAAATAGTTACCCTATGACCCAGAAATTGCATTACTAGGTATTTACCCAAAGGATACAAAAATACAGATTTGAAGGGGTGAATGCCCCTTGATGTTTATGACAGCATTATCAACAATAACCAAACTATGGAGAGAGCCCAAATGTCCATCAATTGATGAATGGATAAAGAAGATGTAGTATACTCGCGCACATGCACACACACACACACACACACACACATGCACGCACACAATAGAATATTACTCAGCCATCAAAAGAATGAAATCTTGCCATTTGCAAAACACGGATGGAGCTAGTGTGCATTACGCGAAGTGAAGTCAGTCAGTCAGAGAAAGACAAACACCATACGCTTTCATTCATATGTGGAATTTAAGAAACAAAACGGATGAACATATGGGAGGGGGGAAAAGGGAGAGAGGGAAACAAACCATAAGAGACTCTTAATGATAGAGAACAAACTGAGGGTCCGTGGAGGGAGGTGGGGGATGGGCATTAAGGAGGGCCCTTGTGATGAGCACTGGGTGTTGTATGTAAGTGATGAATTACTGAATTCTACTCCAGAAACCAGTATTGCACTATATGTTAACTAACTAGAATTTAAATGAAAATTTGAAAAGAAAAAAAATAAAGGGTAATATGTATTCAGAATTCTGTTCTATTTTTTTTAAAAAGCAGTATTTCGAATTGAAATTATTTGCCACCTAACTATATGTAAAATTTGTACTTCACCAGTAGACCATGGAAAACCTTCTCACTTATTTGAATTGTTACCATTAACACTTTGCTTATACTTGTTATTAGATTTAACATCAAAAACATTTTTATTTCTGTTCTTTAGTGGAGGGATGATGCTTTGATGACAAGGATTAAGTAAAATATGAAGCCTTTGAAAGGGCTAAAAGTCCTTAGATCAAACCCTAGGAGCAAAGCTTTGTTGGTTTAGCTCATCAAAACAGCTAGCATGATACCACAGTTGGTTCCTTTTTCCTTCTTGGAGCATGGCCTTTCTTCAAGCAGTGCATGCACATAGGATTCAGTTTAGGAACACCACCCTAATTAGGAATTACAGCGTGGCACAGTAGATGTCTCAAAATCCAAAGCATGCATATAATAAGGAACTCTTTGGAAGTGTGCAGCTCATATTTTTAGGTACTCGTGTGCCTATAAATAGTCCGAACAGTGTCCACAGTGACCAAACCATGCTATATGTAGGATGCTTTTCAGTGATTCATTAGGAACTTGGTTTTTCCTGGGTGACTTTGGCTTAACTACAACTCTCTCTGGTTTTCCTGGG
The DNA here is from genome assembly GCF_002007445.2 of Ailuropoda melanoleuca. NCBI lineage: Eukaryota > Metazoa > Chordata > Mammalia > Carnivora > Ursidae > Ailuropoda > Ailuropoda melanoleuca. The sequence continues at coordinate 69,783,206 of NC_048224.1, forward strand.
TCTTGAGGGGCAGGTGACGTGAGCATGGAGAGGGGAGATCCCTGGGCCCCCCTGAACCTGGGTCTTGGCTGTTGGGTGTAGAATCGGCCCTCCACCTTGGGTGAAGGAAGGTAGTAGAGTGATTGGGGAAGTAGGGATGCAGCTGGGGAGGTGGACAGAGAAGCTGACGTTGTATGAATGATCAAGGCACAAGGGTGTATGTGCCCACAGCCTTAAAAACAATACAAAGCTGGATAGACATTCCTGGGTTGAGGTGGAGGGTTAATATCTGAATAGGGTGATTGGGGAGTTTCTCAGAGGGGTTGTATTTGGGGAAGCGGAGATGGGCTCTGAGAGATATTTTGTAGGGACGCTGTTGGTGCATCCAGAAAACCTCCTGATTTGAGGGCTTGCCATTTCTGGTGCAGCCTGCCAGTTCATCATAGCATCGTCCATCTTCTGTACGCTGAGACCAACATGTTGGAGCTCCCCAAGGTTTGTTCTCACGATGTGTCTCTTCCAATTCTTCAGGCTTCCCCTTGCTCATCTTATCAATACTTTTGGCTCTCGGTGTTTTGGACGCACTACCAACTCCGTATCTGCAGCCCCGACCTCTCTCTAGAACTACTCACCCCCATTTCACATGACGTCAGACATCTCCAGCAGGCAGACCCAAATTGCCTCAAACTGAACATTTCCCCCAAATGAATCTTTGTTATCTTTTACAAACCAGCACCTCCTCTCACTGTTGCTCTGTTAATAATATCTGTGACATGGCTACTGAGGCTGGAAATTTTAGGATCAGCATTGTCTCTCACCTTCTTTTTGCCTTCCTTTCCATTCAGTGATCAAATCTGGTCAGTTCTCACTCTCTCATGTAGTCTGTCCCCATTCTTCTCCTCATCTTAGCTTAAATCTGTAGTATCTCTCACCTAAACCATTCCTCGTACATCATCACGCTGTAATTTGTAAGACACTTGGTCCTAGATCATTTTACCTTTCAGCCTGTTTTGATCACTCCATGGTGCCCCTGTGCTTGCTTCTGTTCCTTGTTCGATGTTCCAGGTACTCTGCATGACCTGCTCTATTCCCTTCTCACCTCTCCCACATACCATCCCCTCATACCCTCAACCGGCCAATCAGAATTATTCACTTTTTTCTCTGAGGGCCTTGTGCTTTCCTGCCATTGTGGTCTTAGTGTAAACCCTCTCCGGAATGCTCTCCCTCTTCCCCCAACCAAATTTCTCTATAGATTCTGCCATTTTCAAGTGCAATTCAAATGCCACAACCTCTAAAAAAATCCTCCTTCATCTGTGAACCCAAAGCGCTCTTTTCTCCTGGGAACTCCTACGGCTCCTTGCTTGCATCCCTTCTGTGGATTATCACATGCTATTTCATTGTACTTATTTGTTTCTCTGCCCTGTCTCTCCTATGGATTGTAAGCTCTTTGAGGATAGGGCTATGTCTTTTAATAATTTTAGTATCTCTCATGCTACCTGGCCTTTACAGTAAGAGAGTTTCAAGAGAAATTCTTTCCCAGTAGAAATTTTTTTTTCAAAGATTTTATTTATTTGACAGATAGAGACAGCCAGCGAGAGAGGGAACACAAGCAGGGGGAGTGGGAGAGGAAGAAGCAGGCTCATAGCGGAGGAGCCTGATGTGGGGCTCGATCCCACAACGCTGGAATCACGCCCTGAGCCAAGGCTTAACCACTTAACAGCTTAACCGCTTAACAGCTTAACAGCTTAACCGCTGTGCTACCCAGGCGCCCCCCAGTAGAAATTTTCTTACATTTTCTCTTATATAGGAGTATGGAAAAAGAGAGAGCCCTGAGAGTAATTTGAGCAGCTTTCAGAAGTATTTTGTAGTAGGAACTTATTTTCACTTTCTCAAGACTTTCACAGGTCTTGATAGTTGGTGGAGTTCATCATCATTGTGGTTTTCATAGTTTTCTAGAATCTCTAAAATGTTGCTTCTGTTGACTGTGGTATACCTATAGGTATTTTGTACAACTCAAAGACTAGAAAAGATAATAGGTCATTTAAAGTATGATTATATTCAGAGATAAATCATCATGTAGACTGACCTGATAGTCTCACAGATATCTAACAACCTATGTATCTCCTTGCATGTAATTAGCCACTTTCAAAGAATTGGCCTAAAATCCTACCATTGAGGCTTTTCATGAGAGAATTTCAGAGTCTTCAAAATTAGATCTCTCAGTAGGAGAGATTAGCTGTTTTCATTAAGTTCTAGAGTTTTATTTCTAATTTTAACACTTAAAAAAGTAGATGTTCTTTTAATTATCTAATAGGATTTGGGTTCTGGGGATAATAATCTGAAATGGAAAATCACTAGCCCTTTTGGAAAGTTAATCAATGAAAATAAGGGTTAATATGAAAGCTTTTTGTAATGTTAACTTCAGCATTCATGCTCATGAATACCATAAAATACATTTACATAAATAATACATTTGATTTTCTGTATCTGACATGAATTTTAAGTAAGTTCACAGTTGCCAAGAAGTATTATTAATAACTCTTACCAAAACACCCGTTAATCTATCTCATGTTCCATTGGCAAAGAGGGAGTCATTTTTTATTCATGGAAAAAGGAACCTAAAGGGACCTGTGAGGTCAGATTTGAGAGAAGCTCTTGTGTATTTGAGATTAAGCCTTATTGACATTGTACATTCCATTTCAAAACACTCTGGATAATGATCATGTCCACCCAGGGATGGGATTAGAGTGTGAATATCTCTTGGTGCTTGTTTGTTTGTTTTGTTTTGTTTTTTTAGTTGACCATTTTTGGTTGAAAGTAAGATAAACTGAAATTTGGGGGATGATAGGTAGGTAGGATTATGGTAGGGGATTATGGTAGAAACCATGTCTTGTTGAACTGCCTCATTTTTCTTGGCTGTCTGGTTTCGTGACTATCAGACTGTCCACTTCCTCTCCCAGTCCAGCCGTCTTTCAGCATCTGTTGTGGGGTAAGCACAGAGCTCAGTGCTGCAGCTATTGTGATCAGGACACCAAGCTCTCACTCTTGCAAAGTTAGAATCCAGTGGGGAGACAGGAGTGTGAAAATACATCCATGTAGGGAACTGTGAGTCTGGGTATGGCTGAAGATTGCACAGCATTTGGTAGGTGGGGAAGGGAAGGGAGATATGAAGAGGGGAGCACCTAACCCTCCTGAGTTGGGGGTGAGGAAAGTCCTCACACCCTTCTATCCTGAAGATCCTGGCTGTCTCAGCACTGCTGCATTGTATCTTCAGACCTAATTATTCCACAGTTTAAGTAACGACAGTTTTCTGGCTTTGCTGTAAAATAATCGGGCACCGCCTCCTCCCCCCAAAAAAGATGAAAAAAATAAGTAATTTTTTTATGATCCTTGAAGGTAGATGATGGAACTAAGAGGGTTTGTTGTACTATTTACTTTACTTTTTTTGTATGTTTGAAAATTTCCATAAAAGATGATTAAAATCCCATCTTCCCTCAGTATTGGCTTTCATTTCTTAAGAGACCATATAGCATAGTGATGAAGGATGTGGTCTCTGGAGGTAGGCTGCCTGGGTTTGCATCCTGCCTCTGCCATATGCTAGCTGTGTGACTTTGGGCAAGTTACTTAATCTCTCTGTGCCTCTGTTTTCTCATTGTAAAATAACAATAAATAAAAATAAGTGTAACAAAACACTGTAGGGTTGGTAATATTAAATGGAATTAATGAATGCAAAGTGCTCAGAAAAGAACCTGGCATAATCAAAGTGACAGTGGTTCAACGCCATTTTCATTCATCGGCCATGTGCATAAAGTTCTATGTGGAGAAGGATTTTAAAAGCTCAGTTGGAAAAATGACTGTGTCTGGCATGGGGTAAGGAAAGTGGTAATGATAATATATAAGTCAGGGAGATGATGTCTATTTCATTTCTAAATTTTTATACTCCCCTCTGTCAGGTATGGTGAATATCTCTCTGAACATTAAGATGAAACATCTATCATTTATGCAACATGAAGGTGGCAGTTCTAGAAGCTGGTTTTCATGGAGTCTCTTTTGGGCTATAAACTTCAGGCTGTTAGGAAATTTATAAAATATAGGCAAGGAAAGTCATGTTTTGTTTTCTTTATGTAAAAAGGTTCTGCCATGCCCTTAGCATGTTATCGTTTGAGAAAATACCTTCAGTTGGGTTTCCTTTAAGTGAAGCATACTTATGCAAGGTGACTAAGACACAGCACATTAATTGAAGCTGATGGCATTTAGAACCTCTGCTCGAAATAGAAACTGAGAGTTGAATCTGATTTTATTTCTGTGCCTTTCTAATGTCTGTAAGAAAAAGTGGGAGCATTCGATTTTGTAGTGTGTAAAGAGCTTCATGCAGCTTCAGCTTCTCATTTTGCTAGAGTCTAATTTCCACTGTACTAAGGTTTTACTTTGTCAGATATCTCAATCCGGTGTAGGTGGGTGGGGAAAAGAGAAGAGTGAGAACAAAAACCAAAATAAGCTGCTGATTTTCTCTGAAAATGAGGAAGTCAAACACATGTCACTGATGGATTTAAATATCTATTTCCCTGGAATCCGTAATTATGTAATTTAAAGTATTCTTATAAGGAAAAAATAGAATCATTTTCACTGAATCTTGCTGTTAATTTTCCAGATTCTTCCCACACATTCAGTTCTTTTTATTCTTTTTTTGCTTCCTTCGCACTCATTTGCACAGGAGGACATAGTTCTGAGTTCTATGCAACATTGCCTGTAAGTGAAAATACTTTCTTTACTGCTTAAGTAGCACCTAGTTTATCCACCTAGACTCAGATATGTGGGTAACCCTGTTAGAAATCACACTGTCCATCGTCTAGCATGTTCTAGTTTATTCAAGATATTTAATGAAAAAATTGATACTTTGAACTATGGAAAAGGGGTCAAGATAAATATGCCACACTTGCATGCATAATATACACCAAAAATTGGCATTTATGGTAATAGAATAATTTGGGGGGGGGAGTCAGTTAACCTCAGTGGACCCAGATTTTTATTATAAAGTTGGAAGAGATTGAATTAAAAGAATTGACCACTTTTGGCTCTCAACAGCTAGGATCCTATGACTTCATTCTGTTAAAGTTATGGAACCATTTACGATTCTTAAGTGATGGATAATCAGAAGTGTCTTTGAGAACAATTACTATGATAATTGTGAGCCAAGTCATTTGACAAGGGAGACTGGGGATGAGTGATCTTAGCACTGCCAAAATTAGGGATGCTTGCCTTCTGGCCAGACCTTACTTTTGTTATTTTTTCCATCATATGAGATAGAAATTTCAAACCACTAACAAACAGCAGCTCAAAGGTTTTACTGCCCTGTTTTTTATCTATAAAATGCAGAGCTATAAGGTTCTTGGAAGTCCCCTTCTTGCCCCTGCACTCTGCCTGTTGCTGGGCCTCTTGGATTATTGGTCAAGGGCTACAAGAGATGAGAAGTGTGGGGACAGGTGTTTTCATACCTTTGATTGTTTTAGCTTTCGCAGAAACGATTAAGTGAGAGGTAACATTCCATCACAACTTCACTAGGGACCGTGACAGAGAAGAAATAGTAGAAAGCAATCGAGCATAACTTTTAGACTCATATTTGCTTCTTACAGAAACTTTGCCAACAGTCCACACTTTCTTATATTGCCATAACACTCACAGGCTGTCTTCTGGGAAGGTTCATAAAGATCCTTGTAATATCTTCCTCAAGGTGGTAGACAGGGGTCACAGATGGATAATTCCTTCTGTTTTCAGTGAGAAAGAGAATAAATTTCATGGTGTCAGTGGGTTCTCTGCTCCCATAACAGGCAGCAGTTGGGAGGAGAGGGTTAGTGGCAGCCTGAAACAGAGGTCAGTGGTAGGGATGGAAAGAAAGAGTCAAATGTGAGAGAGTCAGAACTGACAGGTCAAGAGCACCTGTGAGGAAAGGGTGGCTGGAAGGATGAGGATGAGGACACCACTTGCCGAATTGTGAGCTTTGGAGCGGGGTCTGAGGGGCTCTAGTCATGTCAAGGTCCCAGAAAAGCATTCATGTAAATTCATCCAGATTTACAGACATATTGGACTGACATTAAGGACAGCAGCCATGGAAAATAAGTGATACCGGGAGCCATGACCGTCCTCACTGGGGAGTGCGGTTAGGACGAGATGGGAAGAGGGAGGGATGTGACACATGGAACATGTGACCATCCAGATCAGGGAGCAAGAGACAGAAACAGAGAAAGCACGGTCAGCAAGGAGGCAGGAACATCAGGAGAGCCCAGGGAGGAGAGACATTCATGGGAAGGGAGATGGTTAGTCAGTGCAGTCTGTGATGCACAGATGGACCGTCTCAACATGGAAAAGAGTAAGAACACAGATTTAGTGATTAAGAGTCACTGGGGTCTTTGATGTTAATTTTAACAAGACATATGAAGGCAGGAATCAGGTTACAAGGGGGAAAGACAGGCGAGGATGGAGAAAACAGGTCAATGTGAGGACGTTTGGTGGAGAACAATGAAGACTCAGCAGAGGAGGAGAGAAAGTTGTTTTGTGTTTGGTTTCACCCCGCCTCCTTTTTTTCCAAAGCACAGATAAGAATGTTTATGATCCAAGGGGAAGGTTCTAATGATGAAGAAGCCGTTAAAGATAAAAGCAAGTGGGGATGATAGATGGAGCAATTCCTGGATCAAACAGGAGGGAATAACATCAAATACAAGTTCAGAAAGATAGCCGTGAAGAGAGGAAGAAAGGGGTGAAGGATGAATGCAGAGAAATACTGGACAGGAGGAAAGAGCCCCAGGGAGTTCACATTAGGGAGCTTCATTTGTCTCAGGTAATTACAAAGTAGGGTTTTTGCAAAGAGCAAAAACATGGTGGACTTGGGATTTCATAAAGTAGAAAGGCATGTAATGGTTACCAGGAGCAATATAGTAGAACCAATAAGAAGTGGAGGGAGAATTACGGGGCTGCATAAAGTCCAGCTGGAGGTTAGAGAACATGATTGTATACTGGAAACAATCTACCAGATTTTAGAACTGTCTCCAGTGATGTGGTGGATCATACTTCTCTCCAGTGTGTTGTCCCTATTATTCTATCGGTTAGAGCAGTTCAAATTCAAGAGTGACTATATAATGATTCTCAGGAACTCTGAGTCATAAACTGATATTTAAATATAACTCCTTGGAAACAGAGGTGCTGGTTGACAAGGGCTGTAGGGGGCCTCAAGCCCTCTCTGCCTCTCCCTTTCCCTGTCCAGTCTTGCGGTACCAACCCCTAAGAGATTCCATGGATGACGATCAGAAAGCACTGGTTTTATGGCAAATATGTGCAGTTGACTCAAGAACCAGAGACAAAATTCACTACCATGGTTTAAAAGGTACAGATTTCGTCTAAAATTTAAAATCTTAATTATTATTGCCAAGAAAGGCATTTTCTTACTTGCACATTTGTAATAGGGTCCTCACATGTCTCTAGAACATCGCTGCCTAGTAGAACTTTCTTTGATGATGACATGCTCAGTATCTGTGCTCCTTGTACAGTAGCTGCTTGTCATATGGGACTACTGAGCCATTGAAATATGGCTAATGTAACTGAGGAACTGACTTCTAAATTTTTTAAAATTTTAATGACTTTAAATAGCCACGTGGCTAGTGGCTATCCTATTGGACAGCACAATTCTAGATTGTATATTCACTTTGGATTTTCTAGAAGATATAATAATATTTCTGATCCTGACATCTTTGAGATTTGTAATGACTAAAGAAGATCTCTTACTTGATCCCTTTAGTCTTGTATAGAAGTTAGGGCTGAGGAGACTTTTCTAAAACCATGGATGCTACCTGTACCCCTAATTGTTTCATAAGTTCATACCACTGATCATAGACTAGGTTATAGGAGATGGAATAAATCATACATAGTAATGGGGCTCAGAGTCATTATCTTAATGTGCACAAATATCAGAGTATGTATAATTTAACATTTTGTATAAAATACCTTCATGGAATGTAAATGTATTAACTTAATCCCACTATATCTAGAAAGAGTTGGATAGGATCCATACTAGAAGGAAAAAGGGGTGTGGGAAGATAAACATATTAGGTTAAAGGAAAACTGGAGGTGGAGGGGAAGGGAGGAAGGTGAGGAGAATGAGGTACAGATGGTAATATATCTGTGGTGGGGAGTAACCAAGAAGGGGATACAGAGCTGTCAGTGCTCCATCAGCCTCTTTCTGATTTTCCTGAAGACTTCCGCTTCCACCGCTCTTCCGCCCTGCCTCCCCGCAAGGTGGGGGCACAGTGAGAGCTAACACAAAGCTCAAGGTTTAGGCAGCGTTTTGGATCTCTTGAGATGCAGAAATTTGTATTTTCAAGTCAGGGAGATGCTGGACTAGTAATGAAATACTGTTCAGCTGGTCAGAAAAAATTCTTAAGTGGGTGCTTAAAGATAAAAAGAGAACTTCATTCCTATGAAATGCAGCTCTTACCCTGTGGAATTTTCTAGGCAGATAATAAGAACTATTAAGTCACGTCAGGCACCTTGCATTGTACATTCTTGAACAAGAGCAGCCTGAATTGAAAATAAGACAAAATATGAGAGAAACATGCAGTATAAATGAAGTATAGATTTTTATCTGCTAGCAAGTACCGAAAGCTAAAATGGAATATTGTAGACATTATTAAGAGTGTCTAGATCCCATTAATGCTATTACTGCTGTTATTATGTGTCTGTTCAACCATTACACATCAAAATTTCTATCTGGTGGCTGTGATAACTTTTGGGTGCTAAACTGACATTCTTTTTGAATGTTCTTACACAGTTGAATGTACATAGGTTTTATATGAGACTGTTTTGGTTCCTTTGGTGATTTCAGTAAAATAGATTCACCAGCCGGGGTTTGAATGTTATTCCCCAGTGTATGCACTTGCGAATTTAACATCGGCATTGAAAGTTCCTTTCTGACTGTGTTATGTAAGGATGATCTGACCAGGCTGCATGCCTACCAGCCACACGCTTCAGGGTAACCAATAACCAGAGTCATAAGACCACATATTGTTCTTTGTTTTCTTATCAAAAATCACACACACACACACACACACACACACACACACGCACAAAAGGAAAACTGGTTGAAATGTTGGAAAGATTGTTTGTATATACTGAAGATGATGTATCTTTGGTACCTTTTTATCTAATCTATCTTTCATAAATACATATGAAAATTTATTTCATTGTGGTTTTCTCGTCCCCTTTAATTAGTGAGATAGTGACATGCACAGAGACCCGAATGGGTAGCCGGGGACATGGGGGCCCTAACCTCAGCTCTCTTACTAAGTAACTGTGTGGCCTTACAAGCCACTTCACTTGTTTGGACCTCAGATTCTTCAATAAAATGAGGCATTTGTGCTTGGTCATACTTAACAGTCTCTCCAAATGATTCTAAAAAAAAAGAAAAGAAAAGAAAAGAAATGTCTCATAATGTTAAGCTGAACAACAGGGTGTGTGTATTTATTCTCCAGAATGGTTGTGGGGCCATAACAGAATATGATACCAACCAGATCAAGCAAGCTTTATACCGTTGTTACGGAGTCATTACTGGTTCAGTGTATAGGTATCTGTGAATAACGTGTTCTTTTGAACTTGGAGTACATCAAGGCATAAATAAAATGTGAGCTAGCATCCCATGAGTCTGCTTCCACACTTGGCTGGCTGACCCCCAGCATCTCTGCTGTGTGGGGTTTCGTTCAGATATTCACTTTTTAAGCAGTTCAAAATTTTGTGCAGATAACAGGGATATGTTGAGAATAATTAAATGCCCAAGATAGGATTAGATGCATTTACTATGTATTCTTTTTACACTAAATATATGCAATAAATTTAGATTATATGTGGTAGGTTTTGATATAAATGTCTAATTCTTCCTCCCTAAGGAACTGGTGAGAACCCCCTCCCAGTATAGCTAAGACATTGCAATGTTGGTTTCTTACATCAATGCCCCTAGTCTATAGTTTATTTATGTACATATTCAAAGTTGACTCAAAGCGAAGTGTTCTGTTGCAGTATTGTGACGGAGGGTTACTTCTCCAGTAAGTTCTGAAAAACCCCCTCTTCTTTTCCACATGAAAACATTACCGTGTCCATGACGTTTTCTCTAATTTGAGTGTTTTTTCTTTTTCTGTGTATTAGAGTTTCTGTGGGCAAAGAATAAATACTTTACAATCTTTTTCTTATGTAGCATCCTAATATGGGTCTGAGATAAAGATGGATGGATTTCTCTGACAGAAACGTGGATTCTGTGGCCACAGCATTTTGCATCTCCTTGCTGCCACTCAGGGGGACTTCTGGTTAAGCATGCTCTTCCCTGGCCTGAGCAGGCACAGGGCCCCGTCACTCCAGCCACCTGTGTGTGACAGTGGAGGGCCGCCAGCAGCTCCAAGAGCAGAGGGGAGAGTCGCCCTGCTCTCCTCCACATCTGCGGGAAGCTGCCCTGGTGGTGTGCTGAGGAGACGGGGGCTAAGTATGAGCAGATGCTGGTGCCCCTCCCCTACACACTCTCCCCGGTTTGTAGGGTTGGCTACAAAAAATGTGACAGCACTGATACAGGGGTCCTCACTCGTATTCTTGTATGTGTAGGTGTATCGGTGTATTTGCAAATGGACATAACTGTGTATGCATACACCCTCACTACGGATTTGCCAAGAACCCCAGCGAAGGCTCCCCACCCTTGCCTCTTGCCCTGGCCGCATGTAGTCTGACAGGAAAACGACCACCCCAGAATCTGTACCATAGCCACTGTGGCAGAAATCTGAGGCTCAAATCTTTTTCCTAGCACTCTTTATTAGAAACCGTGTGTGGCAGGGAGTTGACACCACAGACAGCCTCAGCTGTCAACTGCCAACACCTATTTACTTTGACCCCTTTGATTAGAAAATGAAAAATGCCAGCACGTCTTGGGTGCTGTCGGCCCCAAGGTGGGCCTCTAAAGTTGGTGTTGACACAGGAGACTTCTGTTGTGACCAGTAAGGTTTGTTATTGAAGGCAAATGAGCCTGGATGGAGCCTGTCAGAAGGGTTTCACTGAATAGATATGCTAATTAAGCCAGAGGTCAAGGAGCAGTGTTTCAAGCAGTTGCTATTAGGTTGTGTCTAACAGTGGCTCTGAAAGCACATGAGAAATATTCCATCTCTATTTTTTATTACAGTCGAGGAAAGATGTGCTCAGTGGCTAGAGACTGGTTACTTTTGCAGGAAATGTATGTTCCTTTTGGATAGTCCTTCATATCCTTTGGGCACCTTCGTACACAGCAGCACCAGCTCCCTTCCCTGCACGTCCCCTGCTGCCTGTTTCTTGTTTACCATCACAGAAGCCCAGAATGTCCACACTAGCACTTTAGGTATCATCCAGGTGATCACAATCACACCTCAGAGGAGGAGATGGATGTTGGGAGAAGAGAGATGACTTTTATCACCATCCCAGGGTGAGTTAGTCATGGGCCCAGCACTGGAACTTAGCTCTGATGTCCTCATCCCATGGTGCACACCAGGGCAAAAGGCACTAAATGTTGCTCTGGGATCTGGAGAAAGGTACACTTGGTCCAGGTGTAGCTTGAGTCTAAGGATCAGGAGATTCCATCACTGAGGTCCTACAACAGGAATTGGCAACGACTAGAATCTACCTTTCCCATGATGTTCCCTTTGCCAAGTACCAGCAGGAAGCTGAGTGCAGGTGCCCCCAGTGCATGGGGGCCCACTGGTAGTGTGTATGTACTGGTGAGGTTCCCTGGGAGCAACTCTCAGGCGCCAGTGAAGGTGGGAGTATCGGTGTTGTGTGCTGAGTACAGAAACTGGGGGGCTCTGTGCTCCACAAAGACTTCTAGGAAGGCAGCGAGGTGGAATGAACGATGACTAGTTTAGGAGAACATGGATCTAGGTGTGGACCTGGGCTGTCCCCTTGGACAAACCACATGATCTCTGTGGGGGCCCAGTGTCCTGCCAGTGAGAGGTGGGACCATGGTTTCTGAAATGCCTCATGGGTTCTGTGTCTCTGGTCCCAAGACCCAGAGCAGAAGGTTCTCATGCCCCTAGAACATGAGTTTGCTCCTTTGCACATTTTCATTCAGGAGCTGTAAGGAAAGACTTTGATGTTTCCAGTACATTTCCCTTTATCACATTGGAAGGACATACAAGTTGTGTTGTCTCTGTACAGTACTGTCAGTAAAAATTAATAATTACAGAGCTAATGTTGCATTTTCCCATGTAAGAAAATCTAACTTCTTTTGGTAATATTGCTAAAAGGATAAAGTCCTGAGTCTCAATATATGAATATATAGTAGGCCACTTTAACTGAGGAAAAAACAGCTCAGAAGCTAACTTTAAAAAATCTGTATAGTGGTAGGATTATATTGATAGTTTTCTTTCTTGCCATATCTCATATGTATTTCATAAAAAAAGGTGCGGGGAAAATAGTCTACTATATACTGTGACATAATTAGAGATCTTAATGTTACAAGTCTTGAATTCCAGAAACACATATGACAAGAAGTTTTCATATATCCTTTTTTGTGGTCTCTTGAAAAATTCATCTTTTGTCACAGTAACTTTAATACTTTATTTCTGGGACGCCTGGGTGGCTCAGTTCATTGGGCGTCTATCTTCGGCTCAGGTTGTGGTCCTGGGATGGAGCCCCGCATCAGGCTCGCTGCTCAGCGGGAAGCCTGCTTCTCCCTCTGCCTGCCACTCCCCATGCCTGTTCTCTCTCTCTCTCTCACAAATAAATAAGTAAAATCTTTTAAAAAACTAAAAAATGAAACTTTATTTCCTTAAGTTTTATACACTTACATGCTTGACATGTAGAAATTATGATCTTGTTAATGTAAAAAGTTAACTAAAATCTGTAGGAAAATCAAAAACAGAAAGAAATTTCCTTATTTCTAATTCAGTGTTCTTTCCCCGAGAGCCCTTACTTGCCTCTGTGACTGATGATAGACCAGTGTCTGATACCGTAAAGTACCCTCAGGCTTGCCACTGTGGTGTGTTGTCTAGTTTTTAAGCGTATGGATGTGTAAAATTTTATCCAAAATATCCGTCTATAGTTACAGCCCCAAAAGATGAAACAAGTCCATAAAGATATGCAATTAGCAAATATCGGAAAAGAGCCAGATCATTCCTATGAAGGTTAAGAATGAGGCAAGGAAATCTACCATTGCCACTGTTGGTTTCTATTGTTTTTAAAATGTTGTCCAAAGCTGATTAGTCAAGGAAAAGGCACATGCTGTAAATACTGCAAAGGAGGAGACAAATAATCATTTTGATGATAATAATCCTGTTCATGGAAAATCAAAGGAACTGAAAAATTTTCAGAACCAATGAGTAAAGAGGCCAGTTGCAGCATTCAGGGTAAAAAAACAATAGCATTTCTCTGTAACTGCCAAAAGTATAAGGTGGAAAAAAGAGCCATGAATTATGGTAACAAAGAGACAAAAATCCAAAAAGTAAACTAAACAATCAGTAGGATATGTGAAGGAAACTGTACAACTGTGCTGAGGGATAGAAAAGAAGATTTGAATAAATGGAGGTGCACGTCTTGTTCCTGGATGGGAAAACTTCGTACTGTCGGGAGATTGTGGAAACTTTGCCCCTCTGTTAACCTAAGGGTTGTGTTAACCACAGTGGCAATGATAATTTGCAGTAGGACTGAACAAAAGCATTCTAATATTCATCTCAGAGAAAAAGTGCACCAACATTACCAGAGAATATTTAAAACTGAAAAGTAATGAAGAGGCACTTGCCCTTCCAGTTTAAAAGGCTTTGAAAGTGAGGCGCCTGGGTGGCACAGTCAGTTAAGAGTCCAACTCTTCATTTCGGCTCAGGTCATGATCTCAGGGTCACGAGATCGATTGAGCCCTCCATCAGGCTCTGTACTCCGTGATTCTCTCCCTCTCGCTCTGCCCCTCCCCTGCTTGCATGCGCTTGCTCTCTCTCTAAATTAAATAGATAGATAGATAGATAGATAGATAGATAGATAGATAGATAAAATCTTTAGAATGTTTTGAAAGAGGGGCCCCTGGGTGGCTCAGGTCATGATCCCAGGGTCCTGGGATGGAGCCCCGCATTGGGCTCCCTGCTCAGTGGGAAGTCTGCTTCTCCCTCTCCCTCTGCTGCTCCACCTTCTTATACTCTCTCTCTCTGTCAGATAAATAAAATCTTTAAAAACATTTTTTAAATGTTTTTAAAGGTTTGGAATTATTAAAAAAACAGTCATCTCAGTGGAATGGGATAGCAGATCCAGAAATAAACCCAGGTCAGTCATTCAATTAATCAGTCTCTTCAGTTGCGTGTAGTAGATATAGAGTATCTATCCCCATTTTATATGTTATATATTTAGTACGGAAAAGGCAGATTTTTGGGTAAGTAGAATTGGGGGAAAAAAGTTAGCTCTCTATCCTATCATATCACAACAAATAACTTCAAGATGAATCCTAAGTATAAACATGAAGAGAGCACTGGAAGAGAATATAGGTGAATGCTTGTGTAATCCCAAGGTGGAGAAAGTTCTTTCCAATCATGGCACCAAAAGCAGAAGCTATATAGGAAAAGGTTAAAAGAACATTCAGTTACTTCAATCTGTATAAAAAAAGTTATTTTCAATTTTTTAGTCCAAATAAAAGAACCTCTGTAGATGATAAAAAAATATGATGAGGCAAGCAATAAAGTGAAAAACACTTGTAACTATTGTGAACAATGATTATTATCCCTAATATTTACAGAACTCTTGTAAGTTAGTAATAAATAAAAAAATCATGCTCAATAGCAAAAGGGGCATAGGACATAAATGGACATTCATAAAAACATGAAGCCAATAACCAACAAACTTAGAGTCATGGGTTTTTTTTACCCTCACTGTTGATATAATAAACAAGTTAATAAACACAATATCATTTTCCTGTTATTAGACTGACAATGATTGAAAAGAATGGTAAGAGTGGTGATAAGTTTGTGGAAAACTGGGTGTCTTTTTTATGGTTCGGTTTTAAGATTTTATTTATTTGAGGGGCGCCTGGGTGGCTCAGTCGGTTAAGTGACTGTCTTCAGCTCAGGTCAGGATCCTGGAGTCCCAGGATCAAGTCAGGCATCAGGCTTCCTGCTCAGCAGGGAGTCTGCTTCTCCCTCTCCCTCTGACCCTCCCCCCATGCTCCCTCGCTCTCTCTCTCATTCCCTCTCCCCCAAATAAATAAAATCTTAAAAAAAAAGATTTTATTTATTAGAGAGTGAGAGAGTGCAGACCATGTAAGAGAGAGAGTGTGCACAGGCAGGGAGGAGGGACAGAGGGAGAGCTGAGCAGGAAGGCCGAACTCCCACTCCAGACTCAATCCCAGGACCTGAGCTGAAGGCAGATGCTTAACTGACTGAGCCACCAGGTGCCCCGAAACTGGGTGTCTTACACACTGATGTTGAATTCACAAGTTGGTGTAATATTTAAGAAAGTTGCTTTTATAATATTTAAAATATTTAATATCATGAATACCTTTTTCAAGCAATTCGACATAAGACATTATCTTAAGGAAGTAATCCAACAAATATATCTAAAGGGATATCCATTCATTCTTGTTATAGGGCAAAATACTATAACAACTTAGAGAATATTTGGTTAAACAAAGTATATACATCCATATAGTTGTATTCATAATATTCATAATATAATATGAATAATATTCATAAATATCCAAGTTTATTTAAAGGGAAAAATCAAATCAGTATGTATGCATGAACCTATTTTTTTTAATAAAACAAAGATAATTATACAGCTTGGTGATGATAATTAACAATACTGTGTTGTCTATTTGCAAGTTGCTTAAAGTAAATCTTAAAAGTTCTGAAAGCAAGGAAAAAATTGTAATTATGTGAGGTGATGGATGTTAACTAGACTTATTGTGGTGATCATTTCATGATGCATACATTTATGACATCAGTATGTTATACACCAAAAACAAATACAATATTATATGTCAATTACATCTCAATAAAAAATTTAAATGCCTAGATTCATTTCAACTTTAATGTTAATACTTAGAATTATTGGAAACTTTTAAAAATGTTCACTTGTATTTTCTAAACATGGGGAGTGAAGTGAGAAGAAAAAAAAAAGACAAGAGAAGAAAAAAGAGAGAAATATACCACCTCTTTAAAAGACGGACAAAAAGAAAGCCCCTCCCCTAAAATGGTGAATTGATCCCTCATTGCAGGGCACCTGAGTAGTTAATATTTCAGTGTGAAGCGAGGGGGTGTTCATCATCTAAGGATGGTCTATAATGCCCAGGGGTCTGGTGTGCGTTATAATTCCCTCTCTGATTGAATTCAGGTACTTCTGGAAGCAGAGATCAAAGTGGGGCAGAAATAATCTCTACAACATTCTGACAAAAATTAAAAGATGAAAGAAAGCTGTATAAAATAATTAACACAGCAAGAAAAAAGCAGAACCCGCGCTATGTTCAGAAAAGACTTTGATAAAAGCCTCTGTTATAACTTATGTCATCTTCTGGAGCAGACAGTACATGGAACAAAAATGCCACATCACTTCCCTAAGAAAATGTAAGACTATGTGAGATTTTCCCATCCTTCTCTGTTTCGCAAGGGAATGTTATTTCAGTGACAATAAAATTCCCCATAATTCCTTATTACTTTTCAAGAGGTAACAGTATGGATATTTTATGAGACATTGATAAGAAATAACTCACTTATCCCTAAGAAAGCTACTTCAGTATAGGCTTGACAGATATTGTCAGGCATGGATCCCTAAAAATGTCTTTGATTGCTCTCATATTAAAAAAACCCCAACTCAGGAAATATTAGGAAATATTAAATACTGCTTTCCTCCTGGGCTGGGTGCTTGAGCAACCGGGCAGAAATGCATGTAGAAGTTGAGGTCTAGGTATTAAAGAGATCATATTTATGTTGCTTTTTTTTTTTTAAGAAAAGACTTATCTATATAAAATTAATTTATGTAAGGAATTATATATATTGATTTTGTACAGGCATGTCATATAGATGGATATGGAAAATTTTATAAAGAACTGTAGTAATAATCTTAAATTCCATACAAGGTATAGTTCATGCTAACGCAGCAGCGTGGGGAGGGCACAGAACCTCCATGGAGGAGACCCCACCCCACAAACCTGCCCTAAACCTCATTCCCCTCTGTGTTGTGGGAATGAGAGCATGAACTGGGGGCTCTTTGGGGGCCAAAAGATATAAAATGTAGTGTAAATGCAACCAAATTATACAACTACATTCTGAGCAGAAATTTGCACTCATTTGATGCCACAAATTGCCGTTGGTTTGAGTCCTTGCCCCTGAGTATGGGGCAACTATCCCAGCTAAGCAGTCGAGGCTTTTTGGAGGCAGAAGGCGTTGAGCTGCCCTGGGTCTTTGAGGACAGTGGGCTTTGGGTTGATGGAATGGGGAGAGCAGTTAATGAGAAAGGGTGTCTAGGTCAAACTTTCGGGTTGTCACTACCTATGGCTACATTTCCTCTCACTTGCTGATCACTAAACTGAGAATATGTTTTCCTACTATTTAGTGCAAGACACACTTTTCACACCCACATTTGTAGCTACTTCGGAAAGATCTAGGTTGCTTTTATTTCCCTTCTCAGTGGCATCTGTTCATCGAAACAAGACATTGTGTTTTTATAATATGTAGAATCCACTTAATATATTTCTACTTTTAATCTCTGTGTCTAGCTGAACAAGAGAGATAGGTAGGTCAGTAAAGAATCAGGCCCCAAACACAGCTCTCTAATGACCTCTTAGAGGTACTTATAGCCGTTGAAGCTTCTACCTGCCCAACCATCAGAAACAGGGAAAAGAAACTAAATGATGACACTTTGTTGAGGTAAAACAAATTCACATCCCCACTCATATCACTGTTTCTTTCCTTTAGTCCCTTTAAGCTCTGTCAGAGGGATTGATCACGTGTAGCTTTTGTGGCCAGTACTTGACTGTCCTCCGGCTAGACTGTCAGCTTCTCAGTCGCTAGGTCAGCAGTGTCCCCAGTGACTCATTCCATCCCTGCTCTATTCTAGGTGCTAAGTAAATGTTTAAAAATTGGACGTAATTTATAAAAACTATGGTAAGGATCAAAATTATAATTTGTAACATATTTTCTTTATCTTGGATCCTTATATGGCTTAGTTTTTAAAGCCTCCTGTTTTATGTTAATATTCTATCAATACTTGAAACATTAAAGTGTACAATCAGCATTCATTGATGGTGTTTCTCTAATAAGTATCTCTTTAGCTTCGTCTCACTGTACTTAATATTTAATGATTGTTTCTTGTTTATATCATTTACCGATTTCATGTTCTTATTTTTCATGGATAATTTGATTGCATTGTGCTACATCTGATGTGCTTAATTTCAATTTCCATTGTTTCTTCTCACTTTGAGGTTTTATCATCATTTATTATTTACCATATTACTATTTCTACTTTTAATATTCAAAAACTAAAAATAGGAAAAGTATATTTTTTGAATCATGAATTGAGACCCTCTATGTTAAACTGGAGGTTTCCCCTAGAGAATAAAACTGTTGTTTCTCAGAATATAGTCTCAGTTCTCCCCTGGGCCCTTCTGCTTCATTCCCTTAGCTGCCGTCCACATCCAGACACACATTGCCCCCACCAAGGGGACATAGCCAGGTAATTAGACTCCTAGACTCCAGGTGCTCTGGTCACCACACCTTCACCAAACGGTTGATTATAGCAACCCCTTACACAAATAACAAATAGTCGTCTGTCCTTATTGATAGAGTAAACATCTTAGCCTGGAATTCAAGATCTTTCTCAATATCTTGTGCATTTATTATTGAAAACTATGTTCCGTTGGTAATGAGGAATGGGGAAGATATTCAGGAAATTTATATTTCAGAACCAGTCATGTTGTTGGCTTTCTCTTTTGAATGAGGGATATTTAGGATAAACATGACTTGGTTCCTATGATTTGAGGAGGTCATAGATTAGTGGAGGAGGAGACAGATATTCCATTTAATGTGAATTCTTATAATAGAGTACCTGCCTGCAGAGGTAGAGATATGAAAAGATAAAGCATATATAAAATCCAGTAGCCATCTTCCATTCACTATGGCTACTTTAAAAATAAACAAACAAACAAACAGATAATAAGTGTTGGTGAGGATGTGGAAATATTGGAACCCTCCTGCTTTGCTGGTGGGAATGTAAAATGGTGCAGCCACTATGGAAAACAATATGGCAGTTCCCCCCGTAATAATAGAATTACCCTATGATCCAGTAATTCCAGTTCTAGATTTACATCCCAAAGAATTGAAAGCTTGGTCTTGAAGAGATATTTGTATATTTCTGCTCATAGAACCATTATTCACAGTAGCCAAAAAGTGGAAGCAGCCCTGATGTCCATTGATGGTGGAATGGATGCACAAATGTTGCATATACATACAGTAAAATATTTTTCAGCCTTAAAAAGGAATGAAATTCTGCAATATGCTACAACATGAGGACGTTATACTAAATGAAATAAGTCAGACAAAAAAAGGACAAATACTGTGTGATTTCACACATATGAAGTACTAAGAGTAGTCAGATTCGTAGAGACAGAAAGTAGAGTGGTGGCTGCCCGGGGCTGAGGGAGGGGGATGGGGGAGTGGTTGTTGAAGGGATACAGAGTTTCAGTTTTGCAAGATGAGAAGAGTTCTGTGCATGGATAATGCTGATGGTCGCACAACAATGTGCATGTATTTAATACCACTGAACTGCACACTTAAAAAATGGTTAAGGTGGTAAATTTTTTGTGTATTTTACCACAATTAAAAAAAAAATAGGGGCGCCTGGGTGGCACAGCAGTTAAGCGTCTGCCTTCGGCTCAGGGCGTGATCCCGGCGTTCTGGGATCGAGCCCCACATCAGGCTCCTCTGCTATGAGCCTGCTTCTTCCTCTCCCACTCCCTCTGCTTGTGTTCCCTCTCTCGCTGGCTGTCTCTATCTCTGTCGAATAAATAAATAAAATCTTTAAAAATAAAAAAAATAAAAAAAATAAAAATAAATAAACTGGTGAGAGCCAGTGATGTAGTAGCTACCAAGGAAATAGAAAACTAGATCAACTGGGCCAGTATGTCATTTTGATGACTTTGGGACAGCTTGTAGGGCCAATAGGGCATCATTATTACATCTAACAGTGGGAGCATCTTAACGTTTAAATATTCTGTTCAATGTGAGATCTGGGTATGGGTTAGGCATCACATTCAGCGTCTTGAGCAGCTTCATTGGTTTAAAAATGAGTCGCTGCTCCAGTAGTTTGCGTTTCAACCCAAGAAACACTTGGGTTGCCAAGCAACGTATCACTGCTGTCAAGAGGAGCAAATCTGACATTAATTTTATACCTCTTTAGATGCTAGAAGAGATGTTGAATTTACATGTTTTCTTTTCTACCTCCTCTATTTAAAACCACAAACACTTGGATTGTCCAGAACAGTGCTGTGCTGTTTCTACAAGAGTGTTTCATGCGGCTGCCCCCGTGTTCTGTTTTCTTTGTAAAGCACTCAGTCTTTCAGGAAATCAGGGGTAACATGTGGGCTTACCCTGTGACGACTAATAGCTTTATATGAAAAGCTGGAAAATCACCCAGCAAAATAAAGCCACTAAATGGCAAACTTTCTTTAAGGATGGATTTTTAAATCCAAAGGGCTTCTTTTTGGTTAAGCTTAGGGGAAAAAAGCAAAACAGACAATACTTAGTTTATTCATTGTACTTCCTTTGCAGAGCAACAGAATGAGCGAACGTTCCCTTACTAATGCCTGTAATCCACGAAAATAGAGCCTGTGGGAAATGGACAACATTGATGTTACTCAACTGGATTGGCCAAAGGATACCTAAATAAGAAAGGGGATTCTTTTTCCTTCAAAGCGAGACCTGTGTGTTTTGCTCTGACTACAGTCTTCACTGTATTTAAATGACTATATCTAGAGCAGAACAGTGAGGAATATAGTTAAGCATGTGACTAATTTTGACACTCACTTTTTTTTTCTCTCTAAATGCCAAAAATTAGATTGGTGGGAAGTCCTAGCACCAGGACTTCTTCAACCTGAATTCTGCCCTTTCCTGGGAGCCCACATGGTTGACCCATCCAGCCCCCAGTTTTCTTGGTTCCTTGCCTCTGTGATTCTAGTGAACTTCAGTTCCACACTAACAGTTCCCCTCTATGGGCACACCAGGGAGGGGCCAGCCTCTGAAATGTTTGCTCTCTATGCTTATCTGTGGCCATACTTCCCCTCCTTTCCTCCCTCACCCCATTTAGCCACAGTGGCTACCCTAAACCTCCACCATTCTCTGGATATTCCTCTTTAACTGCTCTCCTCCTCTCTCTCTGTGTATTCATCTTTAGCTGTTTCTTTCCTGTTTCTGTCCAAAGCTGAAGTACTTTCTCCATCTGAGCCTAGCTCCTTCGACAACCCCGAGATACTTTCTTTAGTTAGAAGGCCTGGGTTAGGATCCTACCTATATGCTTAGATGCTGTGTGACCTTGGGAAGTTAGCTGGCCTCTCTGTATACCAGCTTCTTGTCAGCAAAAGCTGATTAGTAATGTCCCTACCTCCTATCTTATGAGGAGTCAAAGAAAGAATGCTTGTGAAGCACACTGGGCAGTGCCTGGCCCATAGTTCTTAAACAGTGTTCAGTGCTGTGGTGCATAGCCTCAGCATCTTCACTTCTCTGCCTCTCGTGCTGACTCTGGGCCCCTGGGCTCCCACTCATGTGGCCCCTTGCTTCCTGCCCATGACCTCAGCAGTCGGGCTTTCCCCATACTACTTTACTTGCTTTCCAGCCTTTCAGTCTCCAGTAGCTCCTCCCCCAGCCAAGACTTACTTGCCCCCGCACACCACCCCAAGTGTGAGAGGTCACCCCCATCCTCCTGTAGCTCCCCAGATTTCCCCTCTGTGGTATTTCATGTATCAACATGGCTAGGCACCCAGCTATTCCTTCAAACACTACTCGAGGTGTTGCTGTGAAGGTGTTTGGTAGATGTGGTTAACATCTGTAATTGGTTCACCGTAAGTAAAGGGGATTATCCCCTAAAATCTGGATGGGCCTCATCGAATCATTTCAATAGCCATAAAAGCAAAGTTGAGGGTTTCCTGAGGAAGAAGAAATTCTGCCCCAAGTCTACAACATGGACTCCTGCCTCAGAGTTTCCATCCTGCAGGCCTGCACTATGGACTTTGGACTTGCCAGCCCCCATAATTGTGTCAGTCAGTTCCTTGAAATAAATCTCTCTCTCTGTATGTATGTCTGTATCTCTCTGTGTATGTGTACATATAGATACACATATATGTACTTATATAAAAACATATGTATGAATGCACACACATGTACACATGTGTTCATTTTCTACTGGTTCTGTTTCCTGGGAGAGGCCCGGCTGATTCAGCCTCTCCTAGCATGCACATGTTGCATTGCACCCTGTTTGGTTTTTGAATCTCCTCTGCTCTGACAGCTACATGCAGGCAGGAGCCACATCCATCCATAGGCCCATCCCACAACTCAATTTATATTGAATGAATGCTGGGGAAAATCAGTCAGGACTCAGAGGGGAGAGGGGTGGGTGATTGGGATAGGCCAGTGATGGGTATTAAGGAGGGCACATTTGCATGGAGCACTGGGTGTTATATGCAAATAATGAATCATGGAACACTACATCAAAAACTAAGGATGTACTGTATGGTGACTAACATAACAGAATCAAAAATTATTATTAAAAACAGAATGTATAATATCATATCCTTGAGCATAATAAAAATGATTATGTATAGAGAAGAACTCTCCTCATTGGCAGATGATTTCTCATCACCCCTACAGATGGAGTCCACACAGAACCATATCTCTCTTACTCCTTGTCTTGGCCGTTATGTATTGAAGTGTTACCTTCACCTTCCACTTTGCCCACTGGCCTCAGAGATATTTGAGATCATGATTTATCATTTTCTCTGTGACTCATGGTGGGATTTAGCTCTTTAATTTTCCTACATATGCATCTTTTGGATGAGAACAATTTATAAACATCTGTTAAAAGCTGGATGACTCTTTTTCCTACTTCATCCTTCATAAGAATTTCTCTCTTTCTATAATAGGACTCTTTGAAAATTTTGGCAAGAGGTTTGTTTTGAAACCCCGGCTGAGGCCAGATAAGCTCATGAGGATGCTGGTATAGATTTGTGATGTGTATTTACTTGAAGGTTCGGATTTCTCTTTAATGTTATTATATGACATTTTTATTTTCAGTTTGGAAGTTGTATTGCACTGATAATTGTTTCTGCTATTTCTTGGTTGATTGATTTGTCTAGTACAAACCCAAACGTTATTGTTCTTCCGTTACTTACTGCTGAGGGGGCCCACCAGTACTTAGAAATCATCTTTAGATGCTGCCAGCACTGATAAAGATCCTATTTCTGAGCTGGCGTTGTGGTCCACGAGACAATTAGGACTGGTTGGATCTCTTTCTGCATGATGTAATGTATTTTGTCAAAGTTGGAACATGTTGAAACTATGAACTTGGGCAGTTCCTTGAATTGTTTGGATTCAGAGACACTTGAAGAACTAAAAATAACTTCATAGGGAGAGAAATGTATTGGGCATTTCTTCTTTTGGAAGGAGCTCTATTCATTCTGCCTCCTGATTTTTGGGAAACAGTGTCTTTGGTTCTAGTCCAAGGGGAGCCCAGTGTGATCAGGCAGTGGAGGTCAGAGTTCTGTGTCTTCCAAGGAGCCCGTCCAGTCTTTGTGCCTCTCGGGCCCTGAGAGAGAAGGGCTCAGCACCAAAAAGGGGTATAGGGGGCTGAACCAAAGGGGATCATTAGAGCTTTAGAGTGATATCCTCAACTAAGGACTGAGAAAGCAGGAGGTAGGGTTGTACTACACAGATGAGGGCAAAGAGAGGCTTAAGATATGGAGGTGATCTAGGTTTGAACCTGAGTCATTTAATGGGACATTAAGCAATGTTATCCCCACCAGAATGTAGGCTTTGTGCACTAATCGCCCCGTGCAGATTGATAGAGCTTAGGTGTGATTGCCACACAAAGCCTGGAAGAGAGCCAGGATATTATATAGAGTTTCCCCATCCTAACAACAGCTTAGAAAGAATAAGAACTTAGAGATAAGAAAGAATAGAAAGAATGTGAACTTAGAGCTAAGCTCTAAGTGTGAATCCCAACTTTGTAAAACAAGACTTATGACATCACCTTGTACTTTAGTTTTTCCGTGTGAAAAATGGGAGTAATAATTTCATCCTTCCTGTGACATGGTGTGGTTTTAAAGACGGGCACTACAAAATCAAACTATTGAGACTACACCAAAATGAAAAATTTTGCAAGCTGTCAATAAAACAAAAGACAACCTACTGAAGGGGATAAGATATTTGCAAATGATATATTTGGTAAGGGGTTAATATCCAGAATATACAACCTATGCAACTCAACACCAAAAAATAACCCAATTAAAAAAATGGGCAGAGGATCTGAATAGGCATTTTTCAAAGGAAGTTATACAGGTAACCAACAGACACATGAAAAGATGCTCAACATCACTAACCATCAGGCAGATGCAAACCAAAACCACAATGAGATATCACCTCACACCTGTCAGAATGGCCAAAACACAAAACACAAGAAACAACAAGTGTTGGTGAGGATATGGAGAAAAAGGAGCTTTTGTGCACTGTTGGTAGGAATGCAGCTCTTACAGCCACTGTGGAAAACAGTATGGAGGTTCCTCAAAAAATAAAAAACAGAATTACCATATAATCCAGTAATTCCAGTACTAGGTATTTACCCAAAGAAAATAAAATAGGAGATAAATGTCTCTTTAAAATATGCCAAACTCTATAAACTTGAGTTCTCAAATTTTCATGGATATCAAACAGAATATAATAATCAAAAAAGTTTTCTTCCCCCCCAACAGGCACTATCTTTTGAAAGCTTCCTCTGGATAGACAAAGTAAAGTAAATATATATATAAAGAATTTATTGTTAAATATTAAACATTTGCTAGACTATTAATTAACCACATCAATTCCCATTGTTAATGCACCAGATAATTGTAAAAAAAAACAAAAACCAAAAACTAATTTGAAAAGGTACATGCACCCCTATGTTTATTGCAGCATTATTTACAATAGCCAAGATATGGAAGCAAACCAAGGGTCTCTCAATAGATAAATGGATAAAGAAAGTATCGTATATATGCATACACATATACATATATACAGTGGAATATTGCCCAGCCATAAAAAGAATAAAATATTGTCATTTGCAATGACATAAATGGGCCTAGAGGGTATAATGTTAAGTGAAACAAGTCTGTCAGAGAGAGACAAATGCCATATGATTTCACTCATATGTGGAATTTAAGAAATAAAATAAATGAACAAATTTAAAAGAGACAAAAACCAGACTTAAATATAGAGAACAAACTGGTGGTTGCCAGAGGGGAGGTGGGTGGGGGGAATGGGTGAAATAGGTGAAGGGGATTAAGAGTACACTTACCATGATGAGCACTGTACACCTGAAACTAATATAACACTGTATGTTAATTATAATTGAATAAAAAAAAGGAAAAAAAGATAGGCACCACAAGAAGATAAAATTATAGGCCAGCATCCCTGATGATGATAGATGCAAAAATCCTCAACAAAATACTAGCAAACAGAACTCAAGAGCATATTAAAAAGATCATACACTAAGATCAAGTGAGAGTAATCCCTGGGATGCAAAGGTGGTTCCACATACCCAAATCAGTAAATGTGATATGCCATATTAACATAATGAAGGATTAAAAATTATAAGACTATTTCAATAGATGCAGAAAAGGCATTTGAAAAATTCATTCACGATTAAAAATTCTCAACAAATTATAGAAGGAATGTACCTCAACATAATAAAGGCCATGTTTGGCAAGCCCACAGCTAATACATTACTCAGTTATGAAAAGTTAAAAGTCTTTCCTTTAAGATCACAAACAAGACTAGTATCTCCACTCTTGCCATTTCTATTCAACTTAGTACTGAAAATCCTAGCCAAAGTAATTAGTCAAGAAAAAGAAATAGAAAGGTATCCAAATTAGAAAGGAAGAAGTAAAATCTGTTTGCAAATGACATGATACTACGTATCGAAAGCCCTGATGACTCCGCCAAAAAATTGTTAGAACTAATGAATGAATTTAGTAAAATTGCCAGATACAAAATCAACATAGAAAAACTAGTTGCAGGGGTGCAACTAGTCAGTCAGTTCAGCATATGACTCTTGATCGCAGCTCAGTTCTTGATCTCAGGGTCATGAGTTCAATCCCCGCATTGGGCTATAGGCTGGGCATGGAGCCTACTTGAAAAAACAAAACAATTGCATTTTTATACACTAACAATGAACTATTCCTCAAGGAGAAATTAAGAAAGCAATCCCATTTACAACACCATCCAAAACAATAAAATACTTTTTAAATTAAATTTAACCAATTTACTTAACCAATAAATTTAACCAAGGAGGTGAAAGATCTGTACACTGGAAACATACGAGACACTGATGAAAGAAATTGAAGAAGACCCAAATAAATGGAAAGATATTCCATGCTCATGGATTGGAAGAATTTAGTATTGTGAAAATGTTCATGCTACACAAAATGATCTATAGATTTAACCAATCTCTATTAAAATCCAATGACATTTTTGTCAGAAGTAGAAAAAAACTATCCTAAAATTTGTATGGAACCACAAAAGACCCTGAATGGCCAAAGCAGTATTGAGAAAAAAGGACAAAGCTGAAGGCATTACACTTCCTGATTTCAAGCTATAGTACAAAACTATAGCGCTAATCAAAATAGTATGTTAGTGGCATAAAACAGACACTCATGTGTATAGGATCAATTAAGTTAGGATGTAGGAGCCAAGAATATACAATGGGGAAAAGATAGTTTCTTCAATAAATGATGTTGGAGAGACTGGACCCCTATCTTACACCATACACAAAATTCAATTCAAAATGGATTAAAGACTTAAGTTTTATGTCTTAAGCTTAAGACAACAAAAGAAAAAAGTAAGTGGTTCTACATCAAACTAAAAAGCTTCTGCATAGCAGAGGAAACTATCAACAAAATGAAAAGGCAGCCTACTAAAGATGTTTGCAACCACATGTCTGATGAGAGGTTAATATCCAAAATATATATAGAACTCATACAGCCCAATAGCAAAAAACCAAATAACCTAATTAAAAAAATGGACAGAAAATCTGAATAAATATTTTTCTAAAGAAAACATACAGATGACCAACAGGTGCATGAAAAGGTGGCCAACATCATTAATCAGGAAATACAAATCAAAGCCACAGTGAGATATCACCTCATGCCTATTAGGATGGTTGTTATGGAAAAGACAAGAGATAGGACGACAAATGCTGGTAAACGTGGAGAAAAGAGATCCCTTGTGTGCTGTTGGTGGGAATGTAAACTGGTATAACCACTAAAGAAAAAGTAGGGGTGTTCCTCAAGAAATGAAAAAATAGAACTATCATATGATTTAACAATTCTACTTCTGGATATATAGCCAAAGGTCCACTGCCATGCAAGGCATTCAATACTAGAGGCAATGCAAGGATCCAGTGGAGACCATGAAAGAAGGTTCAGCAAGGAATGACTCGGATTTGTGAATTAAAGAAGACCACATGAATGGCAGTATAGAGAGTGGATTGGGGAAGGTGAAACTAAAGCAGAGGAGACCAGAGAGTAGCCCAGGGATAAATAGCAGGTGCCATAATTGGACAGTGGCCGGATGGGGATGAAGGGCTGGGTATAAGAGATCTTTGGGATCATCACATTTTCTAAATTGTAAAATACCCTAGAATGTAGGGATAAAACAGATATAATTGTATATAAATGAAATCTCAATACTGTTGATTTTTTAAGAGAACTACCTTATGGTATGTGAATTGTATCTCAGTAAAAAGGAAAAAAACCTGGTAATGTCTACATGAGCAAAGATGAAGAAAAATGTCACTTCCCCAAATCAGTAGTGAATATCTGTTAATCTGAGGCAATTTTAATTTTTTTTCTATTTCTTACCAATATTTAAAACTTTTGATGACAGCTATATAATACTTGTATAATTAGTACATATATAAAAGAATGCCACATTGCTTTCATCTGTGTTTATCAAAAAGGACCATCTTACAGCTTTGATTCTTCTGTGTCTCAATGTTTTGCTCATATATAAAAATGATCAAGTGAATCAATATATTCAGTGATTAAATGGGAAATTCGAGAAGGAAGAAACCCTTCCTCTTTGATGCCTTTATATTCTTTTTTTTTTTTTAAAGATTTTATTTATTTATTTGACAGAGATAGAGACAGCCAGCGAGAGAG